>NC_062967.1:44573989-44814720 GCF_023119035.1 Salvia hispanica
GTAGTTGTTAGGATTTGTTCTATATTTCATAGTTGTTTGGATTTGATTTATTTTTCGATAATTATTAGGATTTGTTTTACTAGTCTAAATATTTTTTTGTATCTCCACGTATCATAAATATGTGGGGAATATTTGGTTAAAATAAAGAATGAAAATATAAATTAATGTTATCATTGTCATGGTTCTCTAATAAAGGGAATCGATTTATCTTATCTTTCTTCAAAAGTCTCGATTTTTTTCACTATTCTTCTACTCTCTTTAAATAATTTCTCTGCTAGGTATTAATTCGTAATTAATACATATCATACACATCTAGAAAATCGAAAACGTAAGCATCAGTGTTGACTCTCTTCTTAAAATAAAGAATGAAAATATAAATTAATTTTATCATTGTCATGGTTCTCTAAGAGAGGGAACCAATTTCTCTTATCTTTCTTCAAAAGTCTAGATTTGTTTTTCTGTTGTTCTACTCCCTTTAAATAATTTCTCTGCTAGGTATTAATTCGTAATTAATACATATCATACATATCCGGAAGATCGACAACGTAAGCATCAGCGTTGACTCTCTTCTTGATTTGGAAAGACTGAAAACTCGTTCTTTCTCAGTCTGTATGCAATGTAAGTAAATTAACGCAGACTGATCAAGAGGACATCGATCAACTGATCCAACAGACCCACTTTGAAATGACATGCAATGACTTGCCGACAGATCAAGTGGCAGAACTCTAACTGATCAAGGTGACTCCTAAAAGTCTATCTACGCGCCGTTGGGCGCATGAACCAGAACGAGGAACCTTCAAAGCCTTAACCCACAGTACTATTAACTAGTAAAGGGAAATAAGGGTCGAATCCCACAGAGATGAATGTGTTTCAACATGTATCGCGGATATTTTGGGATGGCTGCTACCACGCATGCGGAGTGGGTTAAGTTTTTACTCCCTCCGTCCCAAGATAATTGACCTACTTCTTTTGGGCACGGTATTTAAGGAATGGTATTTAAATAAGTTAAAGTGGAGAGAGTAAAGTATGAGAGAGAGAAAAGTAGATGAGAGAAGAGAGAATAAAGTAGGTGGAGAATAAAGTAATAGAGATGTTTTTTTGCTAAAAATGGAAATAGTTCACTTATAGTGGGACACCTCAAAAAGGAATACGAGTCACTTATCTTGGGATGGAGGGAGTATCTTACTTGACTAAGCAGACTGAAAAGAAATTTATCTAACTGATCAACTGGACTCAACTTCGTGGAAACATAATCAACCTACTACTACTCCTAACTGATCAACTTGATGGACAAAACAGAAATTACACTAAGAGACAGACTGGGACTTGAATCTACGCTGACAACTTGGAAAACATGTAAAAACAATCATGTTGATACTTTCCTGAAATAGCTAAACAAAAGGTAAAAGTAAAGTGGGGACCAAATCCCTTAACTAACAAATTCTGCAAAAGTTGTCGAAAAGCAAAAGGTGGTGCAAAATACTGCAGATCTGGATCCTAGCAACTAACGACTTCACCTTCTTCATGTGATCGACGAGAAACGGAGCATATACATAATTTCAGACATCGCTAAACAGAGTAAACTAGAAAGCAAAGCGTAAATGCGATATAACTTCAATATCTAAACTACTTGACCAAGCGGAATCGAGTAAGGAACAGTAATAAACCATAACCATGCAGATTCAAAACAGAGGACTCTAGATCTACTCATCTAACATGGATCTACCCAAAATCAAACACAATCAAACTCAGATCTATGAAATGGAACATAAACCAACTAGATCTCGACCTCCTAAAACTACCAATTGTGAAAATCATCCAATAAAGAGTAAACGAGCTCCATAAAACGAAATCCAACAAGCACAAACGAAAGCATCCATGATTCAGAGTTCAAAACAACTTCCAACCAAAATCCAAATACAAGTTCCAGATTCTCAACAGCAACCACAGAAATGAACTACTAAAATATCCCAAATGTCAACAATGTTTTGAAGCACAAAAGTAAAACTAGGCAGAAATTAAAGATTGTTTCTTCGCCCACGTAGGACGGTTGAACACTACAACGACTGAAAACACTACCAGTAGCCAGAAAAGTAACCCCTTCCAAGTGCGTAGAAACTAAACTAAGAAATTGGAGAGAAAATATGAGCTCAGGAGACTTGAGCTGCTAAGAGAAGGAGCCCCCTTCAATCCCCAATCTCCATCCCTTTGAAATGTCGGTTGTGTGGTGCACTACTTTTAGCACTATAAGTACTTGCAAGTATACAAGGCAGAAATAGTATAGCTAAACATCAGTACCGGGATATCGAACACATGGAATATATTTGCAACTGGCTATCATGTACTAAGCGTCATGTACTCTCTAGAGAAACAAGAGTTTTGGTTTAACTAAGCAAAAATAAATAAAAATAAATAAAATAAAGCAAGTCTATTAGGGAAAGTAGAATTCCAAGAATAGTGGTTTCACAATTATGGTTAAAAAAACACAGTTATGATACCCTAGCATAGTTCATACTTCAGGGGGGCGTCAATCCTAGATTGTAACTCCCTAAAGCTCCTAAGACCCTTGAAAAGTTCTCACTCTTAATTAACACATTTGTTTTAAGGGAAGCTAATTGTAGTGTCAACTAACTCGCCAACCTCCTCTCACGATTATGTAGATCATCACAGAATGTGTCACTCAAATGTGAAGCAATTATACAGAAATTAGAATTGAAACGAAGTAATGAAAAAAACAAATACCAAAAACTGGAATTATATAAACCAACAAAAGTTACTAACACATCCAAAGAAGTCTTATAGTTTAGCTACTCATAGACAAATTGCAAAAACTACAATTTAAAGTACAAAACATAAAGAAAAAGCAAACAAAACCCAATGATGAATTGTTGTGTAATCTTTAGTCTTCTCTTGCCTTGCTCCAATCTCCAAGAATGGTGATGGAATGATGAATGGAGCTATGAATTGGTGAATATTATGAATTAGGTTATGGGGTATTTATAGGCTTGAAGAGGATTTAAACTTGGTAAAAACTTTCCTCCAAGCAATAGTAAATATGGAATTTTCGTGCCCCATAGGTTAAGGAAAAGATTTGGCTTCACAAGGTAATGTCTTCTTTTATTCCTTGAATTTTCGCCTAAATTCTGCACTTGACAGCTTTGCGCGATTTTGGTAGAGTGGCCATAACTTTCTCCACAAAACTCCTATTGAGATGATTAAGATACCAACGCGAAGATATTTCAAAGACGAAGAGAATAGTATGTAACACTCCCTGATAGGACTTAATCAGCGCCGGTAAACTGAGTTTGAACAGAGGCTGCTGTGCGCGACCGGCCCCAGCGGGCCGCTGGACAGCTCCAGAACTCTCTGAACTCGTTTCAGCGATCGCTGGCGTGGGTCCAGCAGGCCGCTAGGTTACGCTTCAATTCCAACTTCCAGATTTGACGTTTTTATGCCCTTTTTCAGCTCTATTTTGCACATTTCTCACAAAATACGTCAAAATACTAAAATGGATAAAATATGCAAATAATGGACATGTAATGCAACTTTGACACTTAAAACGGACAAAATAATGGCCTTAAAATAGCGCAAAATCCGAGTATATCAACTCCCCCAAACTTAAATATTTGTTTGTCCTTAAACAAAACAAGAAAGAAACATAAAATAGACGCACGGATTGTGTAACATCCCAACTTTTCTTATTCCTTTTAGTTGTTCTTGAAGGGACGTAAATTTGCAAGCCTAATTTAATCTTTGTTTGCTTTGAACGCTTAAATGAGTATTGAAGTTAGTATAGATGATCAAGAGGAGTTTAAAATTTCGTTTAATATTTGGAATAACCCCAAGTATTAAATATTAAAGAAATTATCTTAATTTACAAAGCTTTGACCCTAAAAATATAAAAGACATCAAGAGGAGTTTAAAATTTCGTTTAATATTTGAAATAACCCCAAGTATTAAATATTAAAGAAATTATCTTAATTTACAAAGCTTTGAGCCTAAAAATATAAAAGACATGTTGGGACTAAGAAATTGCAAAATTTAATTACAATCTTTTAGTTTGAGCCCACTCGAAGCCCAATCTCATCATTCTTCTATACTGCCACTTGTTAGTTTTCTCTTCCTACAAAATGTTACTTCAACCTCCTCCTTCCACCTCCTACTTCTATTTCATGTATATTTTAATTCACTGATCAATATCCCATTAAATCTCCCAGCAAATATGCACGATTTATGCATGTCTCCTTTCCATCTTCTCTTCCAAATTCACAAATAAACTTCAAGCAAAGAAATGAAGGAATGATCATAGAATTTCCACTGAAGTTTCAATTTACAGTAGGCAATCTTCCTCTCAACTTTTTATTTTATTTTCTATATCATTACATGAAGCATAACTTGCATAAATTATAAAGAACAAATCATCAACTGTCTCCAAACCACTAAAGCTACTTGACAGCAACAATAGCATAACTTGTCGGCATGCTTGAAGTCCCATAACTTGAACATGATAATTTCCAAACCTTAGTTAAATGTAAAAGAAACAAAAAGAGCAAGTGTAAGGACTTAACTTCTGGTCAAGGGGCTGACCGACGGCAGCGCAAATTCGGAAGCAACAAGCCGCGACAATGACAGCTCGACAGTGAGTTTCCACGGAAGGCGACGAGCTTGGCTGATAAAAAAAAGGTTGCTCGCATGGCCCTGTACAGAGGAGATGGACGTGGCGCTGTGAAGGCGGGCCGAAGACTTTGCAAATCCAGAAATCGTCATCGGCGCGGTGGAATTGGCTAGAGGAGACACTGAGATGCCAAGCGTCGAGAATCTGACACAGATGAGAAACAGAGGTGCCCCACTGAGGAGTCACCGACGGCCTGATGGAGTCGGCTGGAGCACTCGTCGGCGGCGATGGTTGAGAGAAAGAGGAAGAGAAACTGATATACGATTTTTGTGGTTTTCGAATTGTGGGAGAAGGAGAAGATGGACGCTTGAAATTTGATGAGCTAATTTAATTATGTTGGACTCCCGTTAGCAAATTAATTAAGTGATTGAAGGGGACTTGGGCCATGTAATGTGTTGAGTGAAAACTTAGGCTGAAGGATTTAAATATTTGTGTTGAGATGGAAAAACAAAAAGATTGATTGGATTAATCAATTACTTTTTGTTAGAGTTATTACTTAATTTCTAAACAAGTAAATAATTCGCGAATGGTTTCTTTTCCGAAATATATTATTGAAATGGATAGCGCGCTTAATTAAAACCCATGATCTAATTAATTGCATCTTTAACTATGAGTGTAATGGGGCCGAGGGTGTAGGATTTTGGGTATGTGCAACTTCGAGCGGCTGCGTAAATTGAAAGAGAAAATAAGTATTTAACACAACTCTGATTTAATTACTGTACAAGAATTTTAGAACATCTTGAGAAAGAACAAAGAACAAAACGAAAACACATGCATGATGCATGCATTCTAAGTAGTTGTTTTCCTTTTGCCTAATTAAGTTATGTTATAATTTTTTTCAAAAGGGCTATCTCTACGAGCAAGTTAAGGTCGAAGTAAGAAAAATGTCAAGTTAAGGAATTTAAACGCACAAGGTGAACTTTTTTATCCTACATATTAATGTGGATAAAATGTTAAATATTTTGAGATGATATTTAGTTATGCAAATAATGTTGCCTTGCCATAAATGATTTGTTTTATGTGTATGGAGCCTATCTGTTTGGTTGGAACTTAAGAATCGAATTCGGGTCCGAGTGAGGATGGTGTTCCTACTCGCATTAGAGTACACAGGTGACCGTGGAAGGTGGCCACCTTCCACGGCACAAAGATGATATAGTGGACCACGTGGGAGGTGGCCACCTCCCCGGCTGGAGAAAGGTGTAGGTGACCGTGGAAGAGCACCATCTTCACGGCACTTAGTGTTCAGATATAGCAGAGTTGTTAGGTTTGGTATACTGAAAAGCATGTTTCGTGGAAAAGCATGCTTGCGCGAATAGAATCTAGCTTGTATAAGGGAAACTCTACAATCCACTTTTAACCCGATTCAGTATTATTCAAGCAGTTTCGCACGAATAGAATCAGTATATTATTACATTGTGTTTGCTTGTGCATTTATAAGATGTTTTATAAACATTTAAATGTATAAGAAGCAAACAAAGTCTAAGTCTTTTGCTTTGTAGAATGGTTGTGGGCGTCGTCCACTTTAAGGTAACACAGTCGGTTCTATGCAATGCTTTGCAAAAGAAAAAGAAGAATTTTACAACCCAGATAGGCTTAGACTACCTATCGTGAAAGGTTGCAATGTCAGTCCGATTATTTCTAAGCCTTTCTGAAATAAGATGACGTATGTGTGGTATAGCACTGAATGGATCTAATAGCAAGACATGTCTTTATGCTATCTACCGAAAGACTAGGTCTTGATAAAATACTATTTATTAATCTACATACGTTAGCATTGAGCATACAGTATTGATTATGCACTACTTTGACTTATCAAATGGTGCGGGTTTTTCACAACCCAATAATCCTGATATATTGGATAGTGGTGATTAATATCTAGCGATGCTAGGATTGCTATTATGTTGAATCGCGTGCAAGGTGAGTCTCGTTTGATAATGTCCTCAAGAGGAGCTTGAACAAGGTTTTTATTATTTGAAAACTGGCCAGTTGGAATTTCATTATTCCATGAATAATAAATAAGTGTTTCTTGCTAAGCCCACTCTTGGAATTAAAAAGATGTTAATTAATTAAGTCCACAACAGAGATTAATTAATTAATGGACATTTATATCTTAAGCGCGAGAAATAAATAATAAACAAAATGGAAATCTGGATTACCTGTAATTTCGGATTTGGATGGAGAGGTCAATATTACTTCTGTAGTGGCTGCTCGTAATATTCCAATATAAGCTTTTATTAAATTGTGGGTTCAATTTAATTAGTAAAAAGCTAATTGGTGTGAGCCCATATCCAAAATCTTTCATAGATCCCTGACTGTGCCCAATAAGAACTTAATATAAATAGGAAAATAAATGAGACAGAAAACACAATTATTTTCATTATGAAATTTTCATCCCCCTCTCTAATTAGTAGAGGAGCTCGAATATTCTTCAGTTCTCCTCCGTGAGGAATTTCTATCTTCTTTTTATTCGAGTCCTAGTATTTTGATAAGATCAACCCACCCTGATATCGAGATACAGTTCGGGAACTAGTCAGAAGATCAGTGGTCTAGTATCGAAGCTCATCACGTGGAGAAGGCGCAAGCGATCGACAATTCTTTGGAGAATCAAAATCGGTAACTCTAAACCGTAGAAATCATGTTTTGGTATTTATATTCTTTAAGCATGAATTATTTGCGTTCTAGCATGAATTATCTGTTTAACATGTGAATTGATTAATCGCATAATCGGTCAAATAAATCCGTATCTGATTTATTTGTTTTGTACAACTCTTCATCTGTGCAAGAGGCGCCAAACCTCAGCAGAAGTACCAAAAGAACTTTGACTTATCAGTCAAACTTTAGCTCACAAAGAATTTAGTAAGCTCGGGCCTTTTAAGAGAAAACTCTCGAGTCTTATTGTAATGGCAAGGCAATATTTTTCAATGTATGTATGTATATTTCGGCAATGTGTTCATTGAATACCTTTGTACTCAGCCCTGCATGTATTCCTAATGTTCAGGTTGAGCGGTGATGGGGGAGAATGCTGAGCAGAGTTGATGATTTCCTTTCCATTTTAAGTAGAGACTCTCGGAGGTGCATGTCTTCATACATGTGACCGTGTTCATTCCGCTGCATACTAAGGTTCCTGATAACACCAACTGTTCTTCCATACTCTAATAAATATTTATTGAAAAGTAAGATTTCCATTCAAATTCTAGTGATCAGAAGTTAATTTGAAGTTGTTCCCTCTTTATTTCTGAATAAATATTCAGTCATTATTTTTCCCCTTTCGATTCCTCTCCTCTTATTCCCCACCACTAGTCACGTTTCTTCTGCTTTGTTATCCCTAGCAAAGTGTGGTCGTCACAGATTGCATAAGGACTAGACGTCGTAATTGTCTCAAATATGAAAAAGATAGATTTAGCATGAATTAACTCAATCAAATAAATCATGGATTATTAATGCACTTTCACTAATAACTCGTATATCACCTTGGAATCATGCACTCACAAGTGGTTAAACTTCCAAAGATGGGAAATGTGTTTATCTCTCACTCTCAAAGTGTATAAGGCAAAGTGTATAGCACTCAAATCATGCATCATGCAAAGTTTACCATAGGCTTGCTCAAAGTTTAATCCCTCCTCTACTTGATGTGATTAAGCATCAAAAGTCCGAAAGGTATTTGTTTTTGGTTGTAATGTAGGCTCTTTGGTAGGTGAGGAATATTTGGCTAAAAAGTAACTCAAAATAAATTCCCAAGTAGAGTAAAATAAACTCTACGTTTCTTATAAACTCAAGACACTTTCAAAATTTATTTTTCCTTCATCTCACTTCCTAATCCTTTGATTTTTCGTTCTTTTCTACATAACCTTTCTTTCTTTTTATTTTTCTTTCCTTTTCTTTTCTTTCTCTTTTCTAAGCATCCTTTCTAGATCAAGCACACTTTTGAATTTTTCTATTTCTCAACTTGCACTTTTCTACATCTAAGCACACTACTTAACTTACCTCCTTATTTTCCCAATTCCTTTACAAACGATAATAAAAACTATACTAACCCAAGGAATTGTCCCCATTTATTTGGCTTCCAAAGAATAGGCTTAAAGGCTCAAAATTGGCTCCAAAGGGTGAAAGAGATTTTTGAAAAGGGTCAAAAAAATGTTGATATAAAAGTAGCTATGAAAAGATGGCCTAAGATTCTCCTTCATCAACTTAAACACTACAAGAAAGTTCTGGAAACATATACATGCATGCAGATAAATCACACAAGAAAGAATTAAGACTCAAATCTCACAAGGTATAAGTATAATTCAAAGCGAACAAGCAATTCACTAATTATGCACCTTTTCACCAAACCATCAAATCAAAACGTCAAGCCATATTTAATCAAAGATGAAAAGAACTTCATATCATTGGCAACTCGATCCAATGTGTCCTTAAACATGCGTGTTTCTAAGTTCTTCATGCTATGTTTATGACATGGATTCACATTAGGGTTTTTAAAACAAAAAAACAAAATAAAACAAAAACCTAAACTCACGGTCCACCACTTCATCCCCCCAAACTTATTTACAACAAAGTGTGAAATAAATTTGCAGAGTCGGTCGGGACGTGAGTAAACTATGAAAACAGTAAAGATACCTTGAAATTTGGCGTTGAGGCTAGACGAGGCAAAAATTCAAAAAATTCAAAAGAATTGCGATAGAAAACTATAGTCGGGCAACGTGGAAGAGTCAAAACGTTCCAGTGGCTCGCAAGCGGTCGATGGTCGTAGTCCGGAACTTTCGAAAATTCCAATCAACACAAAATACAAAAATTAAACACAAAAATGACTTAAAAACTTAAAGAAAAAATGTTTCTAACATAAAAATAAAAATAGTCTTCAACAAAACAATAACAAATATGATACAAATCCTCTTTCCGCAAGACGAGATACGCCCCGGTAGTGCTCTCAGATTGTCGTGTCGTCCCCAAAGATAGAACGGTTTTCGTCTCTGATGGAGGCGAGGCAGAGTTTCGACAGAAGAACAATGCACAAAAGAGAGAGGGAGCTTATGAATGTAGAGAATGCTTTAAGTGTAGAGATTTCAAGTGTATCTTGAAATGTCTTGGTGTAAAGAATGGAAGAGTATGCATCACTATTTATAGGCCATGTGGAGCTTATGGAGTCAAATATGCCATTAAGGCTAATTTGTAAGGGTCGGCGGTTACAAACGTTACAGACATAATGGTTGACGTTTACAAACGTTACAGGCATTACAGAAGTCAATCATGGACGGATGTACCTAGACACCTCTCACGAAGTCGTTCATTCCATAAATGTATCTAGATGACTCGATCAATGTGCATGCATTCTACCAAGCTTTCTATGTATGCTCATTTGCTACATTGTTTTATCTACGTATCCAAAATGAGATTAATTAATTAATTAATTATAAATTCCATATCTCCATATATAGTGCCGGAGCCAGAATTTTAATTGTGGGGGGCCCAAATTACCATTAAAATTTGATGAGTGTGTTCAGTGCTAACGACACTTTTTCGAACATAGCACATATTTTACTACTTATATTTTATTATATGTTTTCATCGTATTTACTAGATTAAAGAGTTATTATCTACTATTATAAATTATTTTATAATAAAGGCCATCACATTAACATTTATTTTATTAATATCATATACTCCCTCCGTTCCAAGATAAGCGAAACACTTCTTTTGGGCATGAGATTTAAGGAATTGATATTAAATAAATTAAAGTGGAGAGAGTAAAATATGAAAGAGAGAAAAGTAGAAGAGTAAAGAGTGAATAAAATATGTGGATAATAAAGTAAGACTGATGATTTTTTGCTAAAAATGAAAATGACTCACTTGTAGTGGGACATTCCAAAAAGACGACTCGTTTATCTTGGGACGGAGGGAGTAATATTTTACAATATTTATGAAATCAAAGAAATATTTTATATTTTTAAATTACAAAAATCATTTTTTAAAATTATAAATTAAAATTATTTATACAAGATTACAAATATATAAATCTAATAAAACATACTCATGTGAATACATAGAAGTAATAGATGCCTAGATATCAGAATGTTCCAATTGGGTTTCAAACTAGGTACCTCACGACCAAGCGCCCAACAATGACACCAACTGCGCGCTACTCCTTTCTTCCATTAAAAATGAAACGTTTTCCTTTTTGAGTTATTCGATTAAAAATGAAACGTTTCCTAAAATATAAATAATTGTATCTCTACTTTTCCCTATTTTCTTACTTTACTCTCTCTTCTTTTACTCACAAAACAACACAATATAAAATTTCGTGCCGAAAAGCAAATGTTCCATATTTATTGGGACGGAGAGAGTATTATTTTCGTTTAAAAATTGATTACACATTCATTTGCTGAAAATAACCGGGTAAACAAACAAATCTAATCTGTATAGAATTAATGTGATGAAAGTAAAATCTAATTTATTTTTCACGATAATTGAACACCAATAAGGTCTCACATATAGACAAATTTAGGGGAACATAGCGCCGACTAATGTGAAGATTGACTTAAACACCGCACGATCATTCTTTTGACGTTTTCGTTAGCTTAATTTAATTTTGTTGGGAGATTAATTGATCAAGACAAAATTCTAGTAGTATTAATTATTTTCAAACCTAATTGGCTTAATTTAATAATAATACATTTTCCGGTTATAATAGTAGATGATTGATTGATATTATGAGAAGCCATTCACTGAATTTGGCCTTTTATTTAAGGTGTTTATTAATCATAGACTAATAAGGAACAAGATCATTGACCAATATTCAATAAATAAAAAAGCGTAAGTGCACGAGGATGTTGATTGTTTGATAGCACATATTTATAAATTTAATTAAATTTATAATTCGAAGGGAGAGTTTAAATTTAATTAAATCATGTATATATTGGATAAAATACGAATCTTTAATCCCTCAGAATCTATTATTACCGATGCTGAATATATGAAGGACAATTGGATATGGAATATATCTCTCATACCAAACTAACGTTTTAACTTTTTATGTGCTTGCAAATAAAAATTGAGCAATGCTATGTCGCATCCTATAATAAATATGGTGTCGATTCATGAACTTAGTAATGAAAATACAAAATTTATTCAACATTGAGAATGAACATATCCAAATGGGACACGTAACAATCATCGAATATTATAAATTTATAATGTAAAGTTATAAAATTTGATGAAAGAAATGTGAATAATCCAAAGGGGTGGTATGGGTCGACGTGGCCACATTCTGCTCTCCATGTTTTACTCACATGATTCTGCGCTCTCCGTGACATCACTATATTTTCTCCAAATTAATTTTTTGAACTCAATTCTCTGAAAATGAAAAATGTTTTAATGAAATCAAACATGAAATACATAATCAAAACCCCACTTCTATTGTAAACGCATGGATAATGATATTTTACAAGTTAATGCGACCATAAGTGTATTTGAAATTAAATGTTATCCACAAAAGCAAAACATGAGGTTTACAGTGAATGCAGGAGAATACACCACGGGATTGTAGTTAAGAGATAAAGTGTGGGACAATCACATCAGTGTTACACTGTAATTTAAATCGAAATATCAATACAACTCTGTTTTACTTATGATTTAAAAATTGTTATTACCTTCACCGTGAAATGATCCAAACAAGAATGAATGTGAATCTAAAAATGCATCTCAAATCTTGACCTTAGAATTAGATGATCTAATAATTAATAATTGACCAAAAATATAGAAGGTCATTATTAAGTAGTTTTAGATCATTTTACAAAATCTGGGTTTGTTGTTAGTTTTAGTTAGTTTTAGGTTATCTATTAGTAAATTGACCTAAAAATACACTAAAAATAACCTAAACATGTCCTCCGTATAATTTTGTTCTGAGTTTTTATATTAAGATCTAGTTTTGCATAGATCAAAACTCTACCTTCACCCATATAAATGTGACTGTATTCGGTACAATGTGGACAACAAGGAGCTGCAAAAGATATAAATGAATAATTAGAAATAAATAAATTAAGGATGAGAGATAGAAATTATAAATAGATATAGTAATTGTCCCTAAAAATAGTGATGGCGAAAGAATTGTTTTTTGAATAAAGAGTATAGTTTAACATTAAATTTAATAATGATATAGAATGACTATACAAATATCTATTCCCTACTTTTCTGGCTTTTTTTCATTATCTCTCTTATTTTATCTATGTTTTTTCTTCTTTTTTATTTTACTAATTTTTTATTTAAATTCATGTCATACACAATTAAGACTATTTTTTTTTGGATCGAGGGAGTATAAGAATAAAGGATATGATTTATGAATTATGATATTTGGTTTAGAAATATTGCTTTGTGGATGCTCTTAAATAAATTTGATTTAAATTCAAAAATAAATTGATTCCCTAATTGGGCTTTGATATAAATTCATAAAATAAATAAGTTGTATATTTGATTTTATTTATCTATCATGTTATATAAAAAAAAAATCACCGCGAACACTGCTATATAGTATTTGTATTTAATGTGTGAATATATATAATTGACCTTGTTGATTTGATGGATTCCATGCTTGACTATATTTGGTGTTGCGGAATAGGTGATATAAATCAGGAGGATCAGAAATTATTGAACGAGGCCATATTCTAAAACTTCCATCATGTTGGAGAAATGAATACATATGCTACCTAATTTGATTTTTTTTCTCAGACCTATGTATTTAGCTGCGATTTTCTCTGCTACATGTTTGGTTCATTGGATATGAGCACAAAGTATCTTGTTAATATCAAATGTCGTTTTTATTTGCTTTCTAAAATATTTTCTCTTTTTCATTGGAAGTTTATGCTACTTGCCATTATTTCAACATTATTTTCGTATTCTTATTATTATATTATTGTCGATATCTCTCACACACTCATACTTCATCCATCTCTCATTTATTGTCCATTTTCTTTTAGACACGAATTTTAAAAAATGTAAAGTAAATAGATGTATAAAATTAATGAAATATCGGTCTCACTTTTGTATATTAGTTTGATAATAAAATATAATTATTAGAATCTAAGACCTATTTACTATTAATAGTAAAAAAAAGTGAGAAAATAAACAATAAATAGGAGACGGACCAAAAGTCTACAATATATATTGGATGAAGGGAGTATATATTACGAGGTGGAGCCATAATTTTGACAATGGAAACTCAAGGTAATGTTGATAATTATGGAATATTTTTTGGTTCGGCATCGTCAAAGTATTCACATCAATGGCAATATTCACATCAATGGCAATGAAAACCTCGAGAGATGAGTAACGAGAGAGAAGGAGAATTATAGAATATGTGATAAAAAAAAATAGAGATACACATGGTGGTTGTTGATAAAAATAATATTGCATAAAACGACTCGCAGTGTCAATATAGTGATAGTTTACCATTGTCAGAACTACTGTTAAAGATAACAAAGCGTATATTTCATTTATCCCATTAAAAATGAAATATTTTCCTTTTTAGGATGTCCCAATAAAAATGAAACGGTTGCTAAAATAGAAACAACACAATCTTAACTTTTTCCTCTCTTTTACTCCCTCCGTCCCACGTTACTTGAGTCATCTTTCAATTTGGGCCAGTTCGATATTGGACTCGTCCAATCTTGGCCAGACCGAACTTGGGTCATTTTGGGCTTGACCTGAACTTGGGTATTCTGGGTCCGACACAACCAAGGCCTTTCTGGATCTACCCTAAACTTGGCTCTGATATCATGTGTTCGGATCGTTAACTGCACATTAGTTTGATGCGCATTGTTTAAATCAAGCTCACAATGATATGTTTTATTTCCAACTTCCCTTATTTTCAGAAATGGTACGAGTTTGCACCCGCACCATTATTATAATTAGAAGTGGTAGAAATAACAATAAATTAATAAAATCAGTGAATTAGTACAATCCACACTCTTGGTATTTGTTTGACATGTAGTTGTCCATGTGTGCATATTGATCGGTCGTTTAGATACGCCCCTCGAACGAACAATGACGTGAGAGATGTCCAGATACATTCGTCCAGGTTCATGCTCCATAATAGACGTTTGTAACGTCCAACCGTTACACTCCAGTATTAATGACAGAGTCGACTCTGCTTTAATTTAGAAAGCTCTACATGTAGTATGCTTTTTCTATGAATATGATAGTACATTCCATACACATTTCTCTCTCTCTCTCTCTCTCTCTAAATGAATTTAAATTCAAAATCGATCTAAGATGCTCGTGAGGATAGAACATCCAGTTCTCCGGAGCTCGGTTGTCAACGGTGCGCTACTACATTCGAGACCAATTTGTTTTATCTTTGGAGACAATTTGTCAAATCTGAGAGCACTTTTTGGGGAAAGAACTCCCCGACTCGGTTGAATATTATAGTTTTGTCGTTTTATACTCCATATAATTAAATTTTTTACTTCCAATTACTTATATCTTAGATTGTATCACGCTTATCTCTTATATCTAGGATTCAATTTACAACAACCTACCCTGATTATAACAGTGTTTATTTTATATAATTGATTAATCAATTTACAACAACATACCCTAATTATAAAAGTGTGTATTTTACATACTCCCTCCGTCCCACATTTGTAGTAACATTTAGTTATAGCACGGGTTTTAAGGAATTGGTGGAGTGTGTAATTAATGAAGTGAGAGGTGGAGTGTGTAATAAATGAAATGAGATGGTGGAGTGAGATGATGGAGTGTGTAATAAATGAAGTGAGATGATAGAGTGTGTAATAAATGAAATGAGTTGGTTGAAGTGGGTCCCTTTTTTACTTTTTGGTTTTTTATTTTTGTTTTGATTTATTTTAATATAGATAATGGCATTTGGGTGTAATTTTAGTGAATAATGGGGTAAAATTTTATGTGCAAATATGATAAATTCTAAATGTTACTCCAAATGTGGGACGAACTTTTATGGCAAAATGTTACTACAAATCTGGGACGGAGGGAGTAATTGATTAATCCTATTTAAGCTTTTGTGATATATAGTTTAGAACTTATACATTTGATATATGATTAAAATTCTTTGAAATTTAATGTATTAATTTAACTTGCGTCGGATATGTGAAAGGATAAGTGTCATCGAATTGTATACCTAATATAATAAATACTCCATGTTTGCAAATTACAATCGAATTGAGATGGTGGGTTACATACTAGGATGCATTGGAGAGCATGGTCCCCTAATTAATTTGCTCTCAAAGATGACAAAAACAAAGTTTCAGTTCTGCTGCATGTTGTCTGTTTGCGGCCTTCACCCCAACTTTTTGTCTTATACTTCACACACACCTTACCACCAACCAATTTGTGATATCTGTCAAATAGAGTTTACAATAAATAAATTATGGATCTAACAGCTCTATTTTAACTGGATCCCATGCGTTTATTTCTCTAATATTTTTTCAAACAAATATCTGAAGCTAATTAGTAATTTAATATTCCAATCAATCGGCAGTATTTCGGATTTTCAGGCTAGTTATCAATGCCCATACTCCATTATTGCATTTTATTTCATATTTCCATTGTATTACATACTAATAAATGAAATTTAATCAAATAATACTTTCGTAAATACTTAAACAAAATAAAAAATTAGGGTGAAAGGCTCAGTTCATTATCATAGCATTCCTTCCCCGCAATTATATTTATTATCTTGATTAAAAATAAAATAAGTGAGATAATAAAAATTAGCGGATTGTCAAATGTTTTATTACACTGTAGGTCAACCACAAAAAATTATTGAATTAAGGATTATATAATTCTAACCTTGATCTAATTATAAAAGGGTTAACTCATTTAATTTTGAAATTAGTCAAATTCTAGTTACTCTAATAACGTTTCAAATTGAATTATGAAGTTTCAATTATTCTCAATTTTCATATACATAACGTCCTCTTTTTTGGGTATGTTCAAAATAAATGTTTTATAAAAATAAGTATTTTTCTTTTAATATTCACTTTTTTCTTCTTCTTCTTTTTTCTTATTTAAACAAAAAGCACATTGTTTTAATCTCATCAAAGACATTGTTTTATGGGATATTAAGAATTTAATAGAACTTCATTATTTAAAAGCAATTATCTCATTATAAAATAACCGGCCACCACTCCTTTGTATCGAATACGACTATTGAATTTTTTTTTTCTTGACAAACGACTATTTAATTGGATACAAACTAGTAGTAGTTGATATTCCGATTTTATTATATTCCTTTAATTAAAGAAAAACAAAGAGAAAACAATGTTAGTTACCGTCTGTTGGGGCTTAGTCTAGAAAGGAATGGGTGTACATGTATGAAAAGTAGCTCATAATATTAAAATATTATGACGAAATTGAGGATAAACATATTTATTTATGAGATCCAGAAATTGGTGCACATGTCTGTCGCTTTCACTAACCATATTTAACATCCCAATCATATATTTTGAGATTAGTAAATTAATACAGGAACAATGGCATACCATATTTTACTCGTTAAATTAGTGTTTGAAATTTGAACTAGTGCCTTTTAATTTATTTTAGTTGATAAAACTATACTTTTCAAAGTGACAATCTAATTATGGTTTTGTAATTTGGACCTCCTAACCTGGTCAGAGGCTACTAAATTTGTTGTTGGAGGTTTTCTAAATTAAATAACCTTTGGCATTTATTTACTTGTTTGGGCGAATAACTATATATACTTCCATTACTAATTTCAAAGATGGTAAGATGGGAGTGGATGGACTAATTACGTATTTGAATAGTACTTTCATTCCATATTTTCATTTTCGTCCGTTCATATAAATATCCGTTCATATAAATATGGATATTTCATTTATAGAAAGTTATCCCAATTTATTACCTCTATATATCAAATTATTAATAACTTATACCACCATTAAAATATTAATAATAATGAAGATCTCACTGTTCATTAACACTGCTTTAACTACCTTTTCCCTCTTTTCTTTTATTTTACTAATTTTATCTTAATTCTCATGTCATATCATATGCTCATATTTTTATAGGACGAAGATAGTATTGTAAACATAATATTAGGGCTGGGGAAAAATACCGAAAAAATGATCTATCGCTCGTATCGTATTGAAAAATATCGAAAAATTATCGAATTTTCGATATATCGTAAGTTTTCGATACGATAACGATATGAATTTCCTTATATCGCGATATATCGTTTTATATCGAAAATATGATATATATCGAAAATTTTCGATATATCGATATTTTCGATATTTTATTTTCGATATATATCAAAATTTTCGACATATATCGATATTTAACGATATATCGAATTTCGGTACGATATAAATATCGATACGATAACGATATGCAATTTTTTTATATCGAAACTTTCGATACGATAACGATATGAAATTCTTTCATATCGATATTTTCGATACGATACACGATACAACGTTTTCGATACGATATATCGTATCGACCTACCCCTACATAATACTACTAAGTAATCTATTAGTCTTAGATGGAGAATATCTTTTTTCTTATTTATAAGACTTTCAAAGAAAAGAGTAGGATTAATAATATTTGTATATTTATTTGTATAATTTTATAAGACTTTCTTATTTATGTGAGAAGAAATATAGGAGATAATAACTTAGTAGTATTAATTACTACAATGCGAACAAATAAATCATCAGTGAAATGCCTTATAAACGGAAATGAGTCCAATCTTAGAATAAGATATGATCTCTCGAACATTCATTGAAATACATAATGAATTAATATATTTGTATATTTATTTATTCTAACACTCTTGAGAAATTTGAAACTTATCAGTATATTTGGTCGACTAATAAATATCTCATTAACAAAAATTTTAAGCTGAAAATATACAAATGTAAATTAATAGTGGAATAGTATTAAAATGACTTCATCGATAAAAATAAAAATACTTTTCTTTTTTATTATTTACATAATAATATCTCATTTTTATTCATGAAAAGTTCTTCAAAAATCATTACCTATATACGTAAATTTATTTACAACTTATACTACAAGGATCCACCATTAAACACGAATAATAATGTGAAACTCAGTATTCATTAATACTAATATTTTAATATCTTTCTCTTTATATCTCTTACTTTACTAATTCTGCATTAATTTTCGTGTCGTCGCAAATATTCTTATTTTTTTAAGGATGAAGAAGTACTTCCTCCGTTCCCTCATAATTGTAGCAGAACTTTTCAAAGCACGGAGTTTAAGAAATGAATGTTGAGTGTGTTAAATAAATAGATAAAAAAGTAAGAAAGAGAAAAAGGTAGAGAGAATAAAGTAAAAAGTGAATAAAGTAGAGAGAATAAAGTAAGAAAGATGAAAAAGTTACTATATATGGAAATGACTCAATTATGAGGGAACTTCCCGAAATAGAAAAATGACTCAACTATGAAGGAATGGAGGGAGTACTATATTTTTTATGAATTGAGCGAGCCTACATAATTTATCCAAAACAAAAAATGTGAGATTCAAATTATGGTACTCTCTCCGTCTCAAGAAAGATGACCTCTTCTTTAGACGATACGAGATTTTATGTAATTATATTTTATATGTTAGGTAAAGAGATTAAAATAAGAAAGATTAAAGTAAAGTTGAATAGATTTTTAATTTTAATAATATTTTAGATAAATTAAAAAATAAAGTGAGTCATTTCTATTAGTATAGAAGGAGGAAATAGTAAAAGTCTAGCCACGACGATGAAAATGAAAGTGCAGTCGTATTCAAGCCTATATATATGTGCCCCCAACACTCCCAACATTTCATAATCAAATCCCACACACCTTTTTTCACAAACAAACAAACAATTGAACAATGGCGAAGCTCACCAAAATCAAATCCGTCCTCAAAAAAATGCAATCCTTCAAGCTCGGCCGCGCCGCCCCCTCCTCCATCGCCGCCGCCGACACCTACCGC
Source organism: Salvia hispanica (assembly GCF_023119035.1). Taxonomy (NCBI): domain Eukaryota; kingdom Viridiplantae; phylum Streptophyta; class Magnoliopsida; order Lamiales; family Lamiaceae; genus Salvia; species Salvia hispanica. The sequence goes on from NC_062967.1 coordinate 44,593,644, forward strand.
TCCTTCGACTCCTCCGCCGACGCCAGGGACCTCCACCCGGTCTACGTCGGAAAATCGCGCCGCCGCTACCTCCTCCCCGCCGAGGTCCTCGACAATCCGATCTTCCGCCAGCTCGTCCAGCGGCGCCTCGGCGGCGATGACGACGACTACTCCGACTCAATCGTCATCGGTTGCGAGGTAGTTCTGTTCGAGCACCTTCTCTGGATGATGGAAAATGCCGATCCTCAGCCGGAATCGCTCAACGAACTCGTCGAATTTTACGCCTGCTGAAGAGTAGTGATTGTGTGCGGTCAATTTCATGGCCTTGTGTATAGATGCACAAATCCCTAATTTGATTTTTTTTCCCCTTTCCGATGATAATAATGAGATGATGATTTTGGCGGTTTTGAATCGACTAATCCGATTTTACGCGCCTAATCATGTATACTAATTTTCTGTTTTGGAATTGATGTTGCTAATTATTCATATTTTCAATTACCTTTCTAAGAGCATTCTCAATATAGAGCTGTCCACTCTCCTAACCGTCGTCCCGGACAGCGATCGGGATGGCTCCTATTGTGTTAGACGAGCCGAAGGAGGGTGGCGGCGGACGCTGAGGGGACAGTCTTAGCCAACCGGGAGCCGTCCTGAATAATTCAATTTTTTTATTTTTTTTTTAAACTCTATATATATAACTCATTACACGGGTCCTCATTTATTGCTTATAACATCATAATCCAAATTTACACCCTTAGATTTTAAAATTGTTGGATGAGGTTAAATCTTACGAATTTCAATAAATAATAGACAAAATATCAACACATGGATAAGATCGTCATTCTGTTATTATATCATAATTTTCGGGTTTTTTTATAGCAACATAGTATATTACAAATATCAACACAATGACATGAGTATTTCAACCCAAGTATATGAAAATATCAACACAGTTTTATTGAGATTTTACGTGCATTATATTGAAATTTTTTGATGTATTTGTTAATAAAAAAATCTGCTTATCAACATACACGAAAACTTAAATAAAAATTATCAAATTTTATCATCCGAACGTCGTCGGAACATATGCAATTGATGTCTCGTTGGAATCCTAATAAAATTACCTTTAATTTGATTTATTTCTGCGAAGAAATAATTTAAATCCAGATAGTTACGTAAATTTAAAGTTTTGGGATAATTTTAATAATAAAGAATTGACATTAATACCATTTAATTTTATTTAATAATTATTTAAATTTAAAATATAATCCCTCCGTCCCACATAATTGTCTCACTTTGACCGGACACGGGCTTTAAGAATTGTTATGAAAAGTGAGTTGAAAAAGTTAGTGGAATGTGGGTCCTACTTTTATATATTAGTTTTATAATAAAATGTAAGATTGGAATGAGTTAGTGGAATATGGGGTTTACTACCAAAAATGGTAAAAATGGAATGAGACAAATTATGTTGGACGAACCGAAATGGAAAAATGTGACAAATTATATAGGACAGAGGGAGTAATCCACTTGACATTATATCAATCACTAGATTTTCTACCCTAATGGTTAAAAATTGATCCTTATCTAGATTGCTAATTAATTTGCAACCGATCACATTTCCTTATTACACTACTTCATTTTTTTAATTATTTGATAAATATCAATAATTAAAATAAATTAAATTAGAGGTTGCTGGGAAGGCCGGGGGAGGGCTGTGAGAATGGGAGGATTGTAATAATGTGGCAATGAAGAATTTTTGGGTGGACTATGATGATATGGTAGGAGGGATTTTTGGAAGGGCTTGGACATAAGGTATATTAATTGAAACAAGATTATGAAATTGAAAGCGGAAAAAGTAAAAATGAACAAACTCAAACAAATATGTACTGTTGGAAAATACGTTTATGTATAAATTATACTTTTATAATTAATACTCCCTCCGTTCCGGATTAGGAGTCACTTATTGTTATGGCTCGGGTTTTAAGAAATAGTTGAAGTGTGTAATAAATGAAGTGAAATGACGGAGTGTGTAATAAATGAAGTGAATTGGTTGAAGGTGGCTTCCTTTTTTACTTTTTGGTTTTTTATTTTTGTTTTGGTTTATTTTAATGTAGATAATGATATTTTGATGTAATTTTGATGAACAATGGAATAAAATTGTATGACCAAATATAGAAAATTCTAAATGTGACTCTTAAACGACGGACTTTTATAGCAAAAAGTGACTCTTAATCTGGGACGGAGGGAGTACTTTGGTAATGCTGCTACAAATTAATACGGAGTAATAATTGTGAAAAAAAAAATAATATCAGTTCTCAAAAATAGACTAGTTTTTTCTATTTTTGACCGTCCCTCAAAATTAACAAAGTCTAGATAAGAAAAGTTTTGAACAAATATACACCACTAATAATGTAAACCACACAATCCACTAATACTATTTCTTCTGTCTTTTTCTCCCTTTTCTTACTTTTCCAGTTTTTCCTATCTCTCCCTTCGTCCATGAAATATTGCTCAAGTTTGACCCGGTACGAGTTTTAAGAAATGTGAAGAAAAATATGAGTTGAAAAGGTTAGTGGAATGAGGGTCTCACATTTATATAATAACTAGTATTACACCCGTGCTATGCACGGACTAAGATATTTTCAAAACATTGATTGTTAGTTTCTATATGATTGAAACAATATTATTATACGAAAATTATAAACAAAAGATCATAGCATATAATAACAATGAACAAAATGAGTAATAAAATTTTAAGTTATAATATGAAGGTAAAAATGTTTACAAATCAATATTGGAACATAATATTCAAACATTAAATTATAGATAAAAGAACTTTCAACCTCATCCTTGAAAACTAAAATCCTTATCAATTCTAAAGCTTTTTTTATAACAACCAAGAATGCTACAAAACCACCACAGGCAGGCAGCATATGTTGTTTTCCGGCCCACCTAATTGTTGCATATAATAACTGTGAGACTAAAAAATAAAGCAAATTACATCACACAAAACAAAAAAAAAATCCATAAGAATATAATTACCACTTCTCCTAATGAGATTTAAGATATTTTTTATCAAAAGCTATAATTTAAGATTGCACTGGTGAGACACTTCCTTGTCGAGCTTCATTTCATTGCAATATAGTGACCCTATACACTAAAAAACCAAACCTTGAAACCTAAATTCTAAACCCTTAACTTTAAAATATACTCATCATGTCCAACAAATGAGCCAAATATCAATAATATTCTCCCTCCGTCCCAATTCAATTTTATTTTGTTGACCACTTATTCTATTTTGGGGTTTTTAGATCTGTATTCGATATCTTACACTGGGTCGGCCTACTTGATAATCCTTACTGATAGTATATGTTTTTTTACCGGAATCATGGCTGTAAATCTGCTTATATGCTCATATTAAGAAAGTGTTTTGCAATAGGGCTATGGGAATAGGGCTATGGGAACGTTAAACAAACAAAAAAATTTGCTTTCATTCATCCAAGCATCTATTCACCCAATGGTATTACTTATTGGAGCCGAAGTAGTGTTTTGTTGAAATGAGGAGTCAAAGACATTGCCGGAAGGGGTTTAATTTCGGTTGTGGCCAAGCCGTGGATACAGCCGATTCGAACATTCGATTATAAATGTAAGGTAAGTAAAAATGTGTGGATAGTAATCAAGCTCCAAAGGTTATATTTATACGTAGGCCAATAAATTATGAAGCTACATATTCTAAAAACCTTTCATATTATCCACTTAGACTAAAATTAATTGTGATTAACGGTTGTTTGCATTTTTTTTCATATTAACCATTTCTTCTTTTTAAAATTAATTTGATCATATGTTGAAATCATTAATTGCCTTGGGATGAAACATTTCCTATTCCCCACTTCGGATAAACATAAGTGTGAATAACGGTTATTTGCCTTATAATTAGGGAATATGTAGTGTCATGTTTTCCTAATAAAATGAGGTAGTATAAATTTATGCATGAAATATAAACTGTACCTTTAAAAAAGAAAATTGTACGCCCTGTTTGTCTTCAAGTTTGCTTGAATTATTTTGCAATATTCACTACATTTAACGGAAGTTTTAGTAACAACCAAAAATCAGTTTTAATTAAATAATAATTATATTTAGCAATATTCATTACATTTATTGGAAGTCTTTAATTTCCATGAAACTGCTGTTAACCCTAAACAAATTCACAAACAAAAATTAGTTTTAATTAAATTATAATTTTTAATATAAAATGGCAATCTTGTAAATATCTCCAAAACTTCCCTTATATTGCAGCTAATTCCCCATATACATATGCACTTGCAATCCTTACAAATATTACACATGGGAGGCCTAGAATTTTAATACTAATACCTATGCATATAACGATATACATATACAAATACAAACCCCACATCACCTCCTCTTTCTACATATTATTTCTACCTCATATTACTCGCACCTTGTTTCCAAGGGCCCTCTCTCTACCAATCAACCAGTCCATCCGTCGCAAGCGACTCTCCCTCATCTCACTTTGTTCGCAGGCATGGCCACGCCCCGAACACATCTCATGGATCCCAATAATGTACCGCCACTATTTTCTCCAAAAAAGAAGTTCTAACTTGTTAGAAGAAACACTATTTGAAAATAATGGAGGATAACATACCTCTAAAATAAATATATATAGGTGAAGAGATGCATGAGCGAAACATTGGCCTTGTTTATGTATGTTCGAAGCACATAAGCCAAAAATTTGAAAAAATAATTCACTATTTTTGAGTAAAAGGGAATTTGTACATTATTTTCGATTTAGTGAGTTCGTTCACGTCAATTCCTATTTATAGAGTTTTGTTGAGATGAGTAATTAATTTGGCTTACAAAACCTGTTCATTTCCAAAACTTTTTAACTTCTATTTTTCTAATTATCTTGAATTAAAAAAAAAACAATATTTAGTTTTCACCTCACGAGTTTTCCATTGTCTGGAATTTTGAAATTTTAATAAAGCAATTTTGATATAGTTACGATCCACGATGTGAACGTGTATGAAAGGTTTTGTGAGATAATTAGATGCCATTAATAATCTTTTAAACAATTAAGTATCCCAACAGTTTGATAATGATAATCACTCACATATTGCATATATCAACTACATTTTTATTTAAATAGCTTTGCACGTCTACATTAATATATTACTACATTAATAGTTATTACATTCATCACAAGTATATAAAGATGTGTATCAGCATTAGTTTTCTAAAACTTTTCCTCTTCCATACTCCCTTCAATTATCATAAAATCGATAAAAAAAACTTTCAATTTATAATATTATTATTCCATTATTATTCATAATGGCATTCTTGTTAATATTTCCAAAACTCCCCTTTTATATATGTATAGATTTTATAATAGACAATGAGTGTAAAGAGTTAGTGTAAAGAGTTAGGTGGAAAGTGGAGTCCATATACCAAAAGTAAAAACAAAAAAACAAAAAACAAAGTGGACAACTTTTTATGAACGGACCAAAATAGCAAAATTGAACAATATTTTATAGACGGAGTAAATATTTACCAATTTCATATTAAAACTTTTATCAATTTTTGGGGAAGAGAGGAAGTACTATATTTCTAACACCTAAAATTTTCTATGGCGACATTAATTATAATTGGATGTCAATTGGGTCTACTATTGTAAGATTAAATTGTCAAATAAACAATGATGAATAGTTAAATTCTGGTTTATCTGATCATGTATCTAATGCTTAATTTGTTAGTTCAACTTATTCTCAAGATTGGCTTTATATCTTTTGACCGCGAAAATTGTTTTGACTCTTATTTTCAATATTGGGATAGTCGTTTATAATAAGTTCATAAATCATAACTCATATGGTGCCTTGCTTCATTTTCTTAAGATTTTGTTCCACTAGAATTTGCCACATTAGTCGTCAAAACTAAACTAAAAATGAAATCCAAATACTATAAAAAAATCAATAATCTATCAGTCTAGTACTAGTAACTTGGTTGCATTTGGCGGTTTATTTGTAAACAATTCAAAACTTTGAATCTGCCCAACGAAAAAAGTTGGTGGACCTTTTCCACAATGGGCGACAGGAAACGGGATAATGCCAATAATATTGGGCCAACACAAAATCTCAACACTAGTTTGAGTTATCAAGAACAGTTTTAGTTAGCATTTTTCTTAGTCCATATTTAGTTGACGGAAAAGTAAAATTTGTAAGGAAAATAATTCTTAAATGAATCATAGGAATATGATTCCTAACAATTTTAATTTCATGTGTTTGAAAAATATCGAGATTTTAGATTTTACAGTATTTGATTTACACTATACTAAATATATACTAATAAATTTTTATTAGAAAATAAAATATTAGTTTAGATTTTCTTAATAATTAATTAATTAAAAACATGATGATAATAATTAGTATATTATTAAAATTTTATTATTATAATGGATAATTTAAATATTGATTAACCAAATAATAATAAATATAATAATATAGTTATAATTATAATTATTTACTATTATTATAGTCATAAATTATATAATAATAAATATTATTATTAAAATTATACTGTTTACTGATATTATAATTGAATAAAACAAATAATTAATTTTTAAAATAACAATTACTATTATTTATTATTATATTATTCATAATTTAATTAATTGTGGTATAGTTATTTAACAAATTATTAACTAAAATAATAATAATAATAAATTATACTATATTTCATTAAATATGAGGTCAACCAAAATGTGATCAAATTTAACAATTTGCCTAAAGTTATGTTAACCTTCAAATTTAACCAAAAATGATTAGAAAAGGGTCAAATTCTTTTCAATTCCGTGTGTCAATGATTTATTTCATTACAGTAAGATCTGCCCCTCCATTGCCAAATGCGCTACGCCCCTGCAGGCAATGATTTATTTTATGTGAGCCCTTGAACTGAGTAGGGCCCGCCACTGTTCATAAGAACTACACAGATATCATTTCTTATAAAAGAGAAGTGTATCAAGAATCGGAAGCAAGTTTACATGTTGCCCCTTTCTTTTTCAATTTCCACATTTAAGTACGTTTCTATTCAACTCCCAAAAAAATCCAAGCTCATGGTCTTCCTCCAAGAACCACACGCTATCAGGGACGAAGCCACACTGGGCCTGGGGGCCACTGGGCCCCCAGCTATTCAAATTATTATTATATATTTTTTACATTGGTATATTGAACATCAGTTTTGGTTGGCGCCGTTGGTAAAGCATTCGGTCTCTATAATTCATGCCCCGAGTTCTACACCCGGGAACAGCGGAGCTTATGAATATTTTCCTTATGTTCCCTTTATGTTAACATGCTATTTACTGATATTATAATTGAATAAAAATAATAATTAATTTTTAAAATAACAATTACTATTATTTATTATTATATTATTCATAATTTAATTAATTGTGGTATAGTTATTTAACAAATTATTAATTATAATAATAATACTAATAAATTATACTATATTTCATTAAATATGAGATCAGCCAAAATTTGATCAAATTTAACAATTTGCCTAAAGTTATGTTAACCTTCAAATTTAACCAGAAATGATTAGAAAAGGGTCAAATTCTTTTCAATTCCATGTGTCAATGATTTATTTCATTACAATAAGATTTGCCCCTCCGTTGCCAACTGCGCTATGCCTCTGCAGGCAATGATTTATTTTATGTGAGCCCTTGAAATGAGTAGGGTCTGCCACTGCTCATAAGAACTACGCAAATATCATTTCTTGTAAAAGAGAAGTGTATCAAGAATCGGAAGCAAGTTTACATGTTGCCCCTTTCTTTTTCAATTCCCACATTTAAGCACGTTTCTATTTAACCCCCCAAAAAATCCAAACTCATGGTCTTCCTCCAAGAACCACACGCTATCAGGGACGAAGCCACACTGGGGCCACTGGGTCCCCCAGCTATTCAAATTATTATTATATATTTTTTACATTGGTATATTGAACATCAGTGTTGGTTAGCGCCGTTGGTAAAGCATTCCATCTCTCTGATTCATGCTCCGAGTTCTACACCCGGGAACAGCAGAGCTTATGAATATTTTCCTTATGTTCCCTTTATGTTAACATGCGCATATACTTCAATTATTTTTATTAATTTCACTCCCACTTTCAAATAATATACATGCCAACAACCAAAAGTCTTCTCTTTTGCACATTACTATAAATTCCCTTTTACACATTACTATATTTATTTATGATACTTTTATACATTACTAATTATTTATTTATGATAATAGTAGCTCTTACACACACTCTGTTAACTTTCAATTTTGATTATTTAAAAAAAAAATTGTTGTTTATAACATTTGTATGATGGTCAAATAATTATAGCGATAAAATCAATAAATATTATTTTAATACAATAGTATTATTTATTAATATTATATTTTAAATTTAATTATAGATATGTGAAAAAAGGGACACATATGGTAGTTTATTAATACTCCATCTGTCCCAAGATAAGTGACCTACTTCTTTTGGGCACGGGATTTAAGGAATGGTATTTAAATAAGTTAAAGTGGAGAGAGTAAAGTATGAGAGAGGGAAAAGTAGAGGAGAGAAGAGATAATAAAGTAAGTGGAGAATAAAGTAAGAGAGATGACTTTTTGCTAAAAATGGAAATAGGTCATTTATAGTGGGACACCCCAAAAAGGAATACAAATCACTTATCTTGGGACGGAGGGAGTAGTAGTTTTGATTGTGTCAACTGCCGTTTTACTAACTTTACACTGTATATGTTTTTTCGATATCGAACTTTCTTTCAACGATATCATCACATATTACTCCCTCCGTCCCGCTTTAGCAGTTCCATTAATTTTTCTGCCATCTTTTTGTAAAAAATGATAAAAAATAGTTAAAGTGGAGAAATGGTAAAGTAAGAGAGACAATAATGTAGATAAGACTCTTCTCTATATTATTCTCTCTCTTAATTTACCATTTCTCCTCTTTAACTATTTTTTATCATTTTTACAGAAAGATGATAGAAAAGTCAATGGGACTGCTAAAGCGGGACAGAGGGAGTACTATTTTCTACGACTTTATCACTATTTCTTTTGATCTAATAATCATCTTTATATCGAATAATTATCGTGCTGCAAGATGAACTGCTTTCGATTATATTGATGTTGACGCCGAAAAATATCTAACAATAAATAGTGTTTTGGGCCTCCAGTACCAAATTTCTGGCTTCGTCTCTGCACACTATACCTATGTCGACCGTGAGAATTTGAATCCATCGTTTCGGCACCTCGAAATGGCGATTAATGGATGAGAAAAAACAAACCAAATATGTACTTTCAAAGAGGCGACGAATCTAAAATAATTGGAGCCCGTCGTAGGCCTAACTGCAGCCCGTAGTGACGAATTTCAGGAATCCTCTCAAAATTTGGAAGGAAATGGAATGAGTTGCTGCGCACAAATAGGGGTGATGGGTATGTGACTATGTGGTGACAATTTAAAAATTTAGAGGGTGATTTTTGTCCTTACTCAATAATAACTCGTGGCTCTGAAATAACTCAGAAATGCGTTCATTTTTTGCAAAGTGAACACATGCCCTCCGTGTTAAATTTATACTCCCTCCGTCCACTAAAAGTAGGGCATATTTGCTATTTTTAGTTTTCCACGAAAAATATGGCACATTCAAAAAAAGAAAAGTTTTCAACAACTCTTCTCTTACTCTTTTTCCTTCTCTTTTACTAATAATATGTACTCCTAATTGGAGTACTTTTTACCTTTCTCTCTTGCTTTACTAATTTTACATTAAAACCCGTGTCATACACAAAGTGCCCTATTTTTCGTGGACGGAGGAAGTATTTTAATATTTAACTTATTTTTTGCTTCAATAAAATAATAAACAAATCTTTCTAAAAATTAATAACTTACAATTTAAAATTTTCATTTAATATGTCTAGTATATATATTTGACACTCGGAAAAATTAGCTACTCCCTCAGTCCCACTTTAAGTAAATCATTTTTATTCCGAAACGGTATTTTATGTAGTGTAGTTTATTAGTTAAGTAGAGAGAATAAAGTAAAAGATGAAAAAAAGTAGAGAGAGTGATGTTTCAATTTTTAGAAAGAGTGAACTACACAAATAGTACTTCATCTTTCACTTTTGCACGAAAATGGTACCTGATCTTTGTTTTATATTGTTTTTGATACCTCGTGATAAAAATAACCTTAGGTACCAAATATGTGATTTTTGGGCTATGGAGGGTATTTTTGGAAATTTAAATTAAATGGTACTCCCTCTAACCCTCTGTAGTAGAAGTGTTTCTTTTCGGCACGAGATTTAAAAAATTTAGTTAAAAGTGAGTTGAGTGAAGGAAGAATAAAATAAGAAAGAAAAAAAAAGTAGAGAGATGAAGAGAGAATAAAGTAAGAGAGAAGAAAAGTTGGTGCTTTTTACCGAAATAGGAAATGACTCAGCTATAGTTGGACAACCAAAAAAGGAATACGACTCAGCTACAGAGGGGGGAGTACCAAACATGTAAATTTTTTTTGTCCTTTTCTTTTTTTCTTCGTTCTTTTTTCTTCTATAGTTCTATTTCTTCATCATTTTAGTTCTTTCATTTCTTCTTTCTTTTTAAGTGTGATATAACGAGCTCGAAATAATGGGCTATGTTTTCCGAAGCTAAAGATTGTTCGAAGTGAACCCTATTTAATTTATCTTTATTCTTCCATGACTAAGATATTTAAAAAAAAAAAAAAAACAAATGTCACGAAGGAGAATGATACACAACATGTTATTCTATAAATAAATGTTTGAATAATGATATTTAATATCTCAGAAGTTTTTCTTAAACCATGATCCACTGTTATCTATACATATATAAAAGGCGAGTTTTGGGACGTTTTGAATAATAATTTTATACGAGGGATGTAAATGCAATTGAGAAAAACTGAGGCGTTACTTATGTCTAACTCTTACTAATTCATGCGTTTATTAAGATATTTAGATTAGATTAGATTAGATTTAGTTTAATATAACAGTTACAAATGTTAATTTTCAAACGGTTATTAAATCACATAATAATAATAATAATAATAATAATAATAATAATAATAATAATAATAAACGTATGTAACTGCCATTTTAGTTTTGGAATTAATGCATGCAATTCAAATTGACGGTTATATCTTTAGATTGGCTGATTTTAATTATAAATGAATACAAGGTTCTGGAAGATGCTCCATTTTTTTACTATAAATAAATGACATTTGATCGCCTATAACACATTCATTATCTTTTTTCCATTCCATTCTTCACGTGACTCGGGTTTTAGGTATTCTTTCTATTCTTCATCAATATTATTTAACATGAAATTAGTTTATGCATGAAGTTATTTCTACATTTGTCTATTGATTTGTTTTGTACCCTCGATTCGCTTTATCAAATGTTTTGTGATTGATGCTTTTCTTAATTGTTTTGATCTATTGATATGTATTTGCTACCCTAAATTCAACACTTCATCACTTTATATGCTTATATTTTTTTTGTATTATATTATTGTATGTGAGGATTTTGATCTTAATCTGGTGTCTTTGATATATATTTATATATTATTTCTATAGCATAAATCTAGGTTCCTATCACATAATTTTCAATAGAAATAAAATTTAAAATTTTGATGTTTTTAGTTCTTACCAAAAGAAAAAAGATTGTCATCATGGAACCATTATACACATTGCTAATTGATCCTTTGATCAACATCCTTCCATAACCATTGCTAATGGAGTACTTTGTGTGTAAAGATTTACACATTTTATTGTAGATTTTAGAGATATTGTTCCACAAATTCATTTTCTGTTGTATACCGAGACTTACACCGAGTTGATTGATGAAGGATCATTCAAGAAATGTTTTAATGTTGAATATTAGGGGGAAAAGTTGAGGCTGTTGAGAAATTATTTGTTCTACAAATTCATTTTCTGGTGTCTACGGAGACACTCTTTATCAAGCAAGAGAGGGATTAGTTATAGACTATTGTTTTTCTTTGTTTACGCCTTTTCCCACTCCTTCGTTTGTTAAACTCATATGAAGGAAGCTATGTGTCTTGAATATTAATTGCTTGAAGTCAAGTGGAGAGGATGAGCTAATATTTTAAATTTTTTTGTTAAGTTGGTCATGCAATTATATTAACATGTATTTTTATAGATTAATATTAATAAATTGTTTATGTCAAAATGATACTCCGTAGCATTTTTCAAAAAATGATTTTGATCTATTGATACGTTTTTGTACGTTAATTTTAACAAATAATTTATTTTATTTTCTATTTTTGAATATGTATAATTATTTATACTATTATACAAATTAAAAGAATATACAATGTGTCGTGCATCGCACGGGTGAGAATAATTTGAATTGTATGATGGAAAAATATTTCGTCGTGCATCGCACGTGGGTAATACTAGTATCTAATAATGTTTAACTAATAATTCTTTTATGAAAATGAAATTGTGATACATTGAACCATACTTTACTTTTATTTTAAAATATTAAAAATATGTTAACTACAAATTGGGAATACCAATTAAATAAAGAAGAAATGAGTTAAGGAAGGGAGAGATATGAATTAGGGAAGAAGAGAAGGAAAATAGACAAGAATTTTATAATATCAGTTAGGTTCTTTTATCACGTATGTTCAAAAGTATCATCCATCGAAAAAATGTGAAAAAGTGTTTTTTGGAGGACTTTTTGGGGCGAAAAATATCACCAAGTATCAAAAATGTAATTTTTAGGTACGAAAAACGCTATAAAATAAATATTAGGTACTCCCTCCATCCCACTCAAGATAATCACATTCTTGGGTATCACGAGATTTTAGGAATTGTTGTTAGGTGGAATAAATTAGAGAGGAAAAAAGTAATTGAATATTTTAATGAGGAGAGAGAAGATTATTTCCAAAATTAGAAAGTGGTCATTTTGATTAGAACAAATAAAAAAGAAAAGGTATCCATCTTAAATGGGACGGAAAGAGTAGCAAAAACTAATAAAAGTAAAGATATAATGATGCCAATAAAAATATGTAGATAATCATTTGGAAATATTGATTGAAATTGGGCCAGAGTGGCAAAGCGATGGATATCTTCAATTTGCTAAGTTCAGATGGGATCACCAATTCGTGTGTGCAATGAATGATGAATAATGTATCAATATTTATGGAAAATAATACCAATATATTAGCTCTTTTTCTGGACAATTGGCAGAAAAACTCCACTTGTCACAAATATATAGGGTTACAAATTGTAACACTTAATTAATGATGTTAATCATGAAAAATATACTAACATAATCCTTTTTTTTATAAATATGTTGGAGTGCCAATTAATTATATTCAGAGAATAAATAATTATTCTTTAAATTTGTAAAACAAAAAAGATTAAAATAAAATTGAAGTGCTCCTGGTGGAAAATGTCATCCAATATATTAGAACGAAAACTTAGTATAAATAGATAATTTTGTTGGATAAACACAAATATACGTGATATATTTACATATTTATTGGCAGTATGGAATTCAATCGCCACTTGAGTTCTTCCTTCCTACATAAACCTATATGATCTTTTATTTCCATATACCCACTATAAATATGCGTTTGATAAGTTACACTATCATTCTTGAAACACAAACCCTCTTCCTATACAACCTTGAAGAATAGAGATGGAATTTGTATTATTATTATTGGTAGCATTACTGTTTCCCCTATATATAATCTTCCACAAAAGAATACAAAAAAGACCAAAACACCCTCTTCCACCAGGTCCGTCCGGCTACCCGATCATCGGTTGCTTACCGGAGATGGTGAGAAACAAGCCAACTTTCCGATGGATGCTCGACTACATGCAATGCCTCAGCACCGAGATCGCATGCTTTCGTCTCGGAAGCATCCACGTCATCACCATCAGCTCTCCCGAGCTTGCTCGAGAGTTTTTCAACGTGCAAGACTCTGTTTTCGCAGCAAGGCCGAGAAACATGACGGGTAGACTCACGAGTAATGGCTACTTGTCGGCTGTTCTTGCGCCCGGAGGCGATCAGTGGAAGAAAGTGAGGAGAGTCATTGTGTCGAAGGTGCTCAACTCATCTGTCCATCAATTTCTTCAAGGCAAGAGAGGCGAAGAAGCCGATCACCTTGTTCGATACGTTTACAACCAGTCCAAGACTGGTGTCGCCGTGAACGTGAGAGAGGCGGCGCGGCTTTACTGCGGCGGCGTGATTAGAAAGTTGGTGTTCGGGAAGAGGTTTTTTGGAGCCGGGACAGAGGCTGGTGGGCCCGGATTTGAAGAGAAGGAACACATGGATGCAGTGTGGATAATATTATCACACACATATGGATTTGCAATTGCTGATTATGTTCCATTTCTTGAGGTGTTTGATTTCGATGGTCATAAAAAAACTCATACCAATGCTATTAAGAATTTGAGAAAATATCAAGATCCTGAAATTAATAATAGGATTGAGATGTGGCGGAATGGTGTTAGAACTACTAAGGATGATATTCTTGATATTTTGATTAACCTCAAGGACTCTGACAATAATCCATTGTTGTCAGCAGAAGAGATCAAAGCCCAAGTTATTGTAAGTTATTAGTTCTATGTTTTAAAATTATGTTTTTCTTGGAAAAGGTATGGACCTATTATTTCTACTAAAATGGCATTTGATTTGAATATTTGATCGCAGGAAATGAGTATAGCTGCGATTGATAATCCATCGAATGTTGCTGAGTGGTGCTTGAGCGAGATGAGTCGTGAACCACATATTCTTAAGAGGGCCCTTGAAGAGCTAGACGATATTGTAGGTAAAAAGAGAGTCGTACAAGAATCGGATTTGCCTAAACTGAACTATATACAAGCTTGTGTTAAGGAGGCAATAAGGCTACATCCCGTGGCACCATTCAACCTTCCCCATGTAAGTGGATACTTCATACCAAAAGGAAGTCACATCCTACTAAGTCGTCTTGGCCTAGGACAGAACCCCAGAGTCTGGGACGACCCTCTTAAATTTAATCCCGATCGCCATATTACAAATGGGTCCTCGCAAGTGGTTCTCACTGATTCTCAGTTGAAAATGTGGACGTTTGGTGTTGGAAGGCGTGGTTGCCCAGCCATTTTGCTTGGTTCTACCATAATGACACTTCTTTTAGCCAGACTTATTCATAGTTTTAGTTGGACGTCACTTTCTACTACGCCCCTAATTCAAGACTCAAATGTATTTCCTTTCATGGCTGAACCATTGATGGCTTATGCGACTCCTAGATTGGAACCACAAGTTTATCAAAATGTAATATGAATATTTTGACGATATTCATTCATCATATGTATAAAGTCTCAATTAGATTTATGGAGTTTTAGGTCTAAAATCATATCCCAACTATAGAACTAAGACAAAAGACACATTAGCGCGCGCTTACCTTGAGCACCTCATTTAATGTAACTGGGTTAATTTTATAAATTATCCCTGAACTATAATGCTTTTTATTAAATTGATTATTGTACTTTAATTTATTTCAAATTTATCATTTGAAATTTTAATTTATTTTTTATTTAAATATACACCAATAATATTTTTTAGGATTAAAAACCATTCATTCAAATATTTGCTACATCATCTATTTATTCAACTCCACAACCACAATTCTTATTTTCCCTCCCATTTGATTTTGTGCTCTCTCTTTCTTCCTTAAAGAGTTTCTATCTCTAAGAATTACACATTAAAATTTGTGTTATTCATCAATGGATTTATTTTTACCTTTCTCTTTTATTTACCTTTCTCTTTCTCTTTCTCTTTCTCTTTCTCTCTTCTACTTTATCCATATTTTTATCACTTTTTTTTTTTATCATTTTCTCATTAAAATTTGTGTTATTCATCGATGGATTTATTTTTAGTAGATGGACAAGAGTATAGAAATGAGAATATATTAAACATTATACACAAAAATAGCTAGTCAGCGGTGAGAGAGAAAAAGAAAGAGAAATAGTGTGAGAATAAATGTAGTAGTATACACTTGTCCACTTTTCTTAAAGACGGTACCCTTGTCACTTTTTTATGTATTAGGAGTTGTGAGAAAATGTTGCAGGTGATTTTGATACGATCCTTGTTCTTGATTTGACGATGTGATATGGAATGAATGATGCTACAAACAATTGTGAAAAGTCATTCTATAAGTTGAATTAAAGAACTCAATAAATTGAAAATTTAAGAAAGAACTGATCAATAGAGATAAAACTCATAATATTATTAATTATTAAAGCTTGTGATCTCATGTTGTATTTGTTCTATAAACATAATGTGATTACTTTGTCTCCTACAAATGATGCAATAACTAACTATTTACTTTCAAAACCCTGTCCCTTTTTTTAAAATCATGAATCACAATAGATATAGCTATAAAACCTCAAAAAATCAAACCAAAACAGTTATATACCTAACAAAAGGTCACTGGTAATCTCATCAAGCAATCCATTCAGCATCTGTCTTTCCACATCTTTCACCACAGTTTCCATTTCAGGAAATATGGACATCATTCTGCTCCATTCAAAATCCCACATGCAGTTCACATCAGGATCCTCATTGTAAATGTCTTTGTTGAGCATTCTATGCAGTCCAGCTGCTACATCACTCTCATCACTCCCATTCATGCCATAGCTCTTCAGCAATTCCAAGTTCTTGCAGAGTTGCCTCACCAAATCATCCAATGACCTTATCTTTACGTTACTTACTCCAGTCTTCATGTATGGATTATTCATGAATTCATACCGCCTTGCTTTTCTCCTCATCACTTCATTCGCAGAGTCCAGCACGAGCTTCTTGCCTGACACTTCGTTTTCATGATCACCCGCGTGAAGGAAGCTGAGAGGTATGTTGAGCTTGAAGAGAGCCTCGGCTGTGCTAAGAAACATCTGGCTTTTTATCACTGTCTCCTTGAGTTGTTTTTCCGGTTCTGTCAGTTGCTCTTGTCTATTCGATTGTACGCACTCATGTTGAAGAAGATCTCGTTCAGTGCTCTCTTCACGGGTGTCTGCAAGGAAGATGTATGTGAAAATATTGACATTGTATGGGAAACTACTTTAGCTTGATAGCTTAGAAGCTTACCTAAGCTTTGAACACCTTCATTTTGTTCTTCTTCAACCTTAAGTGTACGAGGCTGTTCCTCCTCCTCGAGATCATCCAGTACAATCTGCAAAGCCAGTAAAGTGTTAAATAAGCTTTCCAGATGATAAACTTTAATTTAATCTGTTAGAAGTATAATGTGAGCTTACGTTGTTGAGGTTGAGTTTGTTCTGTCTCTTGTCAATTTGGGATTCATTTGCTACAGTGCTGTTTAATACGGTCGCCTGATCATCTTCAGTTTCTATCTTTACATCTGGCTTCACTGGTTCAGCGACCATTTCTGAAGCAGTGATGACTTCTTTTTCTTCTTTGACCTTGAGATCACTTGGTTCCTCTGTCTTTTTGGATGCGCGGCTTTTATTTTGCATCTGCTGTTTCAGACCTCTCAATATTTTGTCTGGTCTTTTTGCAGTACCAATAGAATTTCTTCTAGTCGCAAGTACTTCTATCTTTTCAGGAATCTCTCTTCTCTGAACTTTCTTGGTAACAGTTCTCTTCTGTGTGGATGAGGCCTCGAGTGGCTTCTCTTCTGCAAGCAGTCGACTGCTCCCCTCTTCTATACCGCTTTCAGTTTTAGATGAATCCTGACTTTGCCTTTGTGTCCGGGGGCTTTCTTGATTGATTGCGGTATTCTGTGAGTTATCAATTGTGAGGTCAGCATCTTGATGTCGTCTGTGAACAGAGTCTCTCACGGGAACTTTGGTTGATCTCCCATCACCAGGAGTGGATTTTTCGCGTGGTAATTTCTTCTGCTGATTCGTGGCTGCACTTCTCTTGGATTTTGAGGCGTGTATGTGCTCCACTTGTTGGACCTCATGGATTTTTGCCACCAAATTATGTTTCTGAAGTTGCTGTGGTTTGTAGTCGACAGAGTTCTTGTCTTGAGAGGGATCAGGCCTTTTAGCGATCTGTTCTTGAATTTTCGGAACATAATTATTTGCATTCCTCTTTTCTACTGAATTTGCACTTATCACTTGCTCAATCCTATTGCTTGTTTTGCCTTCTGCTTTCAGCATTGTGCTTTTCTGTGCCCTTTTGTCCTCTCCATGAGTTTGTTTCCTCGTGTTTTCTTTGAAGCTCGTGACTCCATCGACATGATTAGTGTGGCTTTGTTGTTTCTTTATCATGATGTTTGCTGGCTCCATGCTCACTGCTTGCATTTTCAAATCTTTACGCAGCTGGCTCCTCTCCGAGTTTACCATTTTAGAGGCGCCATCCTTTGTTTCATGGCTCTTTTCAGGTTTGATCTGTTGCTTGGGCTCTCTTCTTGGCAGCATCTTGTTGGTGCTAAGATCAGATCCATTGTTCCTAGTCTCTCTAGTCATGGGTTTTTTCTGCTTGCCACTTTCATTCGATACATTTTTCCCACCTATCGAGCCCTCCTTCAGAGGAACTTCTTCGAGCCCCATAAGTTTAGCTATCACATTTGAAATCCTTCCCTTCTCTGGTGTGGACTTTGATAAACTTAAGAGACTGTAATCCTCGACATAGCTATTAGACCTCGTATGAGGAACCAGCTGCGAGTTGGTGATAATAGATTGGTCGGACGTTTCATGCCTATATGGTAGAGCTAGCTGTTGCTGTCTTGTTCCACCCTGGACCGCTCGGGACTTCCCTGAGGTTCTATCAAAGGAGAATCTAGGCCGATCCAGCTTCCACTGCTCGACTCTTTTCCCATTGTCATCATCCTCATCCTCATCCTCTTCCCCATCCTCTCCCAGTAACTTTATACGGCCTTTCTTCTGTGAACTGTTCGTGAACTCTGAAGCGTCCTGTAAGCTCACAAGCATCCTCAGGGACTCTTCCAAATCAATTGCGCCTTTCAGCAGCTCTCTTCCAATTTCAATCGAGTTTCTGTCCAAGTTAAGGCCGTTGGAGCAGGCACTTAGAATCTGGTTTAGCTTGTGAACTCCTTTCGATATTTCATTGACATGGATGTTAGGAAACGAACCAGCTGAGGTATGATTGTAGAAGCCGGTAGTCTCCATTTTTCTCGAGTTTGGAGATCTTCGACCAAATCTGTTGAAGAAATTAACTAGTGGATTGCTGCTGGAGCCGCTAATGGTACTGAGATTTCCACTGTTTTCAAAGGCAAAAGCTATGGCCATCGACAGATCTCTGACTTGCTTAGAGCTTTGCCTGCCCTCGTAGACAATGATCTGGCTCGAAGTTTCTTTCGTGTTCACTGATCTGCTGCCTCTCGTTGTAGAACTAGCCTGCAGGAATGAATGATGTGATGATCAGACCACTGGTTTCGACTCATTGATAGTTGCATAAAAACGACATAAATACTTACGGAATCTAGGACATTCATTTGTCGAGCGCCCCTTGATGTCCCGCGTGTGGCTGTTGTTCACAGATTCATGAGACCTTAACGGTGAAAGGCTAACACTACAGCCATAGGAATTTACATACAAAATCACCTTAATCACTGTATTTGTGCCTCAAATTTTTGTGAAAATTATATCCTTTTCAATCACTGTTACACTTGCTTCTTTCTACTCACATTCTTGATTATATCTATGCAACATAGCTATTAGAGTTCTCTGTTCCTAACGTTGCCTCGAGAAGATGTTTATCGATTCGATCCGAATCCCCTAAATCTTGTCATGCAACTAGTGTTCCTTAGAGTTAAGTCACTAAATATGCATGAAAAATGACAAGCAATATTTTGTTGCATTGGAGAGGAAAAGTGTTCACCTCTAGATGTTTGGCTCGACTGTCGACTTGAGTGCTGAGTGGCGGCCATCCTTTCCTTGCGCTGGCGCAGATCATTCAGCAGTTTCTGCGCGAAATCTGGTTTCGTCGTCATGTTGCTCATTCTCACAAGCCTCCCAAAATTGATAAGTAAAAATAAAAAATACTAGTAATGATTTTGTTGGCCCTTGAAGAGAATTGTGAATGAAATTTTAGTGTTTCTGGGAATGAGTTGTAGCTATACTTAGGTGAGAAGGTTGCATCATGCTTGTTGAGATGTAATGTGGGAATCAAAATGAAGATTGAATATGTAGATATGTTTATTTATTTATATTATTAGTTGTTAAAGGTTGATGTAAACATAATGAGGGAGGGGAATTTGAGTTGCTCTTGGTGGAGAATTGGAATAATTTGCTTCCATTCCACTCCAAGCAATGGAGGGATGCAGCTTTAGGTTTTGACTTGTGGGTTAAGATTTCTTCTCAAAGTGACAATTACAGTTTGTTTGCTATACACAAACTCCTCTTCATATGTCTCATTTTACTTGTCTAGCTTTAAATTTACTTGAAAGAATGATTTCATTGATTTAAATGCCTTGCTTTCTAAAATCTAATAGTGTGGCGGCGTAAATATTTGATAAGCTAACTCAATCAAATAATTTGTAGAATTGGGATCATGGGGTTTTGAATATTTTGATCAATTACTAACTAGTAATCTTAAATTATGTTAGATTTGGAGATCAAATAAGATGAATGTGGATTATATTTTAAATTTAAAGAATTATTGAATAAACTTAAAGTTATTAATGTTAATTATTAGATATGTTAGTTAAAACTAACCTCTTTATCTCTTCTCAAAATCATCTAAAAAATATAAATTTATATAACTCTTTCGATTTAAATTATTTTTTCATAAAAAATATATCGAATTAATAAGGATCCTAATGAGATCCCAATGTATATGTTTGAATGATGATAAGATGATTAAATTTTTATAATTTTAATTTTAATTTTCGCAAACGTTGATAAATGCTCCATCCGTCCCTCTATAGTAGAGACATTTCTTTTTGGCACGAGATTTAAGAAAAATTATTTTAAATGAGTTAAGTATAAGGAGAATAAAGTAGAAAGGAAAAATGTAGAGAGATGAAGAGAGAGTTAAGTAAGAGAGAGTAAAGTATCATTTGCCAAAAAGGAAAATGACTCAGCTACAGTGGGACAATCCAAAAAGGAATACGACTCAGCTATAGAGGGACGGATGGAGTATATTTTATATTGATAAATGCATAAAAATTTCAATATAATGCAAATACAATATCAATAAAATTGTGTTGAAGTTTTCATAATGATATGTTGATATTTTTAATACAGTAACTATGTTGATATCAGAAAAATCTCGAAAAATTTCATGACATATTAGCGATTGAAACCACCCATATAAAACAAATTATTATACAGTTCATGAAAAATAATTTAAAAAATCAAGTACTAAAATTTTAGTTAATCAAAGATATGAAATGTATTCGGCCGGTGAATCGGTAGTAATATTCTCCCATGTGCCATTGTTCAAAGAAAAAAAATTGAATCCAGTGATAGATATTTGAGAAAATTTAAAAGATCATGCATAAAAAATTTAAAAGATCATGTATAAAATTTATATTTTACAAACTTGGGATACGTATTTCTCCGTTTCAAATAAGTCCTATTTTGTCATTTCTATTCATTTCATAATAAGAGTCTTTCTTTCAGTTTTACTATAAATAGTAAGTAAGTTTCAAATTTCACCAACTTATTACACTCATATTATATTATAAAACTAATATATGTAAGTATGACTCATCATCCACTGCATCGTCTGACCCTTCGTCTGCCACTGCAGGTGGCCACCCTAAGCGTCGCCCCAAATATGTCAGCACGCACCGGTATCCTAATTATCTCCAACAGCGGATAGCCTTTTCTAATAGTGCCACAGTATCTGAATTGTCAATTAATGAATTTGAAATAAATATTACTCACTCGATCAGTTAAAACTAAACATACTTTGTCATTTTGGACTGTGCTTATTTCAGGACACATTTGCATTTTTTCCATTTTTAATAATTAGATTGAGATACTTCACTAATTCATTATACGGAGTATTAAAATTTTATTAGTATAATATTAATATATTAAAATGAAATTCAAATTCTACTTACCTTTTCATTAATTAACTTTTATAAAGTTAAATAATTTTTTAAAATATATGGTGAATAAAATGCGTCTTTAATGATAGATAATTGATAAAAATACAAAAATTAAATAGTTTTGTAAACATATCAAAAGCATTTTAAGAATGAATAAAATTTATATATAAAAAAATCCCCTAAACTTATCAAAAACTTACCAAAAGTGACAAATAATAGAAGAAAATACTACACCATCCGTCCCGCTTAAGATGACACATTTTCATTTTTAGTTTGTCCCAACTAAGATGATACATTTCTTTTTCTTGGTATCTTTCCCTCTCCAATTAATAAATTCAACTACTTTTTCTCACTCCTATTAAAATATCCATTTTTCTTTATCTCTCTACTTTAATATTTACACCCACCTTCTTTCTCCAATTAAATACTTTAATCAATAACTTCTAAAATTCCGTGCCGGCTAAGCAATGTGTCATCTTAGCCGGGACGGAGGGAGTACTTTTTCTGAATCCTATGCGCACACTTGTCTCCCATTTTCTCCCTCCCTTTTCTCTCCCCTCAGCACCTCGACCCATTTGTGCCTCCTTTTTCTTTCTGCGCTGCGTCCCTTCTCTCTCCTTCCCCTCCCACCTCTTCAACTCTGTAACATGTGAGCATCTATTTTTACTAATTTTCTTCTCTTCACAAATCTTTCCTCAAAACCTTCGTTCCATTTGATACAATAGCAGAAATTAAGGAGTATTATTTTTAAAAATTAGTATATAAATTTGGGGTAAATTTTCTTGTTCATCTTTTTGTATGTTAAATTAGTGTGTAGGGAAGAGTATTAGGATTTGCAGAATGTTTAATGACTGGTACTTTGCTAAGCGTTTTGTTGCTTTTCATTTCTATCTTGGTGAAAGCTTAAATTGATAATTGTATTGGTTCTGGTGCCAGATTTTTGTGGGTATAGGGTTTAACATCAAATTTTGGTGATGTTTGTTAGTCTCGCGTTTATGTTGGTGACAATAGCATAAATTGATAATCATATTATTTGTGGTGCCAGATTTTTTAATGGATGACGAGTTATTTGGAGAGGTCTGTGGCCATTTACTGGGCCGTCATAGGCTGCTGTCTGTAGCTGCTGGAGATAGCTTTCTTTTGCTTCCATTGAATTTATCTCTCCATTATTGCGAGTGTCCTTCATGAGTCATGACGGTTGGGATTTACGGCTTATCGCTACCATAACCAGCCTGTGGTGCTCGTAATAATTCATGCTGCCATAATAATGAGAGCGAGGACTTGCCTTTTTTTTTCACAATTTTAATTAAAAGCAAATAAAAATGAATATTACTATCATTTTCTTGTAGCAAAAAGGTGATGTGGTCACCCCAGCCGCCACTACACCTCGGCCGACAGTTTGTGAGGGGGTTCAATCAGAGTATACAGCGGCCCGTTAAAGAGAAGGCCTTCAACCCACTGTCCTGACAGGAGCCCATCTCTCAAGGCCTCACACTTGTGCCTGAGAGATGGAAGCTCCCACACGCCAGTAGTGGGATTCGAACCCAGCTCCTTGTAGCAATATCTGCTCCCCCGAATGCAACTGCGCTAAGCCCCTGCAGGCATTACTATCATTTTCTTGTGTTATAGATAAATACCTTCTTTTTCTTTCAAGTCGGGCTTCTTCCCAAAAAAAATAAGCTCTTTTTCATTGCTAGTAATAACATTATTAAGGGTATTAATAGCGTTTCCCCAATTATTTCTTTTATTTAAAGGGTTACGAAACATGAATTTTTTTAGAGAAGATATGATAAAATAATCAGGGTGATTGGACATCTTGCATAATGTCATTAGAGCATTTTCGGTGGCGCCCCTCCCACTAGGACTTCCAATAGGACTTTCCACAAAAACTTCCTGTCACGTCATCACTAGGACTTCTCATTTTACTGTCACATCACTAGGACTCCCATGCACTAGGACTTCCCACTAGGACTTCCCGCAATAAAATTAAAATTCACAATTATTCTATTTATGGAATTAAAATTTCAACACGAATACGAACGGGGAAATGCGAATATTTCATTAAAAAAACATACATTATTCGGAAAAAAAAAATTACATAGTCAATAAAAAAAAGAAACCAACCACATCAACGTCCACCCCTCCGCATCCAAACCTCTTCGATGATATCCTCCTGAAGTCGAACATGGGCATCTCTTTGCCGCATGTCGGCAAATGCGCGCAACCGCTCAACCTCTCCATGAGGTACCCCCATGTTCACATTCGCGCTGGCCACACCGTGGCTTGGACCGGCACCCGTATCATCTTCGTTGGTCCACTGAGTTAGTTCGTCCCCTTCACTTTCGACAATCATGTTGTGCAAAATGATACATGCGTACATGATGTCGCCGATGTTGGGAATATACCACTGTCGTGCAGGACCCTTCACCATCCCCCATCGACTCTGGAGTATACCAAATGCCCGCTCAACATCCTTGCGCGCTGCCTCCTGACGGCTTGCAAAGTAGGACTTCTTTGGTCCGATCGCATGCTTGATCGTCTTCACAAAGACAGGCCAGTTGGGTATATCCCATCCGCCAAATAGTATCCCATATTGTGTTGGTTGCCGTTGGCGGCTTAAAGCGATGGCGGGACCAACGCCATTGCAGCTGATCGTTGAACAGGGGGCGACGATCGGAGGACGTTGAGGTCGTTGTTCGACCCGGCGACTCCAAAATAAGCATGCCATATCCACAACCGGTAGTCAGCTACAGCTTCAAGGATCATCGTGGGATGCTTGGCTTTGAAGCCGGAAGTGTGTATCCCCTTCCAGGCGGCGGGGCGGTTCTTCCACTCCCAATGCATACAATATATGCTGCCCAACATCCCAGGGAACCCGTGCACCGACCCGTGCATATTTACCAGCCGCTGGCAGTCATCGGGGCTCGGACTCCGAAGATAGTGACCTCCGAATATCGATCTAACGCCCGCGCAAAAATTCAGCAGACACTCGACGACTGAAGACTCGCCAATGTGGAGGTACTCGTCGAACATGTCGGTCGGGCCTCCGTATGCCAGTTGCCCGATTGCGGCAAGTGCACTTCTGTAAGGGCGTGTGTCCGGGTTTGCCAGCTGCATCCTCCCCGATCCTAAAAAACTCGTATCTTCTCTCTAAAGCACCCACGATATGCATAAACAGCGGACAATGCATCCTAAAACGTCGCCGGAATAAGACATCCCCAAAACGCGGCTGCGGAGCGAAGTAGTCCTGATACAACCGAATATGAGCAGCAATGTGGTCCCGGGGTACATGACGTCGGCGATGGATCGGCCGAGGTACCGCCGCCGCCGCCTGCTCCCGCCGCTGCTGCCTCTGCCGTAGCAATCGATCAATCGCCCCGTCCACAGCGAGATCCAATTCATTATCACTATCACTATCACTATCACTATCACTAGCACCTCCGCCACTACCACCCGCACGACTACTAGCCATTCTAGATATACTTGAAAATAGAGTTTAGAGAGAGAAACTTGTCAACACAAGTGGTGTGAATGAAATGAAGTTCAACAAGCCCTATTTATAGAGTTTTTTTTTTAAATAAAAAAATAAAAAAAAATATTAAAACTCGGAAGTCCGACCGGGACGTCCGACCCTCGCCACAGTGGCGGACGTCCGTCCGCCCGTGGGTCGGACGTCCGAGCCCATCCGACGGGCATATGAGATGGGTGTGTCCGCCCTTCTTCTTCACTACGGACGTCCGCGACGTCCTACCGCGACGTCCGTCATTGGAGATGCTCTTAGGATGATGACTTTTCCCATATCCTTTTCCCCAATTTTTTTTAGTTTCATCACATTCATTATAAAAAAAATAATTTAGTTCTAAGATACCATTTAAGGTTCTTAAGATCCCCCTCTTGGGGAGTTTTCCATAAGCTCACCCAAACTTTCAGCAAGAGCCCTTTTAGGGGTGCCTTCTGGTTGCGTAGTTGGTTTAATTGGTTCAAGATCAATCATTTTCCTTTTTGAGAATATTGATTCTACGAAGAAATCTAATTTATCCCACCATTTAATGAGAATTCTCTTTCCTAAATAAGGGACATGACACTAAGTAATCTTGAATTATTAATTGGAACATTTCTGACAATAATATCCCACTTAAGAATCCAAGGAACTTGATAGAGAGCTGCAAACATAAGCTCTTTGTATTTCATGGATTTGTTTACTACGCAGAAATCTAAAAGATTGACCTACGTTATCGAGAAGGATAATTGGATTTAATCCCCATTATGAGAACCCAAAAATAAACCACCGAGGGAGATTAGTGGTATCAAAATCTCTGAATTGAAGAAACCAACTATGCTTCATTTTTTTGTCTTCATAACTAGAAAATTCCCGACATGCTTCAGTATAATCAAAGTAGTTAAACCATGGTTTATCATAGGTTCTTTTTCCTTTTAATGGTTTTCGGAAACTATACAAGTCTCCTTTCCATTCTTTTGAGGTGATTACCTTTCTTATAAAGGCTTTAGAATATGCCCACTCGTTACCTGATGATAACTGAATCAAAATCTACTGATTTAGTAGATTGCAAATTTGTAGTGTAGCAAAATAACACTGAAAAATTATTTCGGGTGATGGAAAGGATCTGCTTAATTCCTTAGGTAAAATGTTGCAATTTCAATTGATGAAGGCTGAGAATATTTATTCTCAATTGGACAAATCCATTCGGTTGGTAAAGTCTAATCATACTAATGAATTCTTATATCCTTATATTCCGTTATCTACGGAATGGATTTGTCCAATTGAGAATAAATATTATCATCTTTCACCAATTGAAATTCCTACATTTTACCTAAGGGATTATGCAGATCCTTTCCATCACCCATAATTATTTCAATGTTATTTTGCTACACTACAAATTTGCAATCTACTAAATAAGTAGATTTTGATTCAGTTATCATATCAGGTAACAAGTAGGCATATTCTAAAATCTTTATAAAAAAGCTAATCACCTTGAAAAAATGGATCTGAGACATATAGTTTTGGAGAAACATCGAAAGAAAAAAGAACCTATGATAATCCATGGTTCAACTACTTTGATTATACCAAAGCATGGCCAGGAATTTTCTATTATGAAGACATGAAAATGAAGCATAGTTGGTTTCTTCAATTCAGAGATTTTGATACCACTAATCTCCCTCGGTGGTTTAATTTTTGGTTCTCATAATGGGGATTAAATCCAACTATCCTTCCCGATAACGTAGGTCAATCTTTTATGATTTCTGCGTAGTAAACAAATCCATGAAATACAAAGAGCTTATATTTGCAGGTCTCTATCAAGTTCCTTGAATTCTTAAGTGGGATATTATTGTCAGAAATGTTCCAATTAATAATTCAAGATCACTTATTGTCATGTCCCTTATTTAGGAAAGAGAATTCTCATTAAATGGTGGGATGAATTTGATTTCTTCGAAGAATCAATATTCTCAAAAAGGGGAATGATTGATTGATAAGGCTAATTTCATGCATCGGTTATATGTGAAAAACGTTATAATTTGCTGGGTCTAACACGTTTCCTAAGCCAGGTGTGTGAAGAAAAATCGCTAGATCGAGGAAATCTTTGAAGGAGATGGTCTAGCGAAGGAAAGGAACGAAGTGAGCAGGATTTAAAAGGAAAGAAGGCGTGACAGAGGAGTCAATAGCTTAGGGCAACAAAGTCTTATCTATACCTCGCTGGGCCCCACTCCAACGCCTATATATAGAAGAGCATGCAACGCACATCATATCACTTTTTCACTCTCTTCTTAGCTCACACACATTACACACACTTGGGAATGAGAGATCTGGGGTAGTCGGGTACGAAGGGTTATTTTCTTTAGAAGTTACGCGTTTGCAACAGCGTCCGAGTGTGGACGAAGATACAATTTCTCTTAATTTCAGTTGTTTTACTCGTTTTGTTGTCGAACTTCACTTTTGGGAGTCGACTTGGTTGTTGATGATACTTATTATCTTTTCGCTTTGGTTGATTTGTGTTTAGTAGTTGAATTTCAAGTTGATTTACGTAGAT
Source organism: Salvia hispanica (assembly GCF_023119035.1). Lineage (NCBI taxonomy): Eukaryota > Viridiplantae > Streptophyta > Magnoliopsida > Lamiales > Lamiaceae > Salvia > Salvia hispanica. The sequence goes on from NC_062967.1 coordinate 44,621,726, forward strand.
CTCTCTGCTGGAAGTTTATTTTTACAAGTATTAATCTATCTCTGTTTTATTTTGATATTGTGGTGTTTGATATGGGAATTTGGTGATAGATCTGTGGTTTATTGACTGTTTGGAGGTTGTTGTTCGAATCTGAAGTGATGAAGTGTTTCTGTTGGTTGGAGTTCGTGTTGGACGCTTGGATCCGAGTGGATTTAGCGTCTGAGGTTGGATTCGAGGCGAGAATAGGAAGTTGTTAGATGGATTTGAGTTTTCTTCTTGTTTTCTGTTTTGCTTCGTCTAGCGTCTGCAGATCTGTTCAGTTCTTCGTTGATTATGCATTGATTTGACTTGGAATTAGTTGCTCTGTTTTGATTTCGTTCACGTTGATTTTCTTATGAGTTTTACGCAATTTGGTTATAGAAGATGATGTCGCTGTTAGTTAGTACTAGAGTTAGTTATTTTGTCAGCTTTTCGTACGTACTCTGCTTTTTCAGTCATGGTCCCCACAGTCAGTTTGTTTCCTAGGTCTAGTAGTAAAGTAGTTTTCTTAGATCAAGTGTTGAGCAGTTAATTTCCTTTGCAACGTTCTCTTATAATTTCGCCTAGGTCTAGCTGTTAGCTTAGGAGTTTTAAAGATTCTCAAGTCAAGTTTAATTTGTTTTCCTCAACCCAAAAAAAAAAAATGCGTGGCAGCAGCCAACACCAAAAACACACCCAAATCTTTGAACATGAGTATTACGCATCCTTCTCTGTGGGATCGATCCCTACTTCCCTATACTAGGTTTAGTAAAGTGGTTGAGGGTTTTTGAAAGAGGTGCTCTGTGTGTCCGACGACGGGATTTCCTGCGACCAACGAGTTCCTAGACCGCGTGATCTAGTGGATTTGCTGGACCTAGGGAACCTGTAATTTTCTTTTGAACACACTGTGTAAACATACATACAAGTAAGACCTTTCATTGATCTTGAACAAATTAAACCAACTACCCAACCATAAGGAACCCCTAAAAGGGTTCTTGCTGAAATTTTGGCGAGCTTATTGAAAACTTCCCGAGAGATGATCTTAAGGACCTTAAAGGTATCTTAGAACTAAACTTTTTTCTGATGATGGATATGATGAAACTAAAAAAAATTCTAAAAATGATATTGGGGAAAGTCATCATTCTGATGATATTATGCAAGATGCCCAATCACCTTGATTATTTTATCAGATCTTCTCCAAAAACATTTCATGTTTCGTAACCCTTTAAATAAAAGAAATAATTAGAGAAACGATATTTATACACTTAATAATGTTATTACTAGTTATGAATAAGAACTTATTTTCTAGGAAGAAGCCCAACTTGAAAGAAGAAGAAGATGTTTATCTATAATATAAGAAAATGATAATATTCACTTTTGTTTGCTTTTACTTTAAAACGCAAAAAGAAGGCAAGTTCTCACACTCATTATGACAGCATGAATTATTGAAAGGAATCTTGCCAGCTTTAGTTGCAAGACAACTATTCTCACCATTTTTAAAAGGGTGAGATGATGAGAAGTATGACTCACTTTTTTCCTTCTTAACTAAATTGAACAATCGTTTGGAGTTCGTCTTTTGCCCTTTAAGGCACATTTCCCTTCTTGTGGAGGACACCCTTGAATTTACTACTACTGTCATGTGTTGTAAGTTGGACCTATTTAATGAATTAGGAAGTTATAATGCTAGCTAGGTCTTGTGGCCCTTTTTATAGCTTTAGCATCCAAGAATTTTAGCAATATGTATGTATCTCAACTTTTGTGCAGGGTTGCATGAAGAAAAAATATTGATGAAGTCTAGAATGTTTTATATTTTGCTTATGTACATGTCCCCAGCACCGAACCCCGACTCCCCTTATACGGCCGTTCTCTGACCTGCCTCCACCCCATGATGGGACTTGGTTTGAGATACATGTATGCTAAAAGAGCTGTCTTTCTCTCATTTTGATTAGATTTTTCTCGGAGTACAAATTTGATATCACAAAGTTGGAGCCTTGGGGTCCAAGGTGAGCAATTAATTTTTTGAAAAGTGTTAGCCATAAATATCTTAATGCATAGATACTTCATGGCAGAGTTTACTCATTGTAAGAGAATCTGATATAGCTTAAGAGCTATAGATGTTTAAAGAAAGTCTCTCTTTTACATGTCCTACTTATAGTTTGTTGTCATAGGCGGTTAATCCACCATCGTTGGCTTCTTTGTCATAGGTGATTACGTGGTTTTCCCTCGTACTGGAATGCATGCATTTTTTGGATGTGCTTTTCAAGGTGGTTGGGTCCGGCTCGTGATAGCTGATGCCTTCCTCCTCATCATGTACTATGGCTGGCATTACGGGCCATTGAAGCAATACGGATTGTGAGATGCATAAAGATTTTGCTAGCTTGGATTCTAGTCTTGACCCAAGCTTAGTGCTTGTCTATTCAAATTCATAAATTTTTAGCATTTCAATTCAATTCACTGTAAAACAATTTAATTCAATTTAATATAATGCAATTTCAGCTTTGTTTATATTGATTTAACTAATAATAATTTTAAAAAATATAATAAACTAAATTAATTTATTTATAATTCATTAAATAAAAAATATAGAAAAATATAGAAAAATTTAGAAACCAGAATTCCGAGCACCTAGGTATGTGCTTGGAAATTTCCGAGCACCTGAGTATGTGCTCGCATATATTCCAAAATCTGAAAATCATATAAGTGCTCGGAAATATTACGAGCACTTTAGTATGTGCTTGGCATTTTTCGAGCACAATCGGGTGCTCGGATGTCCGAGCACTCTAAGGTGCTTGTATAAAAATTCCGACGAAGCGAATACCGAGCACTCTCGGTGCTAGGAAAGTGCTCGGTATATCTCGATTTTCCGAGCATTTTGCTTTATATTTCCGAGCACCAAGTGCTCGGCAAAGCTTGTTTTTTTTGTAATGAACCCACTTTAGAAGTCCCGGTTGGAATATTCCATAATTGGTAAAAGGCCCCACATTCCACTCACTATTTTCAACTCACATTTTATTATAAAACTAATATATAAAAGTAGGACCCACATTCCACTATCTTTTTTCACCAACTTTTCTTTACATTTCTTAAAACCTGTGCCGAACTCAACCGGTATCCTAAAGTGGGACGAAGGGAGTATGATTTTTACAAAACGGGCGTTTGTGGGTTTGAGCAGGAAGTTTTTGTAAGAAAGTAACAAAATGACTACTCCAGATATAATGTGTAGAAATATTGTCATACGATATTACAAGTATTTTCTCGACAATGCAAATCCATCGGATTGAATCTAACTCCAGATCTAAAGTCAGTCCATTTTATAAAATGCTTCTTCAATATTTGAAAAGAAAAATGTCTTCAAGCAACCTTTCTTTAACATCCTACATCATCTCTAATCTGAAAGCACTTCTGCAACCGTCACTCCTCTAAATCCGGTGATGAGGTATCCCCCGTGGCTGTAACATACAGGGTAAGTTCAGTAACACAAATTCAAGATTATGCAAAATATGCATTTTGAAACGTTTAAACTATATGATGCATTATCACAGTGTAGATAGCATTGGCAGCAAACTGAGTTTAGTCCTTGCACACAAATGCACGATATCATTCAAGCATGAAACATGAAAGTCGAAGCGTTTAATTATTAGCTTCGACATTCTCTGTTAGGAAGCTGGAAAGATCAATCGACAGATTCACAAAAAATGCACAAGAAAAATCAGCTTCTTGAAACCATCTCATTGTTAATCAAATTGATGTTTTGGTGTGTTTCATTTAGGGGAAAGAGAGAAGCAATACCTGCATTTGTCGGACAAGCTTGCTCCTTTCTGTGATTTTCCATGCATTGCTGGAGATACTTAAACGTCTCGATGTCACAAGGGATTGTGAGGCCGCCGCTGTGATCGAATCCAAACTCCTCCTCAACCTTCTCCAGCAAGACCTTAAACAAGGGATCACCAAGATAGCTAGTGGGGATGATAAACCTGCGAAGCTCCGGCCCCACATATACAGCAAGATAGCCTTTGGGAACGTCGCTAGGCATCTCTAAGCTATGGCTGCTCTCATCGTCCGAGTCGTACTGTAGGTTTGAGTTTCTCAACCTCAAGCTGATCTCAGGCGAGATGGCTGCACAGGCGCCTCCTTTGGACGCTGTCGTCGTGCAGTTCTTGGGCGTCAGAGCCACGAGCTGCCATTTTTTAAGGAACGCCTTGAACCTAACAATTTGCCCGATGCTCGTGATCTTGCTTTCTCCATTGTCATCCATTCTGCTTAAGCGTTAACCGGAACGCCAAACGCGGATATTTTTTAGGCCTTCTTCAACTCCTCCTCTGGCAAGAAGAGTTCACCTCATCAGATCATGCTTCAAAAAGAAAAACAGACTATCACACTCTTTTGAGTGATAAGCAACATCTAGGAACACTTTTAATCTAGAGAAGCACCTCATCCCCTAAAATTACTTTTCAGAATTGATCAATTTTAGTGATTTCATACACTAATTAATCGTGATTAACAATGATTTGATGTGTGTATAATTAGGGCACAGCTCTTCTCTATTAAACAAAGGAAAACAGCATAATCAGATCCACAGTTTAAGCATTTCTTCATACATCTAACATACTCATTTGAAATCAGATATCATCAATTACACACGAAATCAAACAACATAACACTTCAATAGATCGATTTGTTCACAAATATCAAAATTATGACACATCAATTGCCTCATTTCAATCGAATAACAAAAAACGAAATCCGTGCATTCAATTTTTCATCGATGAATCGCATGAGGGAACAGAAAACATATGAAAAAACATGCAAAATTGGGAAATATGGAAAGGTGGCGGTGAAGCGGTGGGAATACCAAATGGTGGTGGCAGAGACACGGCGGCGGAAGGTGACGATAAGGCGGCAACAACGAATCGAAGCGGTAAAAGAATTGATGAAATGGTAAAAATGATGGAGGAGTTTGTGCTGGACAAAATATAGATCTAAATATGGGAGCTTCTTTTCCTATGGTTCACCTTCTTTCCTTTTTGCTTTTTCAGTTGAAAAACACTGAAATCTTACCATATCTAACAACGTTATTATTTAACTTATTTTATTCGTATACCATAAATTCCTAAAAAATATTCTCCTTTTATTATTTTGGTCAATATATTCTTCTTTTGTCATTTTAGTTAATATACCAAATTAATTTAATACTCATTAATTTAATACTGTCTTCATCCCATATAAATATACTCAATGGATATATTACGAAAATTAAGACAAAATTGGTAAAGAGAGAAGAGAAAAATGGTAGTTAAAATAATGTTAGTGGATAGTGAGACCTACACTATTAAATTGATATAATTTTCCAAAAATAGAATACATATATTTTTGTGGGACGGACGAAAATGAAAAGTGCACATATTTTTATAAGATGGAGGGAGTATATAGTACTCCCTCCGTTCCATAGTAATAGAGGCATTCCATTTTGCACACTCATTTTGAAAAAATAATTATAAATAGTTAAAGTGGAGAAAAAATAAAGTAAGAGAAAGAATAATGTAGAGAAGAGTCTTATTTATAATATTAATACTCTTTTACTTTACTTTTTCTCCATTTTAACTATTTATAATTATTTTTTCAAAAATAAGTGCGCAAAATGAAATGTCTCTATTACTATGGAACGGAGGGAGTATTTGGTTGGGCATAGATTTTAATTTATAATTGACAAAGTAAAAGAACTGTAGAGAAAGGATAATAGAAAACTATTAATGGAGAGTGGGGTTTACATTATTAATTATTAATAATTAAAAATTTACAATTTTTAGAAATAGACTAAAAAGAAAATGCTAGTACATACTTTCCAGGGAAGTTTATAAAAAAAAATTCACTTAAATATTTTACTACACTATTTTAACTATTGTTTCTCTATTTCTAAACTTCATCAACTTTACATTAAAAATTAAGTGCACGAACTAACTACTCTTGCTTTTGTCGTTGCCAAACTTATATGAGTACAATCTTTTCTTTATATTCATGTTATCATGTATATGCAATTTGCAGGAGATTTAGTCATATACAATACACATATTGGCATGTTTTGAAAGGGCAAGATTTACGATAAATAATTACACAAAACGATTAAAATAAAATAATACATAAAATAGGAGTACATTTTAAAGCAATGTTTTATTTTTAAAGTTATGCATAATAAAATAAAAAAAGTAACACGTTATATCACAACTAACGTAGCAATTTGTACTACGTAAAAATTTTGACTAATATAGCCATAAACAAAAAGTAAACATGCAAACTATACTTAGAAACAGATTGAATTTTCAGATTCATACCAAAAAATTAAAAATATAATAAAATAAAAATAATATGAAAACTACCTAATATAAAAAATAGAAATCAAATCCATACCAATCCATTCAGAATATAATTCAGATAAAAGTACAGTACAACTAAAATACAACCTATTTGTAACAAAAAAAAAATAGAAAGAAAAAAATAATAATACTGGGTTTCAATAAATGTAATAGAAATTGTGAAAAAGTTAATGGACGTGGCTCTCACTTTTATACGTTACTTTTATAATAAAATGTGACAAATTAAAGGTGACAAATTATTAGGAACGAATGAAAATGGAAATAAGTCACAAATTATAAAGAATGGAGGAAGTATATGAAAGATAGAAAGAAAATAAAATAAATACATAATATATGCAAAAGAAGAAAGAAAAATAACTACTAATATAAAGAAAGAAGAATGAAAAATAAAAAACAATATAATATATACAAAAAGACAAAAAAAAATACTCCACGTAATATATAACAATAGAATAGGATATTATAAATAAAAAAAATTAAAAAAATTAAAAAAAAAAAAAAAAAAAAAAAAAAACATCTAGGTAGATTTGAACTTGGGTTGTCGCTACGAGAGTGGTCACCATTACCATCGGACCGCAAATGATTTTACCAAATAATAATCTCAATTTTAGTATAAGGATACATTCATTCAGTCCCCATAAAATATTCTTTAGAATAACACGGGTTTTGAACTTATAACTAATGAAACACTAAGAAAAAATATCAAAAGATCCAGTTTAATCAATGAACCCAACTCAAGCCCATTTCATTTCAATGGGTCAGTAGACAACTCTAGTCAAAAGTCAAACCCCAGTTGCAATGATTTCTTTAGTAACCTCTTTTAGCACCTTATCATGAAGATTTAAGATTATCACATCATTTCTTGCTTATTGGCCGCCCCTTTTTCATGTGGACCATCCATGGCCTTTGGATCCATCCCCAGAGCGTCAACGAGTCTTGATTGAACAAATAGAGCCTTCATTTTGATCCTTCATAATGCGGGAAAAGAAATTTCATTCAACTTTTCGACATCGAATCTTGTTATTGCCATACTTCGCTTCCTACAGACGACGCCAATTGTTGAGAATAAGCATGACAATCAAAACGAACAACAACTATGTGGTTCGATCTCTAGCTACGCCCACATATAAATGATTGAAAATATATTTGTAGGGAGGCCCTTGTACACTCAATATCATTTCCATCATATTTGCAGGGAGGCCCTTGTACATTCAATATTTGCATGACAGTCTACCGATCCCACACTCTCATAACTATTTGTCTATTTCTTATGCTTCATTCACAAAAATTTGCTTATAGTTTTCTTGGCATTCGATAATATTAATACATCATAATCAGATAGTAGTTTCTATACCACCAATGGTTACATTTTAATCAAAAAAACAGTTGCAGAACATTTGTTGGAAGTGACACAATTAATGGAGTATAGAAAATTTAATTGGCATTTTTAATGCACAAGATTCGTTAATATAAATATTTCCAAAAGTTAATATGCACCCATTCTCAGATTCATGAATCCCAATTCACAAAAATGAGCAAACTTTTGGAGAAGAAATGCACAAAATTATTGACAATTCAACCATGTACGCATTAAAATAGATTGAGCAATCATATTCATTATTAACTTGTATAATTAAGAAGGACATTACGTAAACATGGGGTTGCAGCTCAAATGGTAGAGCGCCCGCTTTGCATGCGACAGAGGACGGGGTTTGATCCCCCGCAGCTCCACTTCTAGTTTCCACTTTCTTCGAATTTTTGGGATTTGTTATCTCGCTCAATATTCAACATCGTATATGTGAGTTGGTATATACCAATGTTTCAAAAAATCGGACTGGTGAGCAAACCGGCGAAACTACTAGTTCATGGTTCAACCGGTCGGACCGGTTTAACCACAGGGCGAACCGTTATACTATTATAAATATATTAAATTAATATATGTAATACACAAAAATACGTAATAAATGATAAAATATAATTCATAATATATAAAAAAACATTAAACCTTGTATATAATTAGTTATAGGTATAATATAAATATAAAAACAATATTCAAATATTTAAATTGAATAAATTTTATCAGTAAATATAATTAAATACATAAATTATTAATTAGTGTAGATAAAAATAAAATATTATATATATGTATAAAAATAGATAAAGTTCGTATTATCAAAAAAGTAGGCCTGGGGAAACGGTTCTCGGTTCTTGGTTAACCGAGAACCGAACCTTATATTTTTGGTTTTCGGTTAATCGAGAACCAAAAAAATAAGGTGTTCGGTTCCGGTTATTAAGTTTAAGCTAATCTCGGTTCCAGTTCTAACCGAGAACGGAAAGGTTAGAACCGAATAACCGTTATTTTCTAAATATTTAATGTTATATATTTATTTTAGTTTTATTATTATTGTTTAAGAAACGTAAAAATTAGTTTGATAAATGATGTTGGTTTATATTGGTTTTGGACTTAGTGTTGTATACATTGTTGGAATTTTGGTTTTTGATGATAGAATGGAATCATAGTTTTTGTCCTTTTGATTTCACGACTTATTACTTAATGTAGTATATTGCACTTGAGGTCGGTTCCTTCGTTGGAACCGAAGACCGAACCGACAAAGGGTTTGGTTCCGGTTTTGGATTTCAAAAAAAATGGGAGTCGGTTAACCGACTAATCGATTCGGTCGGAACCGAACCGACCGAATTCCCACCCCTGCAAAAAATTGTATATGACTGAAGTAATATTATAATTTTTTTTAAAAAGAATCATTAGGTAGTTTAAATAAATATATACTCTAAAAATTATTAATATTTAGTGAATAGTAAACTATAATTAATAATATGTAAAAAATATTAATTATACTATATCTTACAAAAATAACAATAAAATTAAGTTACTATTTTTATGGTAAAAAATTCCGTAATTTCGATTATTTCTCAAAAAGAAAACGAAGAAAATAGAGGGTCTGTTGAATTTCAAGTATTCAGTTTCACCACTAAGATAAGGAGACTTACTTCACATTTGGAATTGCACAAAAAAGACTTTTCATCTCAGAGAGGTTTGCGCAAAATTTTGGGAAAACGTCAACGACTACTAGCCTATTTGTCAAAAAGAAGTAGAGGACGCTATAAAGAATTAATTGATGAGTTGGATATTCGAGAAATAAAAACACGTTAATTTGAAGCATGATACTTTTTGATGAGCTTAGTCATTTAAATGGGAATGAACTTCTTTTTACTTTCAGAAATGCATGGAAGACTGACTCGGTAAAAACTTATGATTACACCAATTCCAAGAAACGACCTTATGATAGTGAATATGGGGCCTCACCACCCATCAATGCATGGTGTTCTTCGACTGATCGTTACTCTCGACGGTGAAGATGTTATTGACTGTGAACCTATATTAGGTTATTTACATAGAGGAATGGAGAAAATTGCGGAAAATCGAACAATTATACAATATTTACCTTATGTAACACGTTGGGATTATTTAGCTACCATGTTTACAGAAGCAATAACCGTAAATGGACCCGAACAGCTAGGCAATATTCAAGTACCTAAAAGGGCTAGCTATATTAGAGCTATTATGCTGGAGTTGAGTCGTATCGCTTCCCATTTGTTATGGTTGGTCCTTTTATGGCAGATATTGGGGCACAGACCCCTTTTTTCCATATTTTTCGAGAACAAGAATTAATATATCCTCCGTATGCAAAATATTGAATTTTAAGAAATGTTGAATACTATTGAAAAAATTGAATGGAATATTAATCCTGCTTTTATAAATCCTATAACCCAAAGATTTATCAATCAAATCAGAATATATGTTGTTTCACGTTTTTTCCATAGTAACTTCATGAAAAATAAATAATTTCGAATTCTTATTGTGTATTTCATCTTCCATATAAACTGGAAGAGAAGCCTGAAGAAGAATACGGAAATGTATCATAGTTTATACACAATTGAAGCAAATCAGTCGCAATTCAGATCAGATTAAATTGCTGTCCAGTGTCAAATGGTCTAAACAAATCAGAAAAAGGGAAGAAAATAAACGAATCCAATTTAGGTAAAACTAGTTAGCTTTAATCCCAATCTAACACGAAAAGGCTGAACAGCCGAGATGATTTCCTCACTCTGATTATGAAATTATAATTCCATAAAACAAAACCTCTGCCTCTGCCAACGAATTGACGTAAGCCTTTCACCCGGCACAGAGAGTAAGGTTGCTCTCCTCCAACAGGAATATACATCACAGGAAAGAACAGCTTCTAAAGAGATGCTAATTACTACGGAATGTACCTCCATTATCACTGAAAAGAAATGCAGTGTCGCCTTAACAGTTTGTCTCGAGCACCTTTGTCCTAATTAAATCTTTAGACACATGTGCCGCTGCATCATTCTCACTCCCACCACAGAGGAACAACACAATCTACTTGTACGGAGCAAACAAAATCGATGAGTTATGACCACCAAACCCAAACGAATTAGACAGTGCCACTTTAATGTCGAGTCTTTCTTTTGTTGGTCCCACTAGCACATTTGCATCCTGAATCATGAGTGACCTTTGTTAACATCCAAGGACGAACATTACATTCTTGTCCCTTTACACACATTATAAGGATTGACTAGAATTTAAGTAAATTAAATTAGCATATATACAATCTTCGGTTAATCTGATTAAAAGCTAAGCAGTAATAGAAGACTATTTCTGGTTGCAATGCAGCCATGTCCTCCCCTGTCTATTTCTACACTAAGAAACAATATGTTCGCCATCTATAAGTTTCCCATTAAAACTCAAATAACCAGCTGAAATCATGTGTCATGAGTTGATATAGCTACCATAACCACAATATTATAACAGGATCATACTAAGTTCCTTTTTTTAGTTTCCCAGGGTGGGTTTATCCTCTCCTGGTCATTTGAATTGTTCTCCCTAGAGCATCCTAGTTGTATGTATACTATTTTTTATGCATTTAGTTACCCACCAAAAAAATCATGGTAAAGAACAGTAATATGAAATATCATATCAATGATGCCATACACAATTAATAAGGACTGAGAAAATTCATACCACGCCATCATCTGGATTTTCAAGATTGATATTTGGATGAACCCAGCCAGTTCGAATTGCCTATGAGAAAACAAGGGATTATAATTCAACAATGGATTAAACTCCAGATGTTCATGAATATGTAAATTCAGTTGGCCAATAACATCCAGATGCATAAACCCACCAGCTTAGAATCTGATTTATCCTTAAAAGAGTAAAAATCTGCTAGGTGAAGATGAATGCGGGACATGGAAGATGTTAAGGTTTACTGAGGTAGTTAAAGATATTGTCTATCAGGGTAGTGATCTTCAGAACCTAAGAGAAGAGCAAACAAAAATTCCAGAACTGGAGGAAGCACTAAAAGCCCAACACGTTATGGAGACGCAATAGTATAAAAATTTTAAAACCCTAGTCACCAGCATGGCTCAATAGTGTCTCCATTCTGGTCATGATACTATGTTATGCGTCATGATATTTCAGTGATACTCATGATTTTGGTTGTATGATGTTGCAGAAAGTTGAAAACTGAGAGAGTCCAAAAGAGTCTTTCATAGGCAACAAAGAGACTTTACGACAGCACTGAAGGATGGAACTTCAGAGAAGACTTAGCAGGATAGCAGGATAGATGATGATGAAAGACCAATTCATAGAGAGACCAATCATGCTTTAGGGACCAATTAACAGAAGCAAATAAGGCGAGGACAGAAGGTACATGAAAAGCCTTCCAACAGTCACAGGAAAGCTGAAATTACTATACTCCAGAAACCCATCATTTAAGAACTTGTGGGAAAAATTCCTATGATCATAACTGGATTTACATAAAAATATAATCCAACAAACAGGAAGGAGATGATAATATTCAAGTAGCATAGGGGCTTTCATTTATGATACGAAAACTGATCAGAGGCATAAAGAAAGCACAATTTGCTTTCTAAAAGCATAAAGACTAATATCCAACTACTTGAGGTCGATTCTGTCATCAAGACTTTTCAAGTTGCCCAGTTTACAGCAATGCATATAGTTTCACAATGAGAGAGAATTTCAAAAATGCCAAAACAATGTCTTAAATTCAATACAAGTATCATAATTTTCTTTCGAACTTTAAAAGCCTCGATTAGAGAATTATGTTTCCATGTCTTACATGAGACAATAACTCCTACTACTACTTAAGCAAATATCTACAAGACACTCGCACTCTACACAGAACTTTATGGGGATTACTGCAAATAAATATATCAGAGTTATGCTGCAATAAAATTAAATATTTTAGGAACCTGGACGGTTGCAACAGCCTCAACAGCACCAGCTGCTCCAAGTAGGTGCCCAATCATGGATTTTGTGGAATTCACTTTCAACTAAAATATATAAGGATTAGCTACGGCGTGTACAAACACCTTGCAATAATCATTGATAGATGACGAAGAGTTTGATTTAATGAGAAGACCTCTGGATTCTGGCCAAAACAATGAATAAGAGCCTGATACTCTTTAAGATCACCAGCTGGAGTAGAAGTCGCATGTGCATTTATATAATTTACATCTTCTTTTGATACTCCTGATTGAGCCAAAGCCTTCTCAACACATAAAATAACACCAGTTCCTGCATGTAGGTAAGGTCAGGAGGTCAATACACATGGCAGCAGGCATAAGATATTCAGAAGCCTGCATTACTTCTAATTTGTCTACTGAATACTGCAGAAATTGGACTAGATCGGAACAGCTCAACATCCAAAGAGGACAAACAAGACAACTATTTGGACAAAGGTATGTAATGCCTGTTCTGCAAACAGAAAATTAAAAACGATCACAACAGCTAGACCGAGCAAAATCTCTGTAAATTGAATAAACAGAAGCAGTTATCCGTCCCAGAGATATTAGGGAATGCTTCTATAATTATCTTAATCGTCATAATTTAATACTATCTTCTTTGAGGTTATAGTGGCTGCATCGTATATAGATTAAAGAATCAATTGATCCATTCGTGAGCAGTAAATATGAAACAGCCAACAGTTAATGTGTCAGTTCTGGTAAATAACCAGGGATGAGGCAAGCCATACAGTTAGACTTTAAAGATGTAAATATCATGGCCAAATTTTATGAAAAATAGATTTCCAAGTGCAAAACACATTACAACTATTGAATTAAAACAGTAAGTGGAAATCTCCGTGTTGTTTAAAAGGGTAGAGGCTAATCTATTTTTTCTTATGTATATAATGGTTATAAGTGCTCATCATTAAATTTGAAAATGTGAACCATAAATATAACTGCATTCATATTGTGAAGTAAAATGGTAAGGTCTTTGTAGAAAATGCTCAAGTGATAGAATAGCAAGTCTAGCTTAGTGGCATCCAACCATAAATATAACTGCAGTTATTTATTCGTTATTTGGTGAAGTAAATGTGTTGGTCTCTTAATAGCATTGCACAAATGATTGAACTAGCATAGTGACGATGCAATTAACCGAATATCACATAGTTAAACCATCTTCTTTCAAGATTTTTGATGTACTTTTGGCAATTTTAAGAGAGCACTGAAGGGGGGTGCTGGTAGCTTATTCCATGCAAACTGTAAGAAAAAACGAATCATTTGGGAACACATCGGCCACAAATGCTTTGGTTATAAGTCTGTTTATATCTTTTGTGTTTCTCAAAGAACTTCAGTTAAATATCGTAATACCTTAGTTCAATATCGTATTACATTAGCTCCTAATAAAGTCCAGGCTTTTTAACAAACCTACAAGTCACTCTTCCAAAAACAAATTTATATACTACTCCCTCCGTCCGCGAATAGGAGTCCCATTTCTTTCCGGCACGGGTTTTAAGAAATGTTAAGACAAGTGGGTGGAAGAAAGTTAGTGGAATATGAGTCCCACTTGTGTATATTAGTTTTAAATGATATGTGAGTGGAATGTGGGGCCTCTTTACAATTTATAGTAATTATGAACCGGGACTCCTATTCGTGGATGGACCAAAATAGAAAAACGGGACTCCTATTCGCGGACGGAGGGAGTATAATATAGAGCTAGTTTAAGATCATTTGCAATAATTATTACCTCAAAATCGAACTTTCCACGAAAATCCATCAAATCATTATCAAGGTTTAACTGGAAAATTGCTACAACATATGATGCTAAATAAGCTAGTAGCGCTAAAAGGATTGTTTGCTTGTTGCTGGAAGTAGATGCCATGGACTAATGACAAGACAATTCTTGCACTCAAATTTAAAACAACAAATGTTGACCTCATATTTGCTAGTGTGAAAACTTTGTGTAGAGTTTCATAGTCAATCGTTCTTACAGATGGCAAGTGATTACCAAGAGAGTTGACAGTTCAACCTTTTCTATGACATTCTTACTCACTGAATTGAAGTTGTATCACATTAATCATATATTTGCAATCACGACGTCTCTTTGTTTACAAAATAATTTCTACAACATAAAATAAATCCAGGGGTTCACCTTGTGGGTGAGGCTCTGTCATGTGATAAGCATCAGAAGTGAAGCTTCCTCCAAGAAACTCAGCATAGATAGTTGCACCTCTACTCTGCTCATTCACACATGGTTTGACATGTAATTTTACGAAAATTATTAGTAAACACGAAAATTTACTGTATATAGTGCAAAAGGATTAAGCCTTGGTAAGGTTGACGGTTTTGAAAAACCTTTGCATGTTCAAGTTCTTCCAAGAGTAGTACTCCAGCACCTTCTCCCATAACAAATCCATCACGACTCTGTCAAAGATAAACGCATAATTTCAAAAGTGGCACAGAGAACCAAGAAAAGCTGGGTTCTTGTTCTGCCACCCGTATACTGCAGGATTGCAAGTTAAACAGTTGGCTGAACTGAATCATGGATCTTAAAACAGGGGATGATTATTACTATATTTTCACGAAGCATTGAAATGTTAAATTTGGGCACTTTAAATGTCCTGTAAAGTAATAATTTTAGAAATACCACAAGACCATGCCAATCCACACAATTTGTTACAAAATGCTACTATTGAGTGGTTTAGCTATATCGGGTTATTCAATGGTATCAAGACAGTTTATCTTTCAAGGAAATGAAGATAAAGTAATCAACAGTACTACTATACGGAGTACTTTATTAGATTAAGAGAATAAATGACATATTCACTTTGCAGTCTAGCTTCCAGCAAATGCAGCAATGTCAGCATGGGAGGTATGAAACTTTCTGACGTTAAGATGAAATATAATATCCTGATTTTTTGATGATTTTTCTATCAAATTTATGCACATATGATATAGATAAAATGAATAGAACATTACACTATCCCACGGGCGTGAGGCTTTAGTTGGATCACTGTTTCTTTGCGATAATGCTCTGCATGCAACAAAGCCTCCCAAGCCTGCACCAGATTTTATGGTTGAGAAGTTAAAATATCAAATCTGAACTTGTGAACAAGACAAAGGGTAGTCACCTATTGGTATAATTGCTGCATCTGAGCCACCACAAAGCATCATGTCCTGAGAAATATTAACAGATCAAAATCCAGCAAGGACCAAGACATTATCTTTGGGAATTGTCCAGTTGGTTCACAAAAGAATTGATGCATAACAGCCAGGAACAGGAACCACTAGCCTAGATCTTAAAAGAGAAAATCAATTGACTTACAGCTTCACCTCTGATGATATGGTTAGCAGCATTTAGTATGCAGAAGTTACTTGTTGCACACGCAGTAGATATAGAGTAGTTTGGACCCATCCATCCCTGTAATAATTAGGCTTTAGATTCTGTCACCAGTTATGTTTTATCCAAGCCAATAAAGTACAAAAATGGGGGAGCTTATTTAACCAAATCCATGGCAAGCACGGCAGAACCCATGTTGGTAGTTGCAAAAGGAACGCAAAATGGATTCATCTTCCTATATGAGATCCTCAATGCTTCAATTGCATCATAAAAAACCTGTACAAATACCAAACCCACTGAGAGAGGGGATACAACTGTGATTTCATAGAAAATATCTTGATCAAAACTATGGTGAACTGTAGCCGTCATTGAAGATGCAGAACTCAAGAAAAATACCCCACCAGACCAAATATGAAATTGTCATTTTCATTGGATGAATATGAAACACAAAGTTTACAAATGGTCCCGATCGGTAATCTCAAGAAGAAAATGATAAGACACATGTGAACCAAATAGCAGACAATTAGATTTTAAGCTTTAAAGATAAACCCCAATACTAGAAGTAAGCTAAGTATTTCTAATAGTAAGATTTATAGCTCAGAGCTCAACACAACAGCACAAGTTAATACCCTGCCACTTTCTTTAATTGATAGTACTTATTAAGCAAATAAAAAACTGAACATACTTGCATTCCACCCATAGCCGAGCCGATTAGAACACCACATTTTGCTTTATTCAATTCGTCCATGAGATCCTCGGTAATTCCTCCATCAGCCAGTGCCTTCTTTCCTGCTGTCAGCATGTAAAGCATGAACCTGTCCATTCTCTTGGAAAGTTTAGGTACAACCCAGCCATCTGTTGAGAATGACTTGATTTCTCCTGCAATTTTCTGCAATTGAAACCCTTAATAACAAAATTTAACTAGCCCGAAGCAATGAAAAGAGGATAGTGCTCATGACATACGGTCGGAAACTGCGAGCAATCAAAAGCCTCTATCTCACTAATTCCACTGACTCCATTTAGCAGATTATTATAGAAGACATCTGGATCACTACCAAGTGACGTCTCCACACCCATACCTGTCACGACCACTCGTCTTTGCTTGGTTGGAGGTTTCATCTTCGATGAAACTTCCGTGGCCGGACTAACAGCTACTTCCATCGTTTCTCCTGTAGTTCACATGAGAATAACAAAAATTAATACTCATATTATATTAATATGTGTGTGTCTCCACTAATAAAATGCATAAAAACATAACTATTGTAAGTGTTTTGCAGAGTCCCTACTCCCTACTATGAAAAATGAATAAAACTAAATGTCCACAATGAGATGAACTGCCCATTGACTCATAGCTGTCAAATTCTCAGGGAACCTGAAATTTCTGGGATGAGAAAGGAAAAGGGAAAGGGGAAAATGACAACATGCAAATTGGCAAACCTAACTAAAGCCAACCGCACCCACCCACCACAAAACCCAAAATTTCACATTTCAGACACAGAGAGTAGGTTGGCATTAGTGAAGTTAGAGCAACAACTACACCATAATGAAACCCACACCCACCAATCCAATAAAATTGATACCATTCCTTCCAGTTTATCCGTCCAAACTAATGTAAAAAAACTGATTGAAATGAATCCTCTGCTAGATAATTAGGCCATCGACAATAAATTGGGGGAAAATATGTATATCAACTCAATATTTAAAAAACAAATCAGAAAAAGTCATAAAAAAATCACAGAACACATACACTAGCAGTCTAGCACAGAGTAATAACGAGAAAAAGCAATGACCGGAATGGGCGGAGGAACGGAGCAATTTGCGGCGGCAGCGCTGCATCGGAGCATTCCTCGATTCGAAACACTGTCGAGATTTATCCATGGCGAGAGAGGAATTCACGAGATTGGGAACGCATTTGGCGCGGCGGCGGCGAGAGCTGGACATGCATGGGGGCGTCAGCCAAGAGCACATCACCGATGACGACGCCATCGAAATCCGCCCTCCGCCAACACTAACGGAATCGAGGGGTGTAGAAATCCGCAGCGAGCATACACTAGCTGTTATGAAGCTATAGATACGTGCAGAGAGAGATTTGAAGCTCAATTTTCCCCCTCTCTCTCTATCTCTGTCTCTTTATGTAGCACGTAGAGTGAGTAAGGTTGGAGTGGAGTGTGAGCTTTGAAATGACGATGGTGAAACCAACGAGAAGGCGCTGCTTTTCCTTGAACTGAATCTCAGTGTTACGTATTTCCTTTTATTTATTTTTTCTGATTTTTTTCGCTTTTATTTGTTTTTTTGGTTAAAAAATAAATACTGTATTTTCTGAAACAGTTGCGGAGGAGACGACTTGTCGTGAGAAATGAAAATGAGCACTGAATGCGCTGCTCTATCTTTGCCAAAAATCCGTCTCATGTTTTATTGCTTGCATTTTCATGTTTTCTTTTTAAATGAAAGAATCACAGATTTCTATATGGGATGTCAGGCGAGTCGATTCAGCTGTTTCAGCCAATTCTAATTCGCTTGAGATTTTATCGGAGTTATAAATATTCAATTATAAGAGCATCCGCAATGGTTAATAGGCCAGTCATAGGCCAGCCATTCTCTCCTCTGTCACGTCAGCAACACTAAAAAACCACCTGCCACGTCAGATTTAGGCCAGTCATAGGCCAGCCGCAATAAAAACAATTCAAAATATAATACATTTACGGAATTAAAATTGCGATATACGGAATTAAATTTACGACACATATACGGGAAAAATAATCCATTCCATTAAAAAAAAGTACAAAGATTTAAAAAAAAAAAGTACATGATTTTTTTTTTTTAAAAAAAAGGGCTTCAACACCCGAGCCCCACCACTCTCTACTCCTCATCGCCGTCGCCCTCCTCGTCGCCGCCGCCGCTGCCGCCACCGTGGTATCCGAGCCCACGTCGGAACCCCCCAGCCGTGACCTCGCGATCTCTAAATCAGCACGCATGCTCTCGAGCATCTCGAAAAGAATCCTCTTGGGAGTCCGAGAGCCGCTCGTCGCGGTTTGGACTCGTTGTTGTGATCCGTCGCTCGATAGCTCTTGTGCAGAAAGTTAGAGAGAGAAAACTCGTTAAAACAAGTGGTGCACGAAAATGAAAATGAAATGAAAATCGCGTTTATATATGATTTTAAAAAAAAAAAAAATCGAAAATCGGCGGGCCGATCAGCCTCCACAATGGCTGACTAGCAACGCCGATCGGCTAGCATGCTTCGGCCATAAAAGTTTTTCTCAATTTAAGAGTTATTTTTAAAATTTTTCATATTTGGTCATACAATTTTACCCCATTCGTCATCAAGATTACATAAAAATGGCATTATCTACATTAAAATAAATCAAAACAAAAATCGAAAGTCAAAAGGGACGCACCTTCAACCAACTCCACCATCTCACTCTATTTATTACACACTCTATCTCTAACTTCATTTATTACACACTCCACCATCTCACTTCATTTATTACACACTTCAACTCTTTCTTAAAATCCGAGCCATAACAATAACTGACTCCAAATGTAGGACGGAAGGAGTATTAGAGCATCCACAATAGAAATAGGTCAGCCACTCTCTCTCCCTGCCATGTCAGCAGCACTAAAAATCCACCTGTCACATCAGATTTAGGCCAGCCATAGGTCAGTCGCAAATAAAAATAATTCAAAAAATACTACATTTACGAAATTAAAATTACGATTAAATTACGGAATTAAATTTACGAAACATATACGGGAAAATTCATTAATTGCATTAAAAAAAGGTACATAGATAAAAAAAATACATAATAATAAAAAAAAACTATCGCCGTGCAGTCCTCCGTGCCCACAACTCTTCAATTATATCCTTTTGGAGTTGAATATGAGCATCCACTTGGCGCATGTCGGCATATTCCTTGAGGCGGCCGACTTCATCGAGAGGTACCCCACGTCGTACGCTAGGGGTGGCCGTTCCGTGGCTTGGACCGGCTTCATCGTTATTGGTCCAACTAGTCAGTTGTACGCCTTCGTCTTCGACGATCATGTTGTGCATGATAATGCAGGCGTACATTATTTGGGAAACGCATTTGACATCCCACAAACGCGTTGGACCCTTAATTGCCGCCCATCGAGACCGGAGCACACCAAATGCGCGCTCCACGTCCTTGCGCGCCGACTCCTGCCATTCCGCAAAGTAGGCCATCCTTTCATCACTTGCGTGCCTGATCGTCTTCACAAAGACAGACCACCTAGGGTATATCCCATCCTCCAAGTAGTAGCCCATATCATGTCGGTTACCGTTGGCCACAAATGAGACGGCCGAACCGATGCCCCGACACTTCTCGTTGAAGAGGGGGGCGACGAGTTGAGGATGTTGAGGTCGTTGTTCGACCTAGCTACCCCAAAATACGCATGCCAGATCCACATCCGGTAATCAGCTACGGCCTCAAGGATCATCGTGGGATTCTTTGACTTGTAGCCGGTCATGTACGCCCCCTTCCAGGCAAGTCGGACAGCTTCTTCCACTCCCAATGCATACAATCTATGCTGCCTAATATCCCGGTGAACCCATGCTGCTCCCCGTGCATCTGCATCAAATTCCGACAATCTTGGGGAGTAGGGCTTCGAAGGTACTGCTCACCGAAAATGTTTATCACGCCCTGACAGAAAAACTTCAGACATTCCAGAGCAGTCGTCTCACCGATGTGGAGGTACTCATCCCACATGTCCGCCGCGCCTCCGTAGACCAATTGCCTGATTGCCGTCGTGCACTTTTGAATAGGGGTGTGGCCGGGTCTGCCAGCCGCATCGTCCCCTGAAGCGGAAATAAAGATATCGACGTTCCAACTCGTCAACGATACGCATAAACAACTCCCTGCGCATTCTAAAACGCCGCCTGAACATGTTTGCCGGAAACCGCGGGTCCGGAGCGAAGTAGTCGTCATATAGCCGCTGATGTGCAGCTACGTGATCCCGATCAATCACCGCTCGGCGGTGGACAACCGGTGGAGGGCGAGGTATCGCCTGCTGTTCCACCCTTCGCATGTACCGCTCCATCTCGCGGTTCATGTAGGCCTCCATAGCCTCGTTCATCTCGCCGTTCGTACTCCTCAACATCCCCACCACTACCACCACCTTGCTACCACCCGCGTTACTCATCGCTCGATGATGCTCTTGTACATAAATTTAGAGAGAGAGAAAACTCGTTAAAACAAGTGGTGCAAATGAAAATGAAATTAAAATCGCGTTTATATAGGTTTTAAAAAAAAACGAAAAAAGGCGATGGCCGATCAGCACCCCATAATGGCGGTCAGCGCGTCGGCCAGCGCCAGCCAATCGGCTAGCCCACGCCGATTTTCTTGCCGATATCAGGCTGGCCGCTTGCAATGGTTCGGCTAGCCGACCGGCTAGCGACGCGAATCGGCTAATCGGTTGGCTAGGCGGCACTGTGGATGCTCTTAATATTCGGGTTTCAAACTAGTCTAGCGACCTAATTGGGCAACTACTGATAAAATTGACATTTGATCAATTAAGAATGATGAAAATTAATCATACTTATAAAGTATAGAACATTTCATTATGATAATTACATACTTTTAAAACTTATATAAATAAAATAAAAATTAAATATATTTTTAAAAATTTTAAAGCTAAAATAGTTTTTCTTATTATGAATGTTTTAATTTTTTTTATGTATTATTATATTAATAAAACTTGAATATTTTCTCCGTCGTATAAAGTGCACTTTTATTATTGTTGTCCCATAAGAGTATAAAGTGCACTTCTATTATTGTTGTTGATAGTATTATATGTTTTAGATTCTAATCTCACACGTCTTCCAATCCAAAACAAATGGGTAAGAGTTTTATTAAATTGGTAAATAAGATTTAGCATCCAATATAGAACCTAAATAGCTCCGTAATTGATCAAATGTTTCCACTTTAAGATCGTGAAATAGAACCTTGGGCCTTCATCGTGAAAAAGACACAAGAAATGTTAATCCTTTACATTAATGGGACGGTAGTTGTAAGGATTAATTAAGATAATTTGAATTAATACTTATACCCTAATTTATCTTTTATCGAGAAAAATAGAGCATCATGGATGGAATATCAAAGGGCTTTAATTTAGTACTCCCTCCTTCCCAACTAAGTTGAATTGCATTTCTTTTCGTAATGTTCTGAGTAATTTTTTTTGGCAAAAAACAAAATATTTAACCTCTCTTGCTTTAATCTCTCTCGTACTTTATTATTCTATCTTATCTCTCATACATTATTCTCTCTCCTATTTTATTTTATTATAAGTTAACTCATTTCACAATTTTATTAATGTTCATGATAAAAAGAAATGCTTCAACTTAATTGGACGGATGCGGTATCATATAATCTAATTCAACATTATTCATATATCATTAACATATTATAATTAAGGGTTGACTGATCAGTTCGATTTATATCCAAACTGATTAGCCGGTCGTGGTTCTATTAGATTTAGAACAAATGACAAAGATGAGCGCAATTGCGACAAACCAAAGATGGGTGTAGCTCTAGTATTGAATGGGACACTCAACCAGGTGGCTTGGGTAGTCTCATGATACCTGATTGGGTGAGACAGGACGGAGACCAAGGGGGACACCTGACCAGGAGGCTCAAGGGACCACGCGAATTCCTACCAAGTGGAGATCACGGCCAAATAGGGAGGCACACTCGATCGGGTGCCTATAGGCACCTTAGCCTAGAGAAAACATGAGTGGCTAGCAACATCGACCCGACTAGGTAGATTGAAGCTAATTTCTTATTGGACTATTTCACCAATTGTTTGAGCCTTTTATGCCTTATATTTATTTTCTATTATAATAGACATTTATGAATCATTCTAGCTTGGAATTTTTTTAATTAAGTTTTTATTGTAGGTTTAATTTTTTGAATTACGTTTTATTGGATGTTTATTTTCTTGTTCAATTAAGATCATCTCTATCAAATTCATTTTGATGTTTACTTAAGTCAATTCCCAATTGCGTAAATAGAGGTATGCATAATTTAGTGATACTAGATTATTCAGCCAATATTGGTTGGTTAACTTGGTTTTATTAGTAAAAGCATCCTTTCTCTTATTAGAGAAGGTCCATAGGACCTAATAGTCTCATACTACATCATTCACTTCGTCATATCCTTTCTTGTCATTTATTCCCTTATATATAACAGTTTATGAGTTAGATCCTATCAATTTGATTGGTTGACTGTTGAGCATATGAGATCAAATTTTGGACAATTAATATAATGAATCTAAGGATGATGAGGAAAAAAAAAGCTAAAATAATTTTGACAAAATTAACAAGAGAAGAGATAATAAAAGGAAAATTTTGTGGGGCCTACATGTAGACTATCTATTTATTGATAATGTTCAATGACATATCTGAGAAACAAAGTCTAGACTCTTTTATTGGACTCTAAAACAAATATACTTGAAGATACACTAAAGATTCGAGATCAACAAGCAAGTCGCCGAATTTATCAATTACTATAAAAATCTAGGGAACGATACAAGAAGTATGGTTGCTATCTCTTATCTTTATCTTTGTTATTGAGAAAACCACTACAGACCTACAGTTCTGGTTAATTTGCAGCTACATTAAAAATTGTGTCTAATTTGCTCCTATTATAACAGTTGTGATTTATTTGCCTGTTTCTTTAGTTAAAAAATGACATCGTCTTATTAACCCGACGCAACAAATTGAAGAATGGTAGTAGACTCAATGTGGACTCGAGTAGAAGAACATTAGCTTTACATGTAAAAGATCTAACCTTTTTCACTCAATTGAATCCATCGCTTCAAGAAAATCTGTGGCGCTGCTTCACGTATGTATATATAACACCTGAATCAAACTAGGCCCTCAAGGCTCAAGCTATACATGGACGGGTTATAGAACATGGTCTATGTAATTATATGGTATGAATGGTACAAATAGATGGAGTACTATTTATGATTTAAATATACAAGAAAACAGCATATTAGTTTTGCGGTTTACAATCCAGCGCGCCCGGAGGAAATAAGAATGATGATGGCACAACAAGCTACAGCCGATACCTGGGAGCCGATGCCTGGTTCATCATCCTCAGGTGTTAGCTTTCTGAACATATAGACTGTAGTAGCAACTCGACTACTGAAAGATAGACTCTTTGCATATACTGGTAGCATACAGGGGAGTTCAACTCAAGTTTCATTCTGCAATTTCCGATGCTTGAAGCTTCTGCTCTTCAATCAAGGTTTGGACTCTCTGCAATTTATTCCACCTAATATTAAAAAAAAAAAACACAGAACTGAATCTACAGAAATTGGTAAGTTTACTAACCTTCACTGAACTACCAACCTCCTCTAATTTTTGCAAAATCGCCACCTCACCGAGGCGAGGTAAAGATAAAGAATCATGCCTAAATTTTGAAGGGGACACCTGCCAAACCAAGAAGGGCGGAGTAACAGTGTGTATTAGATTAAAAAACCAATTTAGTAAGTTGTTTATATGGTTTGGTAGAGCAAGACATAGAAATAGTTAAACCAGAAGTAAGACCAGACCTCCTTCAAAATATTGTGAATTGAGTTAAAAATACTATACCACACAGAAATCAAGTAGAATAATTCACTTGTTAGCAGTAAGGATTAAAAACTATTTTCCAAGATTATCTCAATGGTGGATTTACTGGCAACTCATCATATGACATTGTGCATGTTTGTTTGTAGCAGAGAGAAACAGACAGAGAGTAAATTAAAAACATCTCTATGAGTGACAAGTTCAGCATTAGTATTAGTAGCACCAACATACCGAAGCAATTGGAGAACGACCCATACATGGAGCTGGAGTATCATCGGGAGCAGAAATTTTTCTGGAGAACGCCTCGCCTCTCATGATGGACAGTTGTGATAGAACAGCCTAGAGATGGTGCAAAGAAATAGGTATTAATCAAGATGACTGCAATGAAATTCCAATGAGGATCAGCACACAATAATACCTCCCTGAAAGCATGAGGATCGGTAACTCCTTGTATTTGAACATCATCACTTGGAGGCCTTCTCACCCCAACATTCTCTATTCTAATAGAGTATACACCGAAAAGGGACTGCAGATATCCTGATGAATATCCCAATTGACTTAATAAGTTGGTTTTGATATGGTGAAGACAACTCTAATTTACACAAATGCTATAATATTGATTAAGAGAACACAAAAGGCCACCATGGAAGCTCAGACACATCAGATAAACGATTAAACATAGAGCGATTCTAATGACTAATCCATCACTGATATCTTCCAAAATGAAAATTCTGAAGTAAAACAGGATAACATATTGAGCATGCACTGCACTAGACACACTTTAGCAAGATGAACCACTCACAACAACACCGAAAGTAACATATTTTGTTCAGGTTTTTCAATACAACACTTGCGATTATTCGTCTAGGGTAATTACGAACACAAGTGGAAGAGAGACAACTGACGATATGACAGAATCCGAAAGAAAGACACGAATCAAGTATTCAACCAAAACAAATGATTGTGCAGCTTTACCCTGTTCTATCACAACATCAGCCACTGAGAGCAGTAAAACATGCTTCTCTTTCTTCAGAAACCCGAAACATGGAAACGACACCGGTCTTCTTACCTAACAAAGCCAAAGAAAAGATTAGGAGAGAGAGACAGGTATCTCACATATATGCCCTCTTTTCCTCAGCCTCAATCCTCCACTCATCACTTTCAGAATAAATTGGAAAACTAAGTTCCTGAATTTGGAAAGGTATGTGAACATTAAAACAGGTAAAATAACACTGAGCAAATCGATTAATTCAAACATAGCTAAAAACCCTAATTACCTCAAAAGTAAGATCATCCAATCCCCAAACACATCGAAACAAAATTAACAATACAGCTAAGTAAAAGGAAGCAGCTCAATCAAAATGGAAGATATCAGAAAAAAGCAAAGACGAGAGAGAATTACTCCTACTTTATACACAATTGAATCGGCAGTGAGGTAGAGTTTCCGAGAGCGGATATCGTTAAACAAAATGTAGCGGCGCAGGGGCAGATAAATGAGCATGAACAAGCCGATGCCCCACGCGAGTATTAGCAGCAGCGAGTAGAGAAGCCACCGCGCCGTCTGGTATTTAACGAAATTCTCTTCGGCTTCGGAAAACGACGCCGTGTAGAGGGGCGGCAGCTCGTCATCGTCGCCGTTGAACTGCTCGGAATCCGGGGCGCGGTCCAGTAGCAGGCCCCTTTCGAGTCGGTCTGTTTCCGCTAACCTGTCCTTGTCTTCCATTGAATTCTTTTGAGACCGATCATTAGCTAAGCAGTTCCTTGAGAATAATCTACAAAGTACAGTACCAAATTTCGTTTTTTGTTTGCATCATTTTAGCAATAAAATGCTTAAAAATTACAAACTTTTCAACACAACATCGTAAAACGTCAATACAATGTAACAGTAAAATTTCAAGATTTTGATGACAACACATCAGTTTTTGTTGCTATTATTTTCTGTTGATATTTTCTATCGGTCCAGGTCATAGTTTGAAGTTTGTACAATATTTAGAGTTTGCATTTTATCACATTCCCTGAACTACAATAGAAAAAAAAACTGAATAAATAATTACTCTCTCCGTCCACAATTAAGAGTCTCATGTCTAAATGACACGGATTTTAAGAAATGTTAAGAAAATTGAGTGGAAGAAAGTTAGTTGAATAGAGGTTTCACTTGTATATATTAGTTTTAAATGATACGTGAGTGGAATGAGTTAGTGGAATGTGGGGTCTCTTTACCATTTATGGTAATTATGAACCGGGACTCTTATTCGTGGACGGACCAAAATGGAAAAATGAGACTCTTATTCGTGGACGGAGGGAGTACAAAGTATTATGAAGAATTACTTACTATATACTCCCTCCTTCCCATGAAAATATGAACGGTATATATGATATTGATATTGGAATTAAGACAAAGCTGAGAAAGTAAGAGAGATAAAGAGAATAGTAGCTATAGTGGTATTAATGGAAAGTGAGACCGATATTATTAGTAGTGTTTTAATGGTAATATGAGTGGTAAATAAGTTGATATATAGGGGGTAATAAACTATGATATATTTTTAAAAATGGAAGACACATATTTTTGTGTGACAGACGAAAATGGAAAGTGCACATATTTTTATGGGACAAAGGGATACTATTCAATTCCATAAGTCATATTTTACCCCTCGAGTCTTACATAAATAGTATAAAATATTTACTTTTGTGGTTTTATGTAGTTTCCTTACGTGAGTCAATTGATGAGAGAATAAAGTAAGAGAAAATAAAGTAGATATGATTTATTTTATTTTTAATAGAATAATTTAAAAAGAGTGAATTATTAAGTGACCCCTACGTATGGCAAGTCGAACGCTATGTACGAGTATAATATCATTAAAGTCCCTTTTTTCATTATTTCAAGTCTTTTATGCCCTTTCACCATTTCAAGTCTTTTGTACCACTGGAGGGCAATTTTGTCTCTCTCCTCCCTTCTCTTCTTTTTTCTTCCACAGTTAAAACTCTCTCTCTCTAACAATGGCAATTTCAATTTAGAGAAGTTAAATTATAATATTGGAGAAGTTTCTTGATCATGTATTATGTGTGTATAATGACATACCATATCTATAGGAGATTGTGAGTTTATGTAAACCTTCTTGTGCTGATTTAAATACTCCCTCTGTCCTATTCTAATTGACATATTTTCCTTTTTAGGATGTCTCACTCTAAATGACACATTTCTAAATATAGAAACAACACTCTCTCTACTTTTTCATCTGTCTTACTTCTTATTCTCTCCAGTATACTCATAAAACAACACTACATAAAATCCAGTATCGAGTTAGAAATGCTCCACTTAGAGTGGGACATAGGGAGTATTAGGATGGTAGACTTTAGTAGCCCACAAAGGCCAGCAATGCTATGTCGTCTTTCCTCATCATCCATTTCTTTCTACTTTATCACCAGTTGTAAGAAATTGAGTGATGCAGTGGATGAGAGAATCAATTGATCGAAACAAACGTAAATTTGTATTATTCTAAGCTTAATCGAATCGAAAGAGAGTGTACAAAATCAAGTATGAAAAAACCGTCAACAAACTCCTAACCGTTATTTAAACACAAAAGTTCAACGGCTATATTGATCCAACGGCATATACTAGATCTATATTTTAAACTCGATCCGGTGGCTGCTGAAACAAGTGTCGCACGCAGCCAAACCAGCTCACTTGAGTTCATCTCCAACTCTTGATCCGAGCATCTCCTGTCAGTGATTCAAGCCATCACTTATGCTCACACCAACTTCAAATCTCGCATCTCTCTCTTCTCGCATTTCTTCTTTCATCATATCTCTGCATCCCAAAATCATAACTCCATCCACCTTCATTTGATTTGATTTGATTATCCATCTTCTTCTTTTCTGGTTGATTAAACAGTTCTCAAAATAGGGGAATCGTCGCCTTAGCTGAGTAGGTATGTATTTTTATTTAAGAGTTTAAGACACTTGCTTGCTCGCTCTCTTTTCATAGCCAGTGCTTGCATGATGGCTATAGATTGCTCATATATCCCTTGATGGAGAATATCAGTCTGGACTACTGTCACCACGAGAAGCCCAATAGTGCGACCTGCCTTGGCTAGCTGACGCGTCTGAAGACCGTGGTGATTTGCTCACTGAGTGGTAAGGTAACTCGAGAGAACTGACAGTGGATGTATAAACAAATGTAGACAAAAGGGCTTCGAATATCTGACCTCACAATGAGGATGAGGATGGGAATTTTGTTGGATTTTGGGGGATTTTATTGGATTGGATTTTGTTGAGACAGTCCGAGTAAGATGGGCAAACCCGGAGGTGGATGTAGTCTAGTTTGATTCAAGCAATCAGGAGGAAGAAGAGATTACAAGACATATGACAGAGAATTAAAAGAGTATTTTAAAAAGATGAAATTGTCATCCAGTGGCATAAGTGTGAAAAGAGAAGGAAAAATGGTAAAAGACTCAAATTAATGAAAAAGAGCCTGAAACAATATTATTCTTATACGTTAATGCTTGTAATGTTTTTTTAAATATGAGTATCTCTGGCGTTTGACTTGCCATACATAAGAGACAATTTTATAATTCACTCTATAAAATGTTTCATTTTTAATAGTAGTACATGAAGGGTATAAAGTTTGTTTATTGACACATTCGCATAGTGCAATTGCAAAATTAGGACTTTTTTGAGTAAAAATGGGTGGTAAACATAAGAGCATCCACACCATGCTCTTTGGCAAGAGCACGGATATGGGCCGGACCAACTTTTACTCCATGATCTTAGGCAAGATCACAACACCCACATTCATGCTCTTCTGCAAGGACAAGCTCAAGGGTCCCACCATTCTATTATTCAATTTAAATAATTCAATTACTAAAAACATTTCTACAATATAAAAATACATTAAAATATAAAAAATACATAATTAAAATCCTATAAATTAAAAATTAAATAATTAAAGACTAAAAAATACCCCCGTGGAAGATTAGTCCTCTATCCCCAATGTTCTTCGGAGACCCCGTATCATTGCCACATGTTTTGCAAGTTGGTCGGGATTCATGTTAGACCTATCGGCCGTATTGAGTTGACCCAAGAGGGTCCACAACGAGTTGGTCGGGGGTTGAGGTGGCACAAAGGGAGCGGGATCGGGGGCGGATGGAGTCGGGGCGCGACGGCGGCCTTCTTCCTTCCTTGCGGCCGGCGGGAACTGCTCGGACCAGCATCGGGGCTACCCAAGTTAGTTCCGGCAAGCTGGGTAGCCACCTCATCGGAGGCGCCGTCGGATAGGGCTACCGACCTCGACCGTTTGCTGGAGGAGGATACTACGCCTCCCTTATACTTCGGATGGTGGCGCGACTCCTGCCAACAACTGAGGTACTTGAACGGTTTCAAATTCATGGATTGGTAGGTCGCCAAGGCGGCACTCATGATGTCGAGCTCGCTCTTGCCACTCCCCGCCATCCGCTCTTCCTGGAGGTAATACCCCTAGAATTTTTGGATTTCGTCATTGGCTTTGAATATGGCATTGCGCACCATACTCTCATTGCGTATGATGGTTCCAGCCGGCCGGTATTCATTGTACCGAAGAGAGACGCGCCACCAAAACCTACCCCCGGTTTGGTTCGTGTCAACCTCAGAATCTTCGTAGATGATCAAATAGGCTTTGAATAACTGATCCATCTCCGCCGGAGTGTACGGGGTTCGGGTGCCACGAGGAGGAGTAGGAGTACGAGTAGGAGCAGTTTGAGAGTCGCCCGATCCGGGTTCGGGTGTCCACCCGTATCGCCCATCGGGGGAATCTTGGTCGTCCACCGGGTAAGGCCGGTAGCCACCCGGAACTTGAGAACCTTGGGTTTGAGGAGTGGCCGAGAATTGCATTTCCGGACTAGGGAATGGCTCTGAGCCGAACCAATCGTGGTTCCAACCGCGGGAGCCAGAGGGGTGATCGCCTAAGCCGGACATTTTTTTTTGTAAGAGTGAAAGATTGAGAATTGATGAGAGAATTTAGATTAGAATTGTGTAGTGTGGTGTGGAAGTGGGGGGTATTTATAGATGAAAAATGTGAATTTTGGAGAAAAAAAATTAAAAAAAAAATTAAAAGTAGAAAGAAAACGGATAAAATTTTTTGGGAAGTGGGAAAATAATTTTTTTATTTACTTTTTTATTTTTAAAATTAAAAATGAATTTTAAAAAAATGCTGAAAATGCCAACGGCTATGCTTGGCCAATCCCGTCGCGCCACATCAGTGTGCTCGTTGGCACGAACGTGCTCGATGCATCGAGCAGCGCCGTTCCAGCGGCGACAGTGGTGCGTCGCGCCAGCGGCACGGACGACGTCTCTGCCAGCGAGCACCGCTGCAGATGCTCTAATTAAGGTATAATAACAATTACACGTGATACCACATGTATTAAAATGGGTGGAGTAGTTAATAAATTTTAAGTGAGCTGTGTAAGAATTACTACTCCCTCCGTTCCATAGTAATAGAGTCATTTTGCTATTTTGGTACGTTCCATAGTAATAGAGTCATTTCCTTTATAGTAAAAATCAACACATTTTTCCACACCTACTTTATTTTCTCTTACTTTTTTCTCTCTTCATCTCTCTACCTTTTTCATTTTCCACTTTGTTCTTCTTTACTTAACTCACCTAACATAATTTTTCTTAATTTTCATGCCGAAAAAAATGCTTCTATTACTATGGAACGGAGGGAGTACATATTTTATCACTCCAAATAGTGGATAAGTCTTTCAACACTCCATTCATCCCATGAAAAAGGGTTAATTGAAGATTAACACAAATAATACGTAATTAATAACATAATCCAAATAGTGGATAAGTCTTTCAACACTCCATTCATCCCATGAAAAAGGGTTAATTGAAGATTAACACAAATAATACGTAATTAATAATGTAAAAAGAAAGGTAAAAAAATAGTTGAAATAATATAGATATTGTAGGGGCTCATGGACTAATAAAATACTCATTTCATCTCAATTAAGTTAAGTTTTATTCATTTGGAGATGTCCCAACTAAATTGAATTATTATTTTTTTTTACAAAAAATAAAACATCAGTCACTCTTTATTTTTCTTACTTTATTCCATTGTCTCTTGCTTTTCATCACAAGTTCTTAATTTTCATGTCCAAATATTTGATCAACTTAATTGGAACAAAGGAGATAAAAGAAAAAGAAAAAAAAAAGATAACCATTGAATAAGGGCTAAATGTGGTCCTAAATATATGACATTTATACGTTTTTGGTCATGAATACTACGCTTTGAATTATTATATCCCACACATTTGAAAACGGACCAGAATCAGTCAATTTTGGATTGTGTCGTCTAAAACTAACTGTCAGCAGTTGTTTAATTAGAATTTGACCAAATTAAACTTTTAAACTAGAATTTTTTTAATTATTTTGAAAATAATTAAAAAATTTGCTCTCTTGTCACCGATTCCTCCCATTGAAGAGGAATCTGATTGGAAATTAATCAACATTATCAACATTAATCCGATTGCTCTCCTACTCTCCAATCACCATTGTCTCGGTGATGCCAAATCTATTGTTAAAGAATTTCTCTCCAATCACAGTGTCGTCGTTGGTCGCGGTAAGGGCGTACGTCTGGAGCAGTATGGTGAAATCCGGCGAGAACGCGCTGGAGCTTTTCGTCATACCCGCAGATGCGAGGGGGTGGACGACCCACCGGTGCCGGAAAGTTACTTTGGCAACTACATCGTCAGCTCGGTGGTGAGGGTGGAGCCGAACAGATCCGAACACCCAGCCCATTAACCTGGACTTTTATGACCTCATTTCTCTGCTCCATAAAACCACCTCCAACCACTACTACTCTTCCTCTCATCTCCACTAAAAAATGGACCGATCCCACTTTGTAATGTCGAAGCACAGCAAAGCAGCGTCGCTCCTCTCCTACGCCTACCTCCTCGTCGGCGGCTCTCTGGTTACGTTCATGGTCTTCTGGACCATCTGGTCTTCCTTCCTTGCAACCCCACTCTCACTGTTCCTGATGTGAATCCGTATATTCACAATCATAGGATGCAACGATATCGAGGGCTATGGGTTGATTGAGGTCCGAAAAGAAGGTGGAGATATGGCAAGGAGCCAAGCCGGATGCGGAGGTCTGACTCAAATCAGAATTTGCCTATTAAGATGGTGTCCAAATTCTCTTATAAGACCACCATTGTCTTCATCGTCAAAATAGCTTCGCGTGAGTACCTTACACGCCTCAATCGGAGCCCGAACGAGGAAGTTATGGTCGTTTTACAAAAGCCGCGCAGTCCAACAAGCAAAACGCCCGACCACAGAGAATTTGCCCGGCCTGGAGAAGAAAAACGCCCGGCCCGGGCGTTTTGTGCGATTTTCGAGTTTTGCTCATTTTTCCTCTTTTGTTTTGCACTTTTAACCTCTAGTATAAATACCCATGTCTAGGGTTTTTGTCATTAGCTTTTGAATATTTGTAAGAGAATTATTTCTCCATATTTGAGAGCTCACCTTCTTCATCTTTTGAAGACTTATCAAATTCCTTCGGGTTGCATTCGATTTTTTGCCGGGCTAAGGTTGATTGTAAAGGTATGCTTGCTAGTTCTTGTGTTGCTAGTTTGTGGAGCCATTAGGTGTTTGTATGTGAAAATGCCTTTGGGATTTCTTTCTTGTTCTTCACCTAAATCGTAACACTAATCCATCATCTATCCTTTTATCCATTTTTCTTGTTCCATTTCTTGGTTTATCTTGTTTATTTTGTTGGGTTTATTTACAAGAATAAGTCCGGGGCAAATTCATGAGTCTTCAATCTAGAAGATTCACATTAGTTCCCGCCTCTGCCGTGACTTAGTACCTCCAAATAATTTTTAACTATTTTTGAAATATTAAAACATTTTAATCAAAACGTTTAATTGGGTCAAAATTAGCTTTAATATTTTTGACGGCTACTCGAACATTTTAATCAAAACGTTTAATTGGGTCAAAATTAGCTTTAATATTTTTGACGGCTACTCGA
Source organism: Salvia hispanica (assembly GCF_023119035.1). Lineage (NCBI taxonomy): Eukaryota > Viridiplantae > Streptophyta > Magnoliopsida > Lamiales > Lamiaceae > Salvia > Salvia hispanica. Next base: position 44,655,367 of record NC_062967.1, read on the forward strand.
GTTCAAATGTGTGGAATGCAATAAATCAAATAGTAATATTAATGACCAAAATCATAAAAACAATATTTAGGACCACATTTAGGCCTTACTATAACAAATATAACAAATTTAAAAGAAGAAATTGAAAAAATTGAGATCATGGAAGGCAAACCACATGGATGAAAACAAACTATCAATCACACATACGTATAGATCAGACCTTTTTTCCTAAATCCATAATGTTTAGTAAGTGGGATCTCATCTATCAGATCTACAATCATACTGTTACAATACAAGTACAACAAAACCACCCAACGGAAATTTGAGGAATCTGAAACCCTATTGACGCGGAATCTGAGAGCCCATTTCCAGCCACGGCTCCTCCTTCACCGCCGGTTTGCTCGCTTGGTACGGCGCGGCTGCAGTGATCCTATCCTTCCTCTTCTCCAAAAACCGAGCTAGTGAATTCTTCCTCGCAATCGGTAAATCTGCAGAAACGAAGCCAACTAAGTACTCTCATTAATCAAAATAAACAAATCCATACTTAATTTAGCGAGAGTGTTTACCAGAGCCAAGAGGCGGGAGCTGGGGTTTCTGAATCGGTGAAACGGCGGTGGCTAAATTGATGATCTCCTTGGCCTTCCCCGCCGGAATATCGTTGAGCACAATCACTTGACCCGCGTAAAATATGGTCATCTGCTCTACCTCCTTTTCTGGTTGCTCAATTTTAGGTGATTGATTGACAGATCCTATTCGAATCAAATAATAAATGATTTTACAATTAGAGGCTAGAGAGAGAGAAAAGGGGATAAATCTAGCGAAATCGGAAACAGAATTTACCTTTGGGGGTGAAATTGAGGTCTAGGTCACCGAATCCGCCGTTCTCCTTCAAATACTGGCTGAGAAGGTTGCAGGTCTGCGAGAAGTTGGACCTGCCGCCGTGAAACTTGGCGGAATCGAGTTTTCCCGACGAAGCCATCTTTGCTCCGATCTGAGAAAAATAAAGCTAGGATGAATGAATGGTGTTGATGTGGTTTGAAGAAAGGAAAGTAATTGGGGGAGATGATGATGGTGGTGGTGAAGATATATGTATAGTCTATAGAGAATGGAAAAAAGCATGAGGAAATTGTGATGTTTATTGGGAATAGTTTAATTGAGAGAGACGACAGGTAGCAACAGCACCGCCACAACCTAATCATGATTCCAGCACTATTAAGTCTTCGGTGGGTGAAGTCTTCTTTTATTAATTAAAAATTATAACAAATAAAACGTGCTTACTCTTGGCATGATGATCGGTACATGTCTAGCCCAAAGAAAATGAGAAATGAAAATAAAAATGAAAAGAGGTTATTCTATCTGACAACTTAGCCAGTAATGTTTTTACCCTGTTACTTTATCGGTTCACTATTAAAAAAACAATTTTAACTAAGCATAATTTTAAAAATTGCTTTGATGAAAAGAAAAAATAGGAGAATGTGCAACTTATTTTTTATATTAATTTTATAATGAAACGTGATATAAAAAGTAAGTGAAATATGGTGTGTATACCAAAAAGTAGAAAAAATAAATAGTTTTTTAAATAGTAAATAATCCAAAATTATAAAATAATTCTTTAAATTGTGGACATGTTTAATATTCTCTCTATTCCATTCCTATTTCTTTTGAACGTAAAGATTAAATAGTACTCCCTTCGTCTAGGGTTGGCACGGTACGGTATACCGCACCGAGAATGTCATACCGCATACCGTACCGCAAATTGCGGTATGACTAAATGTCATACCTATACCTTATCGAATTTTTCGGTATACCGCAAAATTCGGTATGTCAAAATTTGAAAACCTTTACCTTACCGATATTTCGGTATGCCGTACCGTGTTGCGGTAAATCATACCTGTTTGATATATAAAATATTGAAGAATTGAGATTTAGAATTAGGACAGAATAATGAATTAATGATGGCTGCTACTGCTTTACGAATTATGCCTCTAATCTTTCTTTAGTTTTAAAAATATAAATATTATAATTTTATAAATAATATATATATTAAAAAAATATATTTATTAACGGTATATACCGCAAAATTACGGTATATACCGTAATTTTGCAGTACATACCGTAATTGCGGTATGATGCGGTATACCGCGGTATATGCAAAATCCATACCTTTACCGTACCTTAATCTACCGGTAAGGTATCATACCGTACCGAAAAGTGCGGTATACCGAAATTCGGTATTTTCGATATTTTTTCGGTATGGTAAGTGCGGTATTTCGATATTTCGGTATGTTTTGCCAGCCCTACCTCCATCTCGCATAGTTTGTCCCATTTTACCATTTTCGTCCGTCCCACAAAGTTTGTTCCATTTTACTATTTTCGCTCCGTCCCACAAAGTTTGTCCCATTTTATCATTTTCGTCCCGTTCCACTAAGTTTGTCTCACTCGGATTCTACCCAAAAAAAGATATTAAATATACCCCTCAATCTCCTAAATGCGAGACCCTTATTCCACTACACACCTTCATTTAATACAAAGTCAAACAATTTCTTAAAACCCGCGCTGTGTCAAACTTTGTGGGACGGAGGAAGTAATTGTTAAAATAAGGTATATAGTAAATTTATAATGCGATAACTATTACTCCCTCTGTCCCACCATAGCAGAGGCGTTCTATTTTGAGCATTCAATTGAATAAAATGATAATAAATAGTTAAAATCGTGAGAAAGTAAAGTAAAAGAGAAAATAATGTAGATAGAAAAAAAAAGTATACGATGTGACACTTGCATTGTTAGGACTAAAGTCTCTTAAAGAGCATCCATGACCATAGCCTCAATCCATGCCCAAACTCCTTGTTATGTCACCATTCCTTGCAGTATTAGGACTAAAGTCTCTTAAAGAGCATCCATGACCATAGCCTCAATCCATGCCCAAACTCCTTGTTATGTCACCATTCCTCTAATTTTCTGCGGTAGGCCACAACTCCTACAACTTTGCACCCCATTTCACGCCCCCTCCAATTTCCTCACACATATATAAATTATTTACCATAATTTTTTTTAATTTTTCACTAACTGCCCATCCTAAAATTCTTTATATTTTGCTTATGTATATTTATACCTCTCTTGGTATAAATTCATGGCTTCATTATGGATATCACACTAAGTTTGAGGAAATTTCTTTTCTCTTTACTTTTTACTTGTTCTCTTTGCTGCATCGGGGACAATGATACACTCAAAGTTGGGTTAAATAGCTTTGTGCATATGCGTATGCTGATTATCTTTCGTGATGGACAAATTAAATCCGAGCCACGCATTTTGTTGTTGACTTTTACATGAACTCGGAGTTTTGGAATGGAAAGGAGTTCTACAATCTACATTGATTGATAGGAAAGAAAATTATTGATTACATTTGATTCTTGAGTCGTTGAAAGCATGCAATTAAGTTTAGTTGATTTGCATTATCATGTATGGATTTATACATTCTTTGAGTACGACGAGTTAATATGATTATGGCAGTAGGCATAACTACATGGTCAAATAATTGTATGTCTACTCGACTACTCCTGTCTCCTAGTGATTATTACTTCCTCCGTCCCATAAAAGATGTTACACTTACATGTGGGATGACATGCGATTTTAGAAAGTTTTGTTTTGTGTGTTAAATGGAGAGAAAAAAATATAAATTTTTATATTAATGTGAACTAGAACTTTTTCCAAAAATTAAAATGTGACATTTTTTGTAGGACGAATGAGTACTTAGCAGACATATTTTATTAGAAATACCCAATTTATTGTATATACACTAAACTGATATCTTCGCCACTTTGCCCTAATTTAATACTTCTTCCATTCCACAAAAGATGTCACACTTGTGTGACAGCACGAAATTTTAGGAGGTTTTGTTTTGTGTGTTAAATGGAGAGAGAAAATATAATTTTTATATTCATGAGAGCGAGAACTTTATCCAAAAATGGAAATGTGACATCTTTTGTGAGACAAATTAAAAAGGAAAGTGTGACATCTATTATGGACGAATGCAGTATTACTTTTTTCTTTCTCTTTGGTCTTTGATACTAATTTAAGTGCTAAGCAATTCCTGAGTAGTGATTTCAAATGTCATCGTGTTGGTTGATGTTAACATGTGGTGGCGTCTTGTAAGATAGAAAGTGAATTCAAATGAGTGATATTGAAAAAGACGACCCACACATTTTGATATATCAGGGCAAATGAAAAAATCAATATCCCATGTTCAATGTTATAATTAACAATGATTAAGAAATAACAATCACTGGGACCTCATCTTTCAATAAGTAGTTAAGAAAAACTTATTTCATGTGTTAATTAGACCCTTTCAATGCTATACTACACCAGCGACCAGCGTCATTCGTTTCTCTAGGCAAGGGGATTCACGGAATGATGCCACAATCTTTCGAGATAAGTAGTCAAAGTCTATCTAGGTTGTGAAATTGAAATTCTATCCTGCAAAGAATCGACTGCGTTACCTACTGTGAACACCGTTCACAACATGTCTACTATGCTAAAGACTTAGACTTGTTTGCTTCTTGTATATTTAAATGTTTGATAAACATCTTATAAATGCATAAACAAACACAATGTAATAATATTACTTTTTCTTGCCTTAAAGTAGATTGTAGAGCTTCTTGTATATTTGTATACAAGCAATTTTAATCATGAAAGTTGCTCGAAACCTACTTTTCAATATACGAATCCTGACCAGCAAAATTCCCTTTCAATTTCACGTGGAATTGAGTGAAGTGTCGAATAGATCGCCGAATAGTCTCAAGAAATGTTAGGGTAACAATTTTCCTTTGTTATCAATTTTTTTATTGTGAGCTTCGGTTTATTAAAGCTTTCAAGTAAGTAACAAAAATTCAAAAGCTCTAAAATCATTTTTCATTTTGAGAATTATATGCACGTTTCATCCATCTAGATTAGGGTTTATTTATTTCACACTTGATATATACTTGTTTGCATTAAAATTCATGCGCTAACAAACATATAATGGATCCAAAATTTTTGGGTCGATTACATGTGATATCTAGCTCGCCACTGATGATAATCCTCTTAATTTAGGGGACTTTTCTAAGTCCAACTCATGAGTTTGGAGTTGCACTAACATCTCTAAATATAATAACACAAATTTTTTAAATAATTGCAATACATAAAAGGAGAATGGGAAAACATACTTCAAAAATATCGCAAATAAGATAAACCTAATATCGACTATATAGAAAGATATACTCCCTCTGTCTCTTAACAATCATCCAATTTAGTTTCGGCACGAAGTTTAAAAAATATAAAAGAAGTGGATTAAAAAGTTAGTAGAATACGGGTCCCGCGCACTTTTATATACCCCCTTCCCATAATAGATGTCAAACGTTCCATTTTAGTTTGTCCCACAAAAGATGTCGCATTTCTTTTTTTGGAAAAAACTCTCTCTTGCATTAATATAAACTAGTATCACCCATGTGCGATGCACGACCCATCTTCTTTTATTTAAACTTATTTTATACTGTAAAATGATTTTATAAATTCATGAAAATATCATTGTATGAAATCTGAAATCATAAATATATAAAATAAAAAATAATTATTACAAAATATGAAATCAAACAAAGAAAAAATAAATAACACATACCGAATCGGTATGAGAAACAATATTAATATTATTTTAAGTTCTAAAATCGCAAATTTATACAATAGCAATTTATTGTATCAATAAAAACTCACATAACCAAATAAGTTTATAAACCAAAAATTGCACACAAATCACATATCATTTAAATCACTTTTAGATCTATACTACAAAAGATCAATCACAAACACATGCAAAAAAACATGTATAAATATATATTAGAAGATAGCCAAATCGATCAAAATCATCAATAAAAATACAGAAAAATAGCATGGAATATATAACCGATATCAATATGCATGCATTTAGCCGAAAAAAAATTGGTTGCATACCCTAATAGTATACCCCGCATCGCCTACTTCCCGTGTAGCTGCAACCACGCATACCACGTCCAGGAAACACAAATGAATAAGAGTGCCACCAACCTAATATTCATACAAAGCACTACATGAAAAAATTATACATTCGACACTTCACAATATGCGAACATAGGTGAATCCATATCTCAATGCTTTCACCACTAACCGTTGGGCCTCGTGGATAGCTACTAACACAATTTGTGTTACTTGGTCTTCAACAGAACCTCAAGGTTCATGACAACAGAAGGCAATTGTTTTCGTCTTCTACTTCCAAGAACAGCATAAACAACACGATTGATGATCAACCATTAAGAGTAGCAGTATTAAAAGAAAAATGTCCTTATAAATCCAAAAGTTAATAGATTAGTGGGTAAGTGGCAATGGATGTCATTAGTGGGTAGTTAATCATGAAAAAAATGAAGAGATAGTATTAATATTTCATTTAGGTTACATAACCTGATATTTAAATTTAATAATATAGTAAGTGTATTAGAAAAATCTTTTTATATTATTAATGGCATTTATGTAATTATTTCCAAAACTCCCCTTTTATATATTTATACATAGGTCCATGATCAATCGAGATTTTTTAGGGTAATTGAAAATTGATATGCAATATTAGCCACTCATTTTTATTAAATGAGTGGTCCAGATTTTGCCACACAAAAAATATTTTTAGACTAATTTATTATGAAAAGGTATAATGGTCATTTCGTGTTTTAATTTAGAGTTTTCAACTTGTGTCTGGGATTGGGGATTCGTCTTCACCACTGTCTTCAATCCGGAGCAGCACGTCCCCTCCGGCTTCTGCGCCGCACCGCCGACCGTCACGAACGGCAGGCAGTCCACCATGTTCACCACCAGGCTCTTGCAGTCCAGAGCCGATTGCGCCGCCGAGGAGAGAGACAGCAGCACCGCGATTGCGAAGAAGGTAACTGCCATCTTCACGAAATCAGAATTTGCAAACTCCTGAGATTGTCGATTTACCAAGATATCCTCGAAGTAAAACTCCTCAGATCGTCGATTTCTGATTTTTCCCCTTCACGGCGCTCGATTTAAATCTGTGGCAGCCGCACCGGTTCTGGCAGAAACCGTCAACATCGACGTCTGACGTCGTTAGCACGACGTTAATTGCGTTGATTTTCTTGCCTTTAGATGCCAGATCTATGAGGTGTTTTTCGGTGAGAGATTTTCCGATTGAGTATGAATCGTCGAGGATCTGCTAGTTAAGGTGGAGAGAGATGAATGGATTTTTGGAGGAGGTGAGGTGGTAGTACTTCTCTGTTTTTTCCACCACGGGGCGACGAAGGGGTTAGATTGCGAGGGAGAAGGGGAGAGAGAGGTGATGAAATCGGCGACGATTGCGCGCTGAGAAGGGGTGAATTTTCCGTACCAAATTAGGTTGACCGGAGATTCTTCAGTGGAGGAGAGCTCCGTTGTGATATTTCAAGAGCTGAGTTTGTTGTATGTCTTCAACTAGAGAATTGGGGGTTGCTCTTGAAGCAATGTAGACATTCAAGAAATGAAATAGCTAACAATTTGAGAATGGTGGAAGAAGAAGCCATTTCAATGTTAACTACGGACATATAATGTTAAATACATATATAATCTATGTCAACTACTGATGAGTCTCGTTCTACGCCTTAGTTACTGGTCAGTATAACGTGCTTTATTGGATAATATCTGCAAAATAGTTGCTAAAGTGTGCAGGTTGAGGTACTAAATCAGGAGGAAAGGATCAGAAGGAATTGACGTGAAAAAGCAGCAAAAAGTGTACAACTAGCCAGTATGAGCAAAAAAAGTACAAACTGGCAATTATGGGAAGAAAAGGTGCAAACTGGCCAGGATGGATGCTACAGAACTGGACACAAGAAGGAAGGACTTGCTTGGAACAATCAACTGCTAAAGAGGGGCAAAGTTGTCATTTCTCATGAAGAGGCAGCCCTAGAAATTAGGGCAAGCCACCCTATAAATAGGAGTTGAACATAAGGAGGAATCACTTTATCATTTTTTTTACATCACTTATCACTTTGAGAACACTTTGTGGGAGAATAGCTCCATTAGCTCTAAGTTCCACTCTCTAAATCCAGCAGCCTGCCATGAAGATTCCGGCCACCAGCCGGCGGGGAGTCATCATGCCTGAATCATTCCAGCCGCCGTAGTCCAGTTCCAGTTTCAGAAGAAGCCATCAGCCATTTACATGCTTTCTTTTAATGCTTTCTTAGTTTAAGAACTTGTTTTACTTGCATTTGTCACGGATTTTAGTAGTTAATTTGTTTGAAGCATCTTTTGGTTTGAATGTTTGAATGAAGTTATGTTTTTATGGTTTTATTTGAGTTTCAGCTTTGTTATTGCTTTAAATCTCTCTAGTTAGCTAGATCTGGTAAACTTGGTAGTTTTATGTTGATTTCTGTTGCTTAAGTGCTTGAATCTACCTAGCTTAGTTAGATCTAATCTTTCCTTAAGTGTTTACAAGTTTTAATCGATTTAAATCTCTCAAAAATGCATGGAATTCGTTTCTACTTGTTTCTGTCACCTTGTCCTGTTGACCAGTATGCGTAAATTTCAGTATATACAATTTATGTCAACTACACACATATAATGTCAACTATATATACAATTCATGTCAACTATACACATATAATGTAAACTATGTGTACAATCCACACACATATAATGTAACGACCCGCCATTCTAGGGTACAATAATAATGGCGATCGCTATCTAGGAAGACTTAAATGCAACAAAGATCATAGGCTAGGGTCTCATTTAAAGGCAATTTACCAGAGCATTTAATGAACAATTAAGTAGGAGAAGAATAATGCCTTAGCAATGGAATCCAACAAAAAGGCTATCGCAATAAATGCTTATCAAAGTTTCAAAATAATTTCAACTGTTCCATATCCAAAATATTCCCACGAAATAAAAGAATTTAACCCAACCAAAAGATCACAAGTTTTCATAATATAGCGGAAGCGACCAAGAGAGAAGTGAAGCTATGTATGGAGACACAACGACACTTAAAGTTTTAACCGATCATGTTATTATTTCCTACTGAACACCGCCGCCCGCTCGTCACCGCTCAACCTGCACATAGGGAAAACACATGCAGGGCTGAGTACTATAATCATACTCAGTGGACTCATTGCCGAAAACAGTATTATCGCAAAAATAGTTATCATGCCATTTTCAAGTGTCCATCGGGGTTTTATCTTTAGAAAGGCCCGAGGCACCACAATATATATTCTTTATCAAATATCACGGTCGCGCAACCATTTTTCACATCGACGTTTACCATATCCTCATTCTACATGACAAGGAATGCGACCGCAATCCAGGTCACTAGACCGGCCAACCCGTACGCTGACACTCGGTCTAACATTGGTGTACACTAACCCAAGTAGAGTTTGCGGCTCTACAAGGATCCGAATTCGATTAAATCAATAGTGGCATAGCCACGAGGGATAGGCACGACAAAATAAATCAATGCATGATAACACATATCTCATTCTCATCAATATCAGTTTAGGACAATGTCCTTATTTTAAAAGAAAGCCCACCTCGTCGGCTTAGCTCGAAAGTATTCTCTTCTCCTTGTTTATCACGCTGAGAGCGCGATGTATCACCTTTAAATTAGGCGTATCACAAATCAGTTTTGAACATTGATTCAAAATCATGCATGTTCACGTTTCCCTTTTTCCCATTGATAAATCTTTAATATCAACATCCAAAAATCAAAGTACGATTAGTATATCGTTTTTATTTGAATAACAACTCCAAATTCACCACCAAATCGTGTCGCGCATGAGTGTTCTACACACACACAACACACGCACACGAACACAACACATGTGCACGCCTTCCGAGGCATGCACGCACACACACACTCGGTCACACACACACACACTTATCACATGCATCCCAAGTTCATCAATTTAATTCCCCTTCACTCAATCTAAATGCATGTGGACTCAAGAACACCGATTGATCGGTAGAAGAAGAAAGATTAGTATAGATAATACCTTTTCCAAAAGACTGAACGGTAGAAACAAGTTATAGCCTTGATTATTCAATAAAATCTTGAATTGCAGCTTAAATTCTTCTTCAAACGATGAAGAATCAATGGAGAAAGTAGGAGAAATTTTTGGAGAGAGTGGGAGAGAGATTTCGAAAATATGGAGGAGTGGGCGACGGTTTCTGATGAATTAGGTTTAGGATTTCTCTCTTATTTATAGAGTGTAGGATATAATATCTTTAATTAAATAAATTAAAGATTTGAGAAGATATGGAGAGATTTGATAGTAGAAGTTGGCGTGATTTTGGAGAGAATTTAGGGAAATTCGAAAATTCTAGGCTATTTAATTAGCCTATGATTTAATTCAAATATTTCACGGAGTAGAATAAAATAATAAAATCCTCCCCAAATAATAGTAGTAGGCGATTTTTATGCCTCTCCCACAAAGAATTTAAATTCAAATCCTAATTTAATTAGGATATGACAATATCTTCTTAGATATGGCAAGATATGGTAAGATATTCTAGCATATTTATATTTATTCATGGAAGAGAATAAATAAGGGATCAAATAATATAATAAACAATTCCTTCTTCCCTATTATATGAGATTTTCGAAAATCTCATGATAATCAAAGGTGGAGTTTTCGAAAATTCCAAGGTGGAATTAAAGTATAATTGGACTTTGGATTTAATTTGGATAATTATCCCAAACAAATAATTAAATCCAAGAAAAATATGATTCCTTCTCCAATAATAGTGATGGTCGAATATTTCAAATAATTGGGTAGGATATTTATGAAAATCCTATTTAATCTCACTAAACCCTTGGGAAAATAATTCACCACAATTATATTACTCCGCATCAAATATTCACATATTCGAATTTCACTTCCACTTCACATTTTCCACGACTTTGACCATTCCGCGGCCATGTCATATTTTCCACATCTTTGACTTTTCAACGCCACGTCATATTATCAACAAGTTGACTATTCAACTCAATCTCAACTCCCATACGCAATTAGGTCACAAAGACATCATGTAATTAATCACTCATCAATTAATCCACATATCATAGCATTTAAGACATTTAATGCAAAAATTTTATAACCCGAAAATTAGGGTTTGAAAAAGTGGGGCGTTACATATAATGTAAACTGCATATACAATTCATGTCAACTACACACATATAATGTCAACTACATATACAATTCATTTCAACTATACACATAATGTCAACTATAAGTTGTTGAGATTTGATGCATGCTGTTAACATTTGATGTGTAGGCTATTGACGATAATACCCCCTAGTTGACATAAACTACAGGCTGTTGACATCACGCGAAAATTGTGAATAAGTGACTAAGATTGCATTTCAATTCTCAATTAGGCTCAAAAATCTCAACCTAACAGAACCCTAGATAGATATACTATTTTCTCTTTGCACCTAACCTAAAAAACAACATTTCCTAAAATTCATTGTTGGTTCTAGATAGATATACTATTTTCTCTTTGCACCTAACCTAAAAAACAACATTTCCTAAAATTCATTGTCTATATCGAAATGGTATTTAGTTACTCATCAAACAAACCAATATAGATTTAATTAGTCCGCTTGATTTTAACCATAAAACTTATTGACGCAAGCTCAACCCCTCTTCTCATTAGACCGAAAATAGGATAGGCAAAAAAAGAAAATTAGCACATGTGCCGACGTTCAATTTTACATTTGTATTCACTAGATTTTCCTTCACCAGTTTTAATTAAACCGTAGAATGATGACACATCATTCCAAGGAAATTAAGCTACACATACCGCCTTGTGCGGAAAAAAGAATTCAGAGAGGCTTCCTTACACCATCCAATGACGACGGCGACAGCGACGACGACCGCCGCTGTTCGTCCTATCATCATTTCTCTCCTCGTCCTCTCCCTTCAAACAACCTCTCTCTCTCTCCGCGTCGAGGGAGACCATCTCATCCAATTCAAAGCGTCATTGAAGGATTCATCATCTCTCGACCCCACGTGGGTCGCCGGGACCGATCCGTGCGCCCGGGATCGGCCCTGGCTCGGCATCCACTGCAGCGATACGACCGTCTCGTCGCTCCTTCTCATGAACCTCGGCCTCTCGAATAAAGTAGAAACTACCATCGATGTTGTGCCGTTGGAGAAATTGGAAAATTTACGATTTGTTAGCTTGGAAAAGAATAGCTTCTCCGGGCCGATCCCGGAATTCAACCGGCTCGGCTCGTTGAAGTCGCTCTTCCTCTCCGGAAATGGATTTTCCGGAGAGATACCGAGCGGATTCTTCACCCACATGGGGTCGCTAAAGAAGTTGGAGCTCTACACGAACAACTTCTCTGGAAAGATCCCGGGTTCTTTGCAGCAACTCGATAGCCTGATGGAGATATTGCTGCAAAGGAACCGGTTCTCCGGCCCGTTCCCGATTTTGGATCAGGCATCACTGAAGGTTTTGGATTTATCTTTCAACAATTTGGAAGGGGAAATCCCTCATAGCATGCAGAGGCAGTTTCCTGCCGCTGCATTTGAGGGGAACCCTGGCGCCTGTGGGGTCGCCATCAATAAGCCATGCAAGGCTGTGGCCAACACATTGCCTCCCCTCGGGGGGGCAATCATGATGGCCAGCGCCACCACCAAATGGGTGGTGCTGGCTGTTGTGGTGGCGGTGCTGGTGGTCACGATACTCTTTAAAAAAAAGGATAAGAGTGACATGTTTAGCATGATCGGAAGGGATCCGAGCATGCACAGCCACCACGAGCACGCAGTGGAGGTCCACGCGCCGAGCATAAACCGGCGCGGGGTGGGGTCCTCACGGAGGGTTGGAAACCACAGTGAGAATGGGTCGACTAAAAAGGCTCACTCCAATCATGGGAAGTCGAGTGATCTTGTGATGATTAACGAGGAGAATGGGGTGTTTGGGATGTCGGATTTGATGAAGGCGGCAGCGGAGGTGCTCGGAAACAGCAGGATGGGGTCGTCGTATAAGGCAACGATGGCGAATTATGCGATACCGGTGGTGGCGAAGAGGATGAGGGGGATGAATAAGTTGAATAAGGATGCGTTTGATGTTGAGATAAGGAGGCTGGGGAGGATACGGCACCGGAATATTCTCCCGCCGTTGGCGTATCATTACCGGAAAGAGGAGAAGCTTCTGGTTACCGAGTTTGTGCCCAAGGGCAGCCTCATGTTTGTGTTGCATGGTACTCTTTCTTTCTCCTTTTTCACTTTGTTTTCATAATAGAAATCGTCGAGTTACTATATTTCCGTTTACAAAATACATTTAGAAGTCCTTTACTAATGTATATTGTGGGATGTAATAAAATATAAACTCGTAAAAATTACAAATCTTGAAATCTAAGAGCATCCTCAATGCATGCGGATGTCCCATAGCCTTCCTGACGGACTTCCCAAAAACACCTCCTGCCATGTCATTAAGGACATCCCATATCCTTCCCAGCACTGCCACGTCATACGGACTTCCCACTGCACAGTAGCGGACATCCCATAGCCTTCCCGCGCGGACTTCCCGCAATAAAAAAAATTCACAAGTGGTGCGAGTGAAATGAAGTTCAACGAGCCGTATATATTGATTTTGAAAAAAAAAATAGAATTATCGGATGTCCGTCCGCATGGGCAGACGACCCGCGGGACAATGGCGGATGTCCGCCGCGGACGGCGGTCCGTCGCCCGGCGAAAGTCCGGCGTTGATGATGCTCTTAGAGCGAGTTTGCATTTATCACTATCCAGTATTTCGTTTCATCAGATCAATACATTTTGTTATATTAGGTCATTTCAAATTTTCGTTTCATTAGATCCTTATATTAATACAGGTGATGGAGGCATCGCCCACGCGGAGCTGGATTGGCCGACGCGTCTCAAAATCATAAAAGGCATAGCCCGAGGGATGGGGTTTCTCCACACGGAGCTGTCAGAGCTGGAGCTCCCCCACGGAAACCTCAAGTCGAGCAACATCCTCCTCTCGAGCAACCACGAGCCTCTCCTCACGGACTACTCCCTCCACTCCCTAAGCAGCAGCGCGCAGTCTCTGCAGGGGTACAAGAGCCCCGAGGTGGTCCTCCACCAGCAGATCACCCCCAAGAGCGACGTCTACTGCCTCGGTGTGGTGATCCTCGAGGTGATGACGGGGAAATACCCGTCTCAGTATCACAACAACGGCAACGGCACCGACCTGGTGAAGTTGGCCAAGGAGGCCGTTGCCGATGGGAAGGCGGCGGAGCTGATTGATCCCGAGATTGTTAACGGGGGAGGCGACGTGGCGGATATGGAGAGGATGGTGTGTATTGGGGCTGTCTGCGTTGAGGAGGATCATGAGGCGAGGATGGAAATGAGGGAGGCGATAAGGAGTATAGAGGCCGTTCAACTTTGATAAACAAATTACTACTACTTTTTTTTGTAGAATTCATACTCATTTTTCTTGTACACCTTGTGTTGGATAAGTGTAGATGTCAGGTATCCGTTTCTTTTCTTATTTTTGCTTTTTATTTTATTTTCCTTGTACTCAACTCACATGGTCAATTGATCAATGAAAATGAGAAACAGTATTATTACATTAAGTTTATAATTTTAAAAGCATATTTAATAAGTAGTACCTCTGTCCCACAACGTGTCACATTTTACCATTTTGATCTGTCTCACAATAAGAATTACATTTTATTTTTACTATAAATGGTAAGTAGATCTCATATTCCACCAACCAATTCTACTCACATTTTATCATAAAATCTAATACTACCTCCGTTTTTTAAAAATAACAACTATTTCCTTTTTAGTACATTCTTTAAAAATAACAACTTTCAAACTTTCCATTTTAGGAAATTTCTACATCCCTAATAAAGTGGACCCCATTATCCACTAACATTAATTCAATTACTTTTTTCTCTCCCTCTCTCTTACTTTACCAATTTTTCTCTCTCTTTCTCTTACTTTACCTCTCACTATCTCTTAAAGCTAAATTGTGCATTAAAACCGTGTCATTTCACATCTCCCTATTTTTAAAAAACAGAGGTAGTATATATAAGTGGAACCTATAATCCATTAACTTATTCAATCCATTTTTCTTTCTATTTTTTAAAACTCGTGTCTACACTAAATGTGACACTTAATGTGGGATGAGGTAGTATTAGACAAATAAATTACAAAACTAAAATAATAGAACATGTATATCTATACACAAAATTGAAGTACCATCTATACAAATATAAGTTATACTTTCTTTATCTCTTAGAATTAGACCAAATTTGTCATTTAAGAATATCTCTTAAAAATGGGCTAATTCTATTGAAGAAAACTTTTTCCACTATAATAAGGTGAGTCTCATTCTCCAGTAACAATACTACAATCACTTTTTCTTTCTATCTTTCTATTACTTTACCAATTGTATATTAAAACTCGTGTCATTTCAAATGTTTTTTATTTTGTAAAGAAAGAGGGAATATAACTTAACTGATTATAATGAAACAATACTCCCCCCGTCCCACAAGGATATGCACTCTTTTCTTTTTAGTTCATCCTATAAGAATATGCAATTTCTAATTTTGAAAACTCTTATCTCTCTGATAAGGTGAGACTCATTCTCTACTAACAATATTTTAATCACTATTTCTTTCTACTTCTCTCTTATTTTAGCAATTTTACATTAAAATCTGGTTAAACCCAACATGCATATTCTTTTGGAATGGATGGAGCACTTAATAAAACCTAATCATTACAATTAAAATCTTCAAATCAAATTGACTCAGTAACTCTTGATGTAACAACCTACAATTGTTCATGGTTAAGAATAGATATTTCGAAATTAATTTAACATAAGCAAGTAGTAGACCTTGACGAGTGACGATATTGAAATTGGAATGAGAACTTTAGATCATAAATATTAAGAAACATAATAACTCAATCACGGTGTGTCTTTTTAAAACTGTTTATTTTTATAGAACATAGTGAATATAAAAAGAATGTGGATGAAATACTGAGAATGAAACATCTCAAAATGGAAAAAATGGACATATCATAGTGGACGACAGAGACGGATCCAGGTGGGGTCGGGCGGGGTTGGCCGACCCCACCGCGGGTCCATGCTTACACCGGAAAACTCTATCCGTATGTTTGGCGCCCCACGGAAGCCTCACTTCCGACCCACGGAAGCTCGGACTCTGAAGAGAAATTAATAAGAAAGTAAACTTGGAAAATTAAAGAAATAAAGAGAGGAAGACAAAAAGAATTTCGGGAGTGGATTACTTGTGAAAGAATAAAACGGCAAAGTTTGAATTTCGTATGAGTCAAGTTTGTTTTGGTAAAGAGAATTTTGAAAAAGAATGGCTAAACTGCGTAAGAGGGTGTTTAGATGGTGGCGTTAGTTTGAATTTATTTTCGTAAGACAACAAATATAATTCTTTAATATATTCTTAGTATTTAAACTAGATCGAAGAGTTCTTTTTGCTTTTGGATAATTTTTTATTAGTACTTAATATTTACTTTTAATTTTTCTAGAAATTACAATTGAAGTCGAGAGTGTTCGAACTCGGCACTTCGTACAATAATGTCTAACCTTCTTGCCGCTAGGACAAAGGCTCTGGACTAGTACTCCCTCCGTTCCATAGTAATAGGGACATTTTTCCATTTCCGTCCGTTCTATAGTAATAGAGTCGTTTCCCTTTTTAGTAAAAGTCAACACATTTTTCAACACATACTTTACTCTCTTTTACTTTTTTCTCTCTTCATATCTCTACTTTTTTCATTTTCTACTTTATTCTCCCTTTACTTAACTCACCTAACACAATTTTTCTTAATCTCCGTGCCGAAAAGTTTTGCCTCCATTACTATGGAATGGAGGGAGTATTATTTAATATGCTTGAGTTGCTTAAAGATGTCCGTTGCCTTTTTACGTTTTTGAATTTATTTTCATTTTTAGTTAATACGATTAATTATAATATTTGCAAATATAATTAATATAATACACCGAAAATATTAACAAAGATAGTCAGAATAAAAGTAATGAAAAAAAGTACAAGGAATTTTCATTAATTAAAAATAGAGTAAAAGCCAAAATTGGTCCTGAATATATGTCCATTTTATCATTTTGGTCATAAACTTTATCTTTTGAATTTTTTGGTCCTGTACATTTCAAATCGGATCACAATTGGTCCTCCGTTAACTATTCCGTTAATATTTAATAGTCAACGATTTTAATCACAATTTTGACCAATTTAAGCAACTTTTAATTATTTAATCATCAAAATTATTTTTTTAAACAAAATCATAAATTATTTGTTCTCATTGCCACTCTCATCTTCTTCCTCCACTAATTCTCTTCTCCCTCGTAACATATACTCCCTCCGTCCCGTTTAAGATGACACGTTTTCCTTTTTAGTTTGTCCCAACTAAGATGACACATTTCCTTTTTTGGTAACTTTCTCTCTCCAATTAATACACTCAACCACTTTTTCTCACTCCTATTAAAATATTCATCTTTCTTTATCTCTCTACTTTAATACTTACACCCACCTTCTCTCTCTCCAATTATACACTTTAACCAATAATTCCTAAAATCCTGTGCCAGCTAAGGAATGTGCCATCTTAGCCGGGACGGAGGTAGTAATTGTTCTGGTAAAATGAAGTACTCCTACATATTGTTGTTTTTGATTTATAAACTTTATTTCCCCCAAAAATGATCTAGGGTTTTTGGCAAGAAAAATCGAAAAGGGTTTTTGGCATATATCCCCTTTTTCCGCTTAAAGTAGTAAGTATTTTGTTTGTAGTGTTGATTGTAGAAGAAGAATTGGTTGCAGGTGGGAGAAGTGGGAGAAGTGGGAGAGCTGTCGGAAATATTTCAATGGAAAGAGGAGGTGGCAAAAGGGCTTCCTAGGTGGAAAGAGGAAGAGAGAACTCACGTCGGAGAAGAACTTTCAGACGTCTTGCTATACCTCGTACGGTTGTCGGATATGTGTGGGATTGATCTGGGTAAAGCTGCCCTCCGCAACATGGAGCTCAATGCACTCAAATATCCAGCGCCTGTCAACAACAATGACCGTGGAAATCAGTAGTAATTCTTCAACCAATGATGACTCTGTTTTGGTTTAACTCTTTCGTATTGTGGGTCTCGATTTTACGAGATGGAACTGTAGCTGCTTTTGTTGTTCTGTTTAAATTGCTCTTCGATCGTTCGTGATCGGCTTTTCTACATCCCCTATCAATAATTTATGATTTTATTTTAATGTTTTTTATGATTAAATAATTAAAAATTGCCTAAGTTGGTCAAAATTGTGATTAAAATCGTTGATTGTAAATCGTTGATCGTTGATTAACGGAATAGTTAACGGAGGACCAATTGTGATCCGATTTGAAATGTACAGGACCAAAAAATTCAAAAGATAAAGTTTAGGACCAAAATGATAAAATGAGCATATGTTCAGGACCAATTTTGGCCTTTACTCTTAAAAATATGAACATTTGCTAAACAAGTCAATGATATATTTTTTTAAAATAATAATTTAATCATTTTGTTTAATATAAAATAATTATTTTAACAAATATATAATTATTCTTATTAGCATCTGACCCCACGAGTTTAATTTTTTGGATCCGTCATAGCAATTGAGCATTACTCTCTCCGTCCCATAATAGGAAGCATTCTTATTGTGGGCACGAGTTTTAAGAAATGTAAAGAATAGTGAGTTGAAATAGTTAGTGGAACGTGATAAATTTTTTATATTAATTTTATAATAAAATGTGTGCGAAGTGAGTTAGTGGAATGTGAGAACTCATCATTTATGGTAAAAAATGAAGTGTGACTCTTATTGTGGGATTGATTAAAATGAAAAAGTATTGATCTTACAAACCGGAGAGAAAACTTAATTAGCTAAAATTGAGAAATTTGACAGTGTTGCACGAGCATTAATTTTAATAGTTGATTCATTTATCTTTCTTTGCTACTAATATTTTGTTTTATGATTATTATTAAGAAGTTATGATAAAAATAAGATTTTTGGAGTTTTTAACTTTTGATAAATTGAGTTTAAATTGTGTTTTTATTAAAAAAAGATAAAATAATAAAATAAGCAATACATGGTATATAAATATAAGTAATATAACTTAAAATGAATATAATAAAGCAATACACCCTCCGTCCTAGATTTGTAGTAACATTTTGCCATAAAAGTCCATCCCAAATTTGGAGTAACATTTAGAATTTACCATATTTGCACATAAAATTTTACCCCATTATTCACTAAAATTACACCCAAATGTCATTATCTATATTAAAATAAATTAAAACAAAAATAAAAAACCAAAAAGTCAAAGAGGGACTCACCTTCAACCATCTCACTTCATTTATTACACACTCCATCATCTCACTTCACCATCTCATTTCATTTATTACGCACTCCACTTCTCACTTCATTAATTACACACTCCATCAATTCCTTAAAACTCGTGCCATAACTAAATGTTACTACAAATGTGGGACGAATGGAGTAGTTTATAAACCTAATCATAATAAATTAAAATCTTCAAATCAAAGTGATGGAGGGAGTATTACTCCACCTAAGGGCATCCGCAACGCTATCTCTTATCCGTCTCTTAACTGTCTCATCTCTTCACTATTCATGGGCCCCACTGTACTTTTCAGCTCATCTCTTAACTAAGAGACAACACCTGCATCCCTCCATCTCTTAACCATCTCTTAACTATTCATTCAATTTCATTTTTTATTTTTAATTCCAACAAATTCAATTAATAAAAAACACACTTCACTATAAATAAAATAAAATTAAAATTTAAATACCTAAAAAAATAAAAAAGACATAATTAAAAAACTAGAAATTACAAATTGCACACTTAAACTCAAATAAAAAAAAATGGAGGCAAAGAATCAGAAGAATGAGTTCTCTAGTGACGATCATCTAACGGTTGCCAAATTTTGCCCAAATGTGCTCCATTAGATCCTCCTGGAGTTGGGCGTGGGCGGTAGAATCACGTGTCCTGGCCCAAATAGACAACCGCTCTTGCAAAGACGGATGCACTCCCGTTCGAGGCGGACTACTTGCGGTTGAGCTTCCCGGGGTTTCAGGGTCGAACCAATTTCCCGCCTCAGGTCCTACGTCGGCGACAATCATGTTGTGCAAGATTATGCACGTATACATGATGTCGACCATATTCTTCATAAACCACTGTCGAGCCGGGGCTTTGATAATGTTCCATCGAGCTTGGAGAACCCCGAACGCTCTCTCCACATCCTTGCGAGCAGACTCTTGCTTCTGCGCAAAAAGAGACTGCTTTTCGTCCGCAGGCCTGTTGAACGTCTTCACGAAGGTTGGCCACTTCGGATAGATGCCGTCGGCAAGATAGTACCCCATTTTATACTGGCGATTGTTAGCGACGAAGTTGATGGCCGGCGCTTTACCATTCAGAACTTCAGCGAAGAGGTCGGAGTTGTTGAGCACGTTGACGTCGTTGTTCGAGCCGGGGACCCCGAAATACGCATGCCAAATCCATAGCCGGTAGTCGGCGACGGCCTCGAGTATAACGGTGGGGTGGGTGCCTTTGTGGCCGCTCATGTATGACCCCCTCAACGCCACGGGGGCAATTCTTCCATTGCCAATGCATGCAATCGACACTCCCGAGCATCCCGGGGAATCCGTGCACTTGTTCGTGAAGACGGAGCGAAACCGACAATCTGCGGTGGTTGGCTTCTTCAGAAATTCGGCGGTCAAGGCTGCCCGGACGCCTTTGCAGAAGTTCAACAAACAAAGTCGCCAGTGGATTCTCCGACGTGCAGGTATTCGTCGAACGCATCCGCCGTTTGTCCAGTAGCAAGCTGACGGATCGCCGCAGTATATTTCTGGAGCGTCGTGTGGCTAGGACGGCCAACAGCGTCGAACCCTTCTCTAAAGAACTCTTCCCGTGCCGCCAATGTACTCGCGATATGCAAAAATAGCGGGCCTGACGTACGAAAACGGCGACAAGTAGATATCTCCCCACACCGGGTTCGGACTGAAGTAATCACGTTCCAACCTTGCGGCGGCTTCCTCCCGGTTACGGTGGATGTATGTCCGGCGTCGCCTAGGAGGCGCGACGACTTCCTCCTCCCTACATCGATCTTCTTCTAGCGATTCTTCCATTATTCGACGCATTTGCTCAAATGGATCCATAATTGATTAAATTTGGGAGAAGAAAAAAATAAAGGAATGATTTTATAGAAGTGATTGGAGAGGAAAGAAAGAGAGATGAGAGAATAGATGTGTGTTTGTGTGTAAAATGGAGAATGGAGAAGAGTATATATAGAATATAAAAAAAAAAATTAAAAATATGACCGTTCATATTACCGTTTTTTTTTTTTTTTTTTCGAAAAATCTGATTTTTATATAAAAAAATTGAATTATGACGTCATAAATCCGACGCCCACTCGCGGGTCGGCGAGTGGGCGTCACGCCAGCCGCCTGCGCGCGCCACGTGGCGTCGGGCGTGTGTCTCTCCAGTTCGAGGCTGGCCTCGCCAGGACGCGTCGGGTGCCGAGACGAGACGGGAGCCGCAACGCTGTCTCGATGCCGTCTCGTCTCGTCGAGACGAGACCGAGACCGCAACGAGGCAGCGTTGCAGATGCTCTAATCATTATATAAATCTCTCTGCTTTATTTCATCTAACAACTCTTCCTAAAATCTCGTGGCATTCAAGAATACGGCCATCTTGATAGGATGGAGGAAATATTAGTTTTTGAAGAAAATATAAATTTAGTTGTCCGAACGTATTATCACGTGTAGTAACTAGCGAATCATAGTAATAAAGATACTTGTATTGTCTATCCTCCTTACGTTTGTCACTATATGCAACTACATAATTTTGGCAGGATACACCACGAAACAATTATTTTACACTAATAAGAAGATACGCAGCGTGAAGTACTTTTAGATTTAACTCAAATATTACTCTCTTTGTTTTAAAAGAATATGCATTTTTTTTATAAACACAAGTTTTAATTTAAATTAAAAAAGTAATAAAGAGTTATAGAAAAAAATTAATTAAAATATTAGTAGAGAAAATAGTTTTCAAATTGAAAAAATTCATATTTTTGTGAGACCGACTAATAAGGAAATAATGCATATTTTTGTCCCCGAATAAAAATTACCAAAAAAAAAAGAGAGGGAAGTAGTAGGTGGTACAGTAGCATCATATAAACAGGAGAGAATGGATGGAGAGTAAAGCGATAGAGATTGAAAATGGGATCAACATCACCAAAAAGCTCTAAAGTCGTGGCAAAGCTCAACCTCAAACCTCATCCAGAAGGAGGGTTTTATTCTGAAACATTCAGAGACACCACTGTTAACCTCTCTAAATCTCATCTCCCACCACAATGTAACCCCTTCTCCCTCTTCTCTACTTTTTTCGTTACTCGCTTTCTCACTCTCTTCGTCTCAAATTACTTCCCCGTAATTGAGCATGAATTTCTCTATTTCTTAGTGGATTTCATTTTGTATGTCGGTGGGCTTGCTTTCCCTGTTTT
Source organism: Salvia hispanica (assembly GCF_023119035.1). Classification (NCBI taxonomy): domain Eukaryota; kingdom Viridiplantae; phylum Streptophyta; class Magnoliopsida; order Lamiales; family Lamiaceae; genus Salvia; species Salvia hispanica. Next base: position 44,677,909 of record NC_062967.1, read on the forward strand.
AGGTCTTCGTAATTGCTGTAATTTCCTAAGCTGATTTGTAATTAGTTTTTTATTCAATGCATCAATTGAAACGCCGGTTTGTTGGATGTAGCAACAGTACTAGCAATGAACTATGCCTTCATTGAACTTTATGTTGAACTCAATAACTTGAATGCCAATTTTGATAAAATTATGACTGTTATATCCATTCTGCTCTTTTTTTCATGAACAATTGCTTAACATGTATGTCCCCCAGTACAGAGTTTTAGTTTTGCGATGGATTTTATCTGTTATGATTAGATTATTAGATGATCTCAGCGATGTGCGTTGGCTGCCAAAATCAATCAAGGTTATATCTCTTTAGAATCACATTTTAGAACTCATAAGATCAGACTATGGGCATTTGTATCCTGGGAATGGGCAATTTTCCACCTGCTCTCACTAGTGTTTTTACAGTTTAAGAGTCCTATAAATAATTGGTTAGATGTGCCAAGAGACTCTTCTGATGCTACAGAAGACAATATTTTAACATTAACATTGAAGTGTGCAAACATTTTAATGAGCTGAACTTGAACAAACATCGGGCGTTTATATTTTAGCATTGGCCTAGATAGATAGAAATAGACACAAGGCCCAAGACCCTTGATAATCTCTACAATTTGAGCTAAATTTTCTCGATTCATATCCCATTGAAATGAAAAAATGGTAGGATTGGGGAAATTTTAGTATTGAGGTAAAAATACGTGACCTTAGAATATGGGATCAACCATGTTCAATTTAGATAGATTCAGTCCTCTTTTGCATCAATTTCAATTTTCAATCAAACTCAAGATACTGAAACACCGTATTAATAAGGAATATTAGATTAACCAATTCCAACCACTTTTTTCAGTTGGGAACTCAAGTTAGGACTTAACATGACATAGGTCTTTTAAACAAATCAAAGTATGTTGGCTCATCTCTGAGCCATGTCCCCTTTCCCAATTTTGTAGATGGTTTCGTACATCTAAACCAGTGTCACGTGCTGAATGCTGCTCGCATCATTTAGTCTATTTTCACCAAGTAGAGCATTTGATCGCTTGATTCACTTTCAACTGATCTAGGCATCTAGAGATAAAATTTTGGGAAATTCTTGGCCAACCTTGTATTCTTAACCATCTTAGTGGCTGCCACTTGTTTCTTACTTCAGATTATAATTTTGTGAAGCATTTAATTTTGGAGTGCAAATATTCTTAACCATTCTATTCTCACTAAATTATGTTTACACTAGCATTGCATACAAGTTCTAAAGTCAATCTGCCTTCACTTCCTCTCTCTGCTGGTTAAACCTGCAAGAGTAACTGTATCTTGCAGAATTTGTTAATGTTCAAGTTAAAAATGGGATTACATGTAATATTTTATGTTGAGTTAATATATATACTATAATTGTACAGTTTGCACTTTGCACTTATAAAAATCATTATTATAACTGTATGCTTGTTTTGTCTTCCATGCATAAGTTATGGTACTACTGTAGCAGTGCTATGCAACTAAAAGTTGGAACTCTACGAAGTTTTATGGGTTTTTTTTTTGCAATGTTCATGCATTATTAGAATTTTGGCGATTGAAGACAAACTTCCCTTTCCTTTTTTCAATTCAAATCACCCTAGATTTTGCTTCTTTTCCGTCTGGGGTTGTAGAAATTTTCAGGGGTTAAGTTGTTTTGCCATTGAAACAGTAATATTAGTTTTTAGTAGAGGGTCAGGGGCAGATATAGGTACAGCCAAGTGGATTAAGGCAATGGATTGTTAATCCACCACGCACTGGAGTTACTTTCATTTCACCCCCCAAACTCTATCATCACTTATTCCCTTTGTGTTTTTATAATTTATTGAATTTCCCTTTTTGTTTGTGTTTTAATAATTTATTGAATTTCCCCTTTTTATTATTTTTATGGGTGAATTTAGTGTTTGTTGATGTTTCATAGAATGATTTTCCTAATATTATGAAAGGCCAAGTGGCCAACAGCAATTTAGTATTTTTCCCTCAAAGCGTAGGAATTGTTATGGTGATACAATGAGAGTAAAAGGGAAAGTTGTCGGGGCTAAAAGTAAACAACTGAATGTATAGTTGTATACACTATACAGAGTCATAAATGAGGTGATACTCAGAAGATATTTGGTGGAGCAAAGGAACTAAACTTTTAGGGGTGAATCAAATTTCCATATATAAGTGTGCTTTTTATACTGAAATTCAAAAGAATGTTTTCAATTTGCTTACTCAATATTAAGAATTTGTTGGCAATTGACCCTGAGAATTTCATGCTGCTTAGATTTGGTGATGGGATGATTTTCCCCACGACAAGCGTGCAAAGCATCTTATGATAACAAAGCAGTGTCTCAACTGATTCATTGCTCCACTGCATTAATTTTTTGGCTTTGTAGCTGGAATATTATCATTGTTATTCACTATACTAGAACTCAAGAATACTAATACATGTAGAATGTGGGTGTAGTACTAGTTCCTCATCTATTTTTCTTAGTCTTGATTCTAATTTTTCCTGCAGATAAGGTTGATCGACCTGTCAGTACAGCCATATACTTCCTATTGCCTTCTGGAAGTGTTTCTCACCTCCACCGCATTCCCTGCGCAGAAGTCTGGCATTTTTACTTGGGAGAACCCCTAACGGTATGTCTACATCGACCTCTAATATGATATCTGAATGCTCAAATAATCTTAGCATTATGGTTAATTGGATTCAGATTACTGATTCCTTAAGGGACATTTTCTTTATGGAAAAGGTGGAAAACAAATATATTCACTATTTCCCAATCTTTTCACATGTTCAGTAAGTTGTGGATAATTTTCCCTGGGCAGGATAGGATTTTCTTTTTGGGCAGCTTGTTTTCCCTCCATTTCACTCCATGAAATATACTATCACATTTTATCATGTTTTTTTCTCCCTAGAGAACAAGGGATACAAAAAGATGGGAATGGGATGAAAATGGTGGGAACCAATTATCCCATCTCTTCTTATTTCTCGAAATAAATTTGCAACCAAAGAGAATGCATCCTAAAAGATGTAGAGAAGTACTGATTTGATTTTCCTTTCTTTTGTCACATGATTCTTGCCTCGTGTGATATATATGCAATCTTGTAAGCTGAAAAAGTGTGGTTTTACTATTCATTTTGTCATGTACTAAAACAATAGCTTAAGTCATGTTACTTATGTTATGCCAATTTTCATCTCAGGTGGTAGAACTCAATGACAATGATGGGACTGTAAAATTTACATGCCTTGGACCCGATCCACTTGCTGACAATCAAGTAGTTCAGCACATGGTGCCTCCAAATGTCTGGTTCGGCGCATTCCCTACACAGGATATCGACATCTCATCTGATGGCGCTGTTAAACGAGCCACAAGGGATCACGAAGCACACTTTTCTCTTGTGGGATGCACCTGCGCGCCTGCATTTCAGTTTGATGATTTTGAGCTGGCAAACCGCACTGAGCTTGTCTCTCGTTTCCCCAAGTACGAGTCCCTCATCACTATGCTCACCTTGGCTGAATGAATTGCCTTTACGTGTCACTGCAACAAATGATGTTTCACTGTATGATTTGAGGTGTTCACATGAATTTTTCTTTCATGCTACGTTGATCTGGTCTCTTATTTTGTATTTTGTACTATGATGAATGGATATTTATACAGCTTGTTGATTATGTACGAATAAAGTTTTGCTCTGATCATATTCCCACTTACCAATCTCTAAACATTGAAAATGTTGGAAACACTTCTACATCACCTGGATGCTAAAATCACACTTTTCCAGATTAGCATCACTTCTCATTTTTTTTTTCTTTTGGTAATTGCAATATCTTATTTAAGGTACATGATTTGAACTTGAGACTTTTGGCGTAAACATTGACTATTCTACTGTTAGGCCAACATGTAACACTTTTTTTCCAACTCCAATTGAGTTCCTTTATAAATTAGTACAGTAGCATTTTTAAATGAATAGTAGACTATGGAGTAGAAGAAATATCTCCCGAGGATTGTTAAACTTTCAATATTTCATCTGATTTTGCAAAGTTTGCAGTGGAATCGAATTTGATATCATATATATATATATATATATATATATGACGCATTGAATATTGGGAGTAACCAAAAATTAGTAGATGTTAGTACTGCCTCCGTCCCACAATAAGAGTCCACTTTTCCATTTTAGTCCGTCCCACAATAAGAGTTCACTTTTACTTTTACTATAAATAGTAAGTAGGTCTCACATTCCACTAAATCATTCCACTCACATTCATTTTGAAACTAATAAATAAAAGTGAGACCTTTACTACACTAATTTTTTCAACTCACTTTTCTTTATATTTCTTAAAATCCGAGTCAAATGTGGGCTCCTATTCTAGGACCAAGGTAGTACTTATAAAAAAATAAGATACTTTTATTAAAATTGTGAAGTATGCTATTTTTCACAATAGAATACTTCATTTTTTTGGTTTTTTGGTAGTTGAAAATCATTCATTTTTATAACTGCTGTTGTATTTCAATAAAACGACTTTAAAAAAAAAAAACCGACGATGCGCATTTATATAAAAATATATAAAACTGAAAATGTCAATAAAAAGTATTAATATATTAAAATAAATTAAATACTACTAAGAGCATTTCCAATGGAGGATGTCCCGGCGGACGTCGGACCGCCGTGCGGGAAGTCCGCGCGGGACATCCGCCATTAGAGCATCTCCAATGGTCGGCTAGCGACCGGCTAGCCGATTCTTCGCGCTGGTCGATCGGCTAGCCGAACCATTGGTTCTGCATGATATGAGGATCGATCTCGGGGGATCGGATACTCTCCGTTCAGCGAGGCCCGGGCCGCGCCGAAGAAAGAAGACGGGGGAAGGCCAAAGCGATCGGCGAGTCATCCGCGGCCGGCTGGTGACGACACCCCTTTGAGCGGCGGAGGGAAGTGGACGGAGGATGAGTACACCCAGGGTGCCAGGGGGTGGTTGGAGGTGTGCGGCGATCCGCTGGTTGCGAACAACCAGCTGGTCATCAACATGTGGGCGAAGATCGGAGGCGTTGCCTATAGGAGGCAACGCCCGCACGGGAAGGACTTCGGCGGGGAGGAGGTCCGGAAGGGGTGGGAGCGCATCGGGGTCACGGTGGGCCGATTTTGCGAATTTGTAACGCCAACGCCCTCCGTCGGCTCAGAGTAGTGGGCGGAAATGAGGACGACGCCGGAGGATAGCCGAAATCGATTCACCCTTGGCGAGGAAGTATAAGGAGTTCACCTTCGAGAGTAGAAGCGGGGATCCCCCCTATCGCCCCGCAAGGTCCAGATCCTCCGCCCCAGTCCTCCGCCTCGAGTACACTCTACATTCGCGTAACCATACGCGAGATCAGATGTACAAGGTCTTCCAAGATTGGAGGACCGCCACTGACCCCACGGAGAAGATGTTTCTTCACTCGATGCTCGAGAGCATCCGTGTTGATTTGGAAATCGCGAGGGCACGGCTAGCGGGTTCGACGTGGGCTCGGATACCACGGGTGCGGCTGGCAGCGTGGCAGGTGACGGCGACGGCGACGGCGACGACGATGAGGAGTAGAGAGTGGCGGGGCTCGTGTGTGGAAGCCCTTTTTTTTAAAAAAAAATCATGTACTTTTTTTTATAAAATCTTTGTACTTTTTTTAATGGAATGGATTAATTTTTCCGTATATGTCTCGTAAATTTAATTCCGTATTTTAATCATAATTTTAATTCCGTAAATGTAGTATATTTTGAATTATTTTTATTGCGGTTGGCCTATGGCTGGCCTAAATCTAATGTGGCAGGTAGATTTTTTAGTGTTGCTGATGTGGCAGGAGAGAGAATGGCTAGCCTATTGCTGGCCTATGTACCATTGGAGATGCTCTAAGCGTGGGGGGCGGGGGTGGGCGGATGCGGACACAGGAGATCCGCGGCATTCCCGGAACGTCCATCGCGACGGCGGGCGGACGTCCGCCATTGTGGCATACCGACGGACGTCCCGATGCATTTTTAATTTTTTTAAAAAAAAACTCTATATATACGGCTCGTTGCAAACTCCATTTGTACAAGACCCCCGTTCGACTAGCGGCAAACTATATAGATTCAACGCATATGTATACTTTTAAAAAAAAAAAAAAATTGTTGCATTTTCCCCATATTCGTGTTTAAATTTTAATTCCGTAAATTGTTTAATTTGGTGAATTTGTGAATTTTTATTATTGTGGAAGTCCGACATGTCCTTGTGGATGTCCGCCACTGTGCAGTTGGATGTCCTTATGACGTAGCAGTGTTCTGGAAGGTCCTTATAACGTGGCAGAGAGTGCTTTTGAAAAGTCTGTCGGAAAGGACGATGGGACATCCGTCCCATTGGAGATGCTCTTGAACAGAACAAAACATACATTAAACTGCTCACGGATGGTGGTTGTATATTGCATATCATTTCCATGTAGATATTTATTTAAAAATAGAGTTATAACAATGTAATGTATTGGTAGTTGATGGAGGTATTAAATTGGAAGGTTATACTATACTACCCATCTTGTTAAGAAAAGAAAATCAAAACATAGAGACGTGTCACCTTTGCTGAGACGTGTTGATATTCTGCATGCTTCTATCTCTGCGACTAATCCCACTGGATCTCTACTTCATCCCCTTTTCATTTCCATTTTTATCAATTGTTTATGCTTCCATAGATTACCCCAATTCCAACACTAAGTACGCATATATTCCAACATTTATTTGTTGTCGCATTCTCGTCTTATTCTCGCTTCGTTTCGGTATTGCATTTTGTAAATTAGTGAGATTTGTACGAGATTTTGAAATTGAGGGTTCTACAAGGGGCTTTTACCATTCCCTACCTAGAAATACGATTGGAGAATGATATGATCATAATTACTCAATTTTCCTTCTCTTTTGCTTCCTTTTCGAATTCATTTTTTGTTTTCTCTCTATTGTAAGTTGGAGGATTGAGTTCGTGATTTTTCTGCTGATTGATTTTGTCATTTTTGCTCATACTCTCTCTACTCACAATGTCAATCATAATATTGGCAGATTGAATTTGAAATTGCATAGCAGAAGATGCAAGTGGAATGGAATTCTACTTGTTTGTGTATCCAGACATTTATACAGATCTTTACTGGCCAGCACTATGCCTTGCTGCCTGCTTTGTTTCTGTAGCATTACTTCTTTCATTTCTCCTAACTTTCCAGCATCTCCGCTGGTACACCAGACCTTCGGTTAGTCTCACCTTCAACGCCTTATCTTAATTGCTCTATTCTGTCACATTGAGGATACATTGTTTACTAGCATAGATTGAAATTTTTGGGATATCTCTAAACCTTTGATATATTTTTTTCATTTGAGTTAATTTTGCTTGATTCATGTCTCACTGAGAGTGTATTTTAATCTTTTTATGGCGTTTAGGGTGTTGAATTTCAGTAGAGGGAAGATTGATAAAGTAAATATACTTTGCTAGTCCATTGCTTATCCTTCACATACTCAATAATATGGAGTACTCCTCAAAAGTAAATGCCCCCCTAAGAATATAAAAATCATATTTCAAATTTGGTCAACAGAAGCTGCAGTATTGGATTTTTCAATGGGAAATATCTTGCATTAATCACAGTGTAATACTGTTATAACTATGGTGGTATGCCTTACTTGGATGTAATTAACCCTCACTAATTCGTCTTAGTTTTTCGTCAGGAGCAAAAATGGGTTGTTGCTGTTATCTTTATAGTGCCAGTGTACGCAACTCAATCAGTAAGTGTATTCTTGGTTATTTAGTCTTAGTATTAATATTATTGTTTGTGAAAAAATGAGCATATATACTGTGGCACTATTCAGCATAGCCTTTCATGAAAGGCATAACAAATTGGATTTGCAATACAAAAAATTGATTAAAGGATTAGTACTTTAATCCTTCCAAGATTATCCTACCACTGAAGTCACCTATGTAGTTTTCTTTTCATTTATCAGTAGGTGGCATCAAAATTGGGAGAACTAACATATTTTGTGAGAAAGGACATATATTGTGAGAAACGAGAACTATTTTCAGACATTCATGAATATCTATAGTTTCTTTGGCTATGGTGAAAGCAGCTCCTTGGTTCGAATTGAATCCCAAGAGGGGCAAGAATTCTATTTTCTTGAATATAGATAATCGAACTGCAAATTTAGTAACTTTATATGTTAAGTGCAATTTCTCACGTTCTCACACCACAGTAGTTTTCATGACAGCCCAACAGTATATAGTTATATATATTATGTACTATAACATGAGGATGCGTCCTATTGTTTACTTATGATAGTTTGATAAATGATCTTTCTTTTCCAGATTTTGTCCTTGTGGAATGCAAACTTGTCCTTTGCTTGTGATATATTGAGAAATTGCTATGAAGCATTTGCTCTTTATGCATTTGGGAGCTACTTGGTTGCGTGCCTCGGTAAGGGATGCATATTCGGATGGCTGTAGATGTGAAAGATTCAGATAGGCTATTTTTCATCCTTCTTTTGTTTACTACTATTTATTTTTCATCTTAGAATTCTAATTTTCCAACAATTGTTATTTGGCACTTACATTAAAACAAAAGGAAGATTTCGTTTTCATACATATCAATTAAAAAAACTTCCATTTATTCATCTCAATGAAGAAAACTTACAGAATGCCTATTAGATTCATTTTGGCTGTATCAGGATTATATGTCTTAAATTTGTTCACATGGAAATAACATTTGATAGGCGGTGAACTGCAAGTCATGGAGATTCTTGAAGATGAAGCAAAGAAGCAACTTAGCAAGCCATTGCTCGAAAACGAAAAGAGTTCACAACTACAACACGGGACATTTTGCAACTTTATCTTTCATCCATGCTTGCTTGGAAAGGAGTTGTTCTCTATAATAAGATTTGGTTTAGTACAATATGTAAATTCCCATGCTTATCCTTATCGCAGTTATGGTTCTTTTACTTGAAACATGCTTATGGTATTGGACACTTGACAGATGATTTTGAAGACTTTTTGCGCACTCTTAGCACTTCTCCTTGAGCTATGTGGAGTGTATGGTGACGGAGAATTTAAGTGGAACTGTGGGTATGTTTTATGTTTTTAAACCTGTTAACGAAGCGAATAGTTTTGGCCACTTATTAACACAATTTGTTTTATACTATCAGGTACCCATATATAACAACCGTTTTGAATTTTAGCCAGATGTGGGCCTTGTATTGCCTCATCCAGTTTTACAATGTAACACACGGAAAACTCCAACCCATAAAACCACTTGCGAAGTTTATAAGCTTCAAGGCTATTGTATTTGCAACATGGTGGCAAGGTGTTGGCATTGTCCTGTTGTGCAATTTTGGTGCTCTGCCAAAGGAGAAAAAGTTTAAATCCGGGCTGCAGGATTTTATGATTTGCACAGAGGTGAGCACCATGGAAATTCATGCTCATGCATCTTAGTAACTGCCTGTGCTACTTCAACAACGTTTTAGCATTTCTTAAATACAATGTTCATTGCTTTTTTGTAACATTTTTCAGTAAATAGAGCTTCTGTTCCTTTTTTCTCTTTGACAGATGGCAATTGCAGCTGTAGCTCACATATTTGTCTTCTCAGCAAAACCCTATCATTTTGTACCGGCATCAGGCTATGGGAAGGTTACCACCGAAGATACAACTGCTGTAGTTGAGATACATGAAGGTGATAAAGAAGAAGAGTCAGTTGTCGAGAAAACAGAAACCAAGGTCGAGGCACACGGAACAAATATAACAGAAAGCGTTCAGGATATTGTCGTTGAAGGAGGCCATAAGGTCAGGTTTTCCATTACCCATTCAATTCATGAATCATGAAACATTTACATAGGCGAAGTTCGTCTGTTTGCAAACATAGATGTTGATGAAGGTTGTCAATTTTGAGACGCAGGTTGTGAAGGATGTCGTGTTGACTATCAGCCAGGCAATTGAGCCAGTGCATGATGGGATGACGAAGATCCAGGAGACGTTCCATCATATCTCAGTGTCGTCACCATCATCACCATCAGGTAGTAAAGATGAGCTGCCGCTGGTGAGAGAACACTACAAGAATATCATAAAGGAACCAGACTGAGCAAACGTAAGTACTGTCTACAGATATCCCATGTTAATACAACTATTGTCTGTTTAGATCAATGCCGGAAAAGCCCTCTTCTTAGCAATGAACATCATTTGGTTTGGATGGGTTGCATGCAGTTTAGTGTGGAACTCAACTTTAAGGTTTACATTGTACCTGTTACACGAAATAAATTTTATTCATTAATTAGAAATTAATAAATTACTCCTTCCTTTCCCTTGTCACCAATTTCCTTTTTCGTTCGTCCCCTCACTAATTGACACTCTTACTCTTTACTACTTTTGGCAATGAACCTTACATTCAATAACTCATCATATTCACATTTTATTATAAACTTAATATATAAAAATAGGATGCACGTTCCACATTTTTTTTCACCCACTTTCCATTATATTTCTTAAAATCCATGTCAAGTCAATGGCTTCAATTAATAAGGGACGGAGAGTGCACCAAGTTTTCTTCTCTCAGATTTAGTAGCGCGATCATGTGGTACAACTTCCAGTGGTGTTTTTTCTTCTAATGAAAGCCTTATGCTAATAGGCAAAGTTTTATTTATAGTAGGAAGCTTTTGAATGTGAAAATAAAAGAACCACAGGATCTCATGGAAAAGTTAGATTAGCAGCGCCGAAGTCGATCGTTAAAGTTATTTCTAGACAAGTTCCAGGATCATCCAAGTATGGTTATACTTATTACTCCATCTGTCCGTCATTAGAAGTCTCATTTAAGTTTGACACAGATTTTAAGAAAGGTAAAAGATAGTGGATGAGAAAAGACAATGTAATACTTCCTCAGCCCGCAATTAGGAATGCCATTTAAGTTTGGCATGAGTTTTAAGAAATAATATAAAGAAAATTGGATGGAAAAGATTGTGGAATGTGAGACTCATTTTTATATATTAGTTTTGCTATAAAATGAGAGTGAAATGAGTTAGTGGAACGTGAGGTTTACTAGTAGAAGTAAACTGAGACTCCTAATGACGAACGGACTAACTAACTGAAGTAGTTAATCGGGATTCCTAATGGCGGACGGAGGAGATATCAGTTTTATAACAGAATGTGAGTGGAATGAGTTAGTGGAAAGTGTGGTGTACCTACCATCAATAGTAAAAGTGAACCTGAACTCCTAATGGCGAACGGACTAAAATGGTAAACTGTGACTCCTAATGACGGACGAAGAGATTACCAAAGAGTCTTATTTTATACTTAGTAAATTTTTATTTGTTTATTTTATTTATTTTACATATTTAATATACAGAAAATAGGATAACTAGGTCGTGTTAAAATGCTAACTAATTTCCAATCTAAAATCTCAATTTTGTATGTTAAACAACATAAAAGTCGCGTTAAGAATATTGATATACTTATATCTTTATGTTGATATTTAAATTTACACACTATATTGATAAAATTTTGTCTTTGAGCAAATAATAATAATACACTATATTGAAGTTCGTAATGAATTGGGAATTAGTTAGCACTTGATCACGCCCTAGACCTTAGGATAACATATAGCATATCATAATTATTTAGGGCTAATAACTTAAAAATACATTATCTTTTGGTCAACTCAGGTTTTTATATAAACTTTAAATATTATGAGAAAATACACTAATTTTTTATTTTTAGTCAATTCAGATCTTTACCATAATTTTAAAAATGATGAAAAAATACACTAATATTTTACTTGCAATACTATCTTCGTCCACTAAAAATAGATATACTTGTATATGACACGAGTTTTGATTGGAAGTAATAGATAGAGAGAAAAAGAGAAAAAGAGTAAAAGAGAAGAAAAAAAGTAAAATAAGTATTGTTAGTGAATTGTAGGGTCTACATCATTGTAGTAGTGTTAGTGAATTAATTAATCATGTGTGTACTTATATGATGGAAGTTTTCAAAATAAAAATATAACTCAACTATAAGAGCATCCACAGTGGCTTTATGTCAGCCATAGGCCAGCCACTCTCTCTCCCTGCCACGTCAGCAGAACTAAAAATTCACCTGCCACATCAGATTTAGGCCAGCCATAGACCAACCGCAACAAAAATAATTCAAAAAATACTACATTTACGGAATTAAAATTACGATTAAATTACGGAATTAAATTTACGACACATATACGGGAAAATTAATTCATTTCATTAAAAAAAAAGTACAAAGATTAAAAAAAATACATGATTTTTTTAAAAAATAAAGGGCTTCCACACACGAGCCCCGCCTACTCTTTACTCCTCGTCGCCGTCGCCGCCTCCACCCGGGGTATCTGAGCCCACGTCGGAACCCCCCACCAGTGCCCTCGAGGCATTCAAATCCACCCGCATGTTCTCGAGCATCAAGTGGAGAAACATCTTCTCCGTGGGGTCAGTTGCTGCCTTCTACTCTTGGAAGACCTTGTACATACGTTCCTCCGTTTTTTTACGCGAGAATAAGGTGTACTCGCGTGGGGGGGGTGCCGAGATGACCTCCTGAGGCGATAGGGGGGATCCTCCCCTCGCTACCCGTTGCGCCCGCTTTTATCCAACCAGGCGAGGGCGACGAGCAAAGGATGGAGGGGACCGAAACTCTTCAGCATCCGGTGGGAGGTCGTGGGATCCGCCGCTGCTGCCCATTGTAGTCGCCGGAATAGTTCAGCCTCGCTTCTTCGGCCACCCAGCGTCGCACCCCGCCCGGAACTTCTCGGAGTCCTTCAGCAACACATAGCATTTCCCAGAAGTTGAAATTCTTATACTTCCCCGCCAAGGGGAACCGACTCTCCGCTATCCTCCGGGTGTCATCCTCATTCCGCCCACTAATGAGCCGACGGAGGGCGTTGGCGTACAACCCCGAAAAACGGCCGACCGCGGCCCCGATGCGCTCCCACCCCTTCCGACACTCCTCCCCGCTGTAGTCCTTCCCGTGCGGCGGTTCCTCCCGCAGGCAGCTCTAATCTTCGCCACATGTTGACGACCCGCCTGGTTGTTCGCAACCGGGGGCCGGATCGTCGCACACCGTCAACCACACCTTGGCCACCCCCGGCATACTCATCCTCCGTCCACTTCTTCCGGGTGGGGGTGTCGTCAACATCGGGCTGCGACGACTCGCCGACCGCCTTGGCCTTCCCCGCGTCTTCTTCTTCTTCGGCGCGGCCCGCCCCGCTGGAACGGGAGTGTCCGGATCCCCGAGATCGATCCCCATGTCATGCAATGACAAAAGATCATCGCCAGTGAACTGCGTCTCCACTTGGATCGACGTGTGAGATGAAGCCGTCAAAAGATCCAGAGAGGGACGATAGACCATGTCCCCCCCGGTGACCCCTGCATCCCGGGATGCATCCCTCCCTGCGCAGACGGGCATCATCCCCATCATCCGATGCATCATCTGCTGCCGTCGCATTTGGGGCATACCTCTCCACCCCTGCCCGTCGCCCGGCATCCCCCATGGCATCCTCCCTGGTTCCCCCCCTCCCCCCCGCACTCCAGCCCATCATCCCCATCAACCGATTCCAAGGGACGTTAAATCCTCGGGCCCATCTCGCCCGCTCATCTCGGCCCCATCCAGATCCCACGGGTATCGTGGGAGTCTAAGATCCACTCGTAGGCTGGACTGGACTCGTTGTTGTGATCCATCGCTCGATGATGCTCTTGTACAAAAATTTAGAGAGAGGGAAAACTCGTTAAAACAAGTGGTGCAAATGAAAATGAAATTAAAATCGCGTCTATATAGGTTTTCAAAAAATTTTAAAAAATAAACGAAATAGGGCGCTGGCCGATCGGCACACCACAATGGCGGCCAGCGCATCGGTCAGCCCACGTCGATTTTCTCGCCGATTTCAGGCTGGCCGCTTGCAATGGTTAGGCTAGCCGACCGGCTAGCGACGCGAATCGGCTAGCAACCAGCTAGCCGGCATTGTGGATGCTCTAACAGTACGGAAGGAATAATATTACAAATTTAATTCCCAAAAGATTAAGGTTTACACAATTTACCGGAAAATAAGGTTTCCCGAACTCGAGTCAAACTAATTTTTAAGATTATATCAAAACTTTCATGTGAAACAAAAATATGATTATGCTTCATTTTTTAACTTTAACTCAAAATAAAACAAAATACTAGTAGTATATATTGTGCATTTGTGCTTCACTTTTTTAATAATATATGTATTTACAAACATTGTATATTATGTGTCCTAAACAAAATACTATAAACATGCATTTTTTAATAAACATGCATTTTTAATAATATATGTATTTACAGAAACAAAAAATAGGGGTGGGGATCCTGCTGTGCAAGTTTGCACAGCAGACCGTGATGTTGCTCACATAACAATAAAATAATATTCCATTTGTCCAATTAGAAATGAAACGTTTTCCTTTTTTAGTTTATTCCATTAAAAATGAAACGTTTCTAAAATTGAAAACAATATTCTCTCTCCTTTTTCTTCTTTCTTACTTTACTCTCTCTTCATTAACTCACAAAACAACACCATCTAAAATCTTGTGCCGAAAAACAAATGTTGCATATTTAATGGGACGGAAGGAGCATATATTTACTTAATTTATTTGATTTATTTGATTTGATTATTTAATTTGATTATTTTATTCACATGGGTGTAACAGGGGCTGTTGTGCAGGCTGTTGTGCAGTTTGCACAGCAGAGGATCCCCACCCGAAAATGAGACGGTATACCTTTTCATTCTCCAATTTGACTCATCCATAGTATGAATAGTAACGAATAACATATCAAAATAGTATTTTACTAACATTTTACTAACTCTTATAGAGGTAAAGGAGAGGAGAAGAATCATTTTATAAATAGTAGTACATAGCTATTTTCTCTTTAAAGGTTGATTCGAGCCTCTGTGATCTCATGGCCCCAGCTCTGGCTTGACCGCATCCATCATTTTTTTACCCGTTGTAGCTCCTTCCCTTCATAGAACAGATCTCGAACGCGATTCTGCTGAACCCTGGGTTCGTCTCATTAAATCTGCGCATATAATATTTCATTCCATGTATCGGGAATACCAGGTAAGCACCAGTGCAAGCAATCCTGCGCACCGGCTGTGGCTTTAATGCTGTACCGGGATATATGGCCCTCGTCTCTCAACTCGGACAAAGCAGTAATGTCAAGAAGCTTAACACCCGTTCCCTTCACCGCGTGTGCAGCCACAGGATCACTAGAGTCGTCTTTTAGAACTTCTTTTCCACCGGAAAGTGGCGTGGTATTATCACATGTACCTCCGGTGTCCCAGTCCCCGTTGAAAAAATGCCTGGGCGATAGAGACCGTAAAAATGCTTTCAAACCTGGAAACAACGGGAGCTGTGAATCAACCCATTTCACAATACTGTGAATGGTCAAATTTTTGGCACCCCCGATATCTGCAATCTTCTTATTAGTGTTAGGGACACCGTTAACGTACATGACCCATCTATTTGCACTAAGTTTTCCCCTGTTCCAGTGGTGTCCTGTATTCAGGACAAGTACATCAAATTTATGAAGATATTGCCGTAAAAATGCAGGGGGGCGATCCAGGTGCATGGCAAAATCGACAGGGTTCGACCCTTTAATAGGTTCCAAATCACAGAGACTAGCTGACCAATAGTAAAGGATGGTTGTGTTTGTAATGGGGAACCGATAAGCCCATCCATCTGGTCTTACAGCATGACGAGCCTTAACAAGACCAAACTCACGCCCAACGTCAAGCACATCAGCTCTTTCTTCCCCAACTGTTACCATGCACATGAGAGACTGGAACTGTTGTCGACCCAGTGAATCCCCAATGAAAGCTAAAGTTTTATCCTGCATTCTGCAAGCAATAGAAGTGCTAGAATTTACACAATGACATGGCAATGAAAAACCTCTGTGGTTGGAGCTGAAAACGCATATCAATATATATTTACAGACAAACGTAAAGCACCCAACACTTCTAGCTAAACAGAGCTGCACTGCTAACATGTGCAATTCAAATCTTTTCAGAAATTTTCACAGCTCGCCAATATTGTCACTGAGTAACGAGTTAGAGATGAATGAGCCAAGAGAAGTAAATTCTAAAAAGCAGACTCAGGCAGTTTAAGTTTCAGCAAACAAATGAATGAGTTTTTTCAGTCGCTAATACTTACCTCTGCAAGAACTTGGGTCCTGTGAAATCTTTCATTTTGCAATTTTGGGGTTGCCAACGAAGCTTTTCATACTCAAAATCCATGCGTTGTGTTAGGCGACAAGCCCACATAGGTGACAACCATTGCTTACAACCAAATCCAGAATACAACGGACGATTATCATCAATAACCCATTTACCTTTGGCATAATTACAACCTAAAATGATTAAGATGGGTTAGCTAAAATGAAAACAACATTCTTTATGTCATGACATGAGATACCCATCCAGCATATGATATCTAAAATAAGATTGTTACAGGTGAAGGGAGAAAGCACAATAGGCCAATTGAACTTAGAACCAAGGGACAGTTCAAGAAATATATTAAGTTGAAAATTTACTCTTGATTACTCCCCCTGTCCCAACTAAGTTGAGTCAAGACTTTTGGGCATGGAGATTTAGAAATTGTGTTGAAAAGTAGAAGAGATGAATAAAGTAGGAAAGATAAGAGAGAGTAAAGTAGGTGATGGAATAAAGTAAGAGTGATTGGATATTTAGTTTTTTGTCATAAAATGAAATGACTCAACTTAGTTGGAAAGGAGGGGAGTATATTTTGTCTTTTACCACTTTTCGTTTACTTTGCAGGAATGCCTACTCTATTCCAAAGAACAATCACTCTTATACTATCTATACAAAAAAAAATTGGTGTCTCCTATAGCCTCTTTCTTTGATTGCATACACTCCAAACAGACAAGCTTGATGAGATGTTTCATAATCGTATTTTACCTTTATTTCCAATAGTAGCTGACGAGTTTTCTGTTCGCTTTCCTTTGACAAATGACTTTACAGAAGGAGAGTTCTCTGGAACAATCTCTGATTCTCTTGATTTACTTTTTCCTCCTGGTGGTTTTTCAGATCCAGTTCCTTTCAGAACACTCGGAGAACTCTCTGCAGATAAAAAGTTACCAAGAACTAAGTTTTAAGGAATCAGATCACAAAGGAAACTTGTGCTTGTATGAAACAATATGAACAGAAACAAGTGCTTGCATAACAGATTTGTGAATAAGAAACTACATATATACAGATGCTAACGAAAAAGTGCACATGTTGATCTTATTTTCTACCAATAAAATGAGAGAAGGGATTACAACGATGAGAAAGAAACACACTTGAAACTTAGCGTACGAAAGAGTTGGTTACACTGGATGTCCCAGATAGAAAACAGCACCAAAAAGATGTTGAAAGAATTAAAATTTAATAGTACAACTCTAATCTCCTTTCTAGTAGTCCATGATAGAAATGCCAATTATTGTAATAGCTGAACCAGATGAAAGACTATACAGACCTTCTTCATTGGTATTTTTACTATTACTAATATCTTCTCCCTCGCCTTTTAGTTCTATCCCACCGGATGAAGCAAATGATTCAACTTGTTCCAATGTTGTCTGTGCTGAAATGTTGGTACCCTTGAAAATTTCACCTGAATGTACCATCTATAACAGTCAAGGGGAATACAGAATTAAAATAGTTTCATCACTTGTGCAATATTTTCAGATCTTTCTGATTTCTGAAGTCTTGACATGGATAAAATTCGACAAAAAGGAGCACCATAACTATTCAAAAGAACAAAGTGAAGCATAAACTCACTACTATGCATATAGAGAAGATTGGAAACATAGAGAAAGAAAATCATTGCAAATATTTTAAATGTTACACCTGGAAAATCTAGCAGCACAATTCGAATACAGAATTAGTCACTTGGATCACAGTGTCCGAAGGAGCACAAGACTAGCACTCTAGCAGTGATCATTTTCCCTCCATTGAATTATTTCATTTGCATTCAAAAGTACAATTCACATTCATCTTCGCGCTCCAAAAATCTTTGAGATAGTAACTTCTTTTCTTGTTGGCAAACACAGGCCACATGGATCAAGTAATCCAACATATAGAGTGGGCAGAAACAGGTAAAGGTAAATTTGGAGACAATGTGAAGTGAAGTGGACGATATCAGCTACTTACTATTCTTTTCCAGATTTGCTTGAATAGAGACCACAAAATTAAATATCATGTGACATGTACATACTTATAGCACATTTCCATACTCTGTACCGACACATAGAAAGCAAAAAACATGCGACCCGGTGATGGGATGAAAACGGTGAGAACTGAGCTCTTTGTCCATGCCAATACAAGCACAACTAAAAGCGGTGATGGGATGAAAAATATAGTAGCAGCATACCCAGATCCGGTGGCAGGACGCGACCCGGAGATGGCATGAAAGCGGTGAGAACTGAGCTCTTTGTCCATGCCAATACAAGCACAGTCGTGCAGACTAAACCAATGAGGATGAGGGAGACCTGTGGGATCTTTAGTCCTTGTATGCCTTGTTTCATCCTTAATAGCAGCTCTAAGCAATCAGATTTAGACTCATCCGATCATCAGGATCGCAAATCCCATGATAACAGAAATATAGGTACTGCAAAATATGAAATGTAAAAAAAAATTCAGCGTGAATTGTACGTTGCAAACGCACAGGCTAATGACTAATTATATGTTTGTTCATAGAATTTCATCTCTAGATAGTTATCTACCCTTTAACGTGCTTAATGCTACACCTCATAACCGATGAATGGCATACAATTTGTTACAATTAAGTAACTGAACTCTCTATTGTATCACACGATTTCCGATTAAGAGTTCAGTTTACTTATTTGTAGCTCAATTGAGTTCATCATCCTTTTTTTTTTTTTTTCTGGAACCAACAATTATTCTCAAATTAACTAATAACCTAACAACAGATCTCGATTATCGAGTACTAGAAGTATGAATAGCAGAAAAGCTTCAATTCTTTATTCGAGTTCAATTCACCATTCCCAAAAATGCCAAACGTAAGATGCAAACGACAACTGCCAACTCATCCAATTTCACATCACAGCCAAAACAGTAAACACAGTTCATCGCACTCTACAAAAATCATAAACAGTGCAATAAACTACACATCGCAAACACAAACCGAGATCGATCAAAAACAGAAACTGAAGCCACCGATCCAGCAATGTTTACCAGGAATCAGAAGGCGTGGATCTTTACGGGATGCAACCCGAATTCAGTGAAAATTGCGCGTCTTCTTCACGAAAGAATGTTCATCAAATTGCGCAGAGAGAGAGAGATGATGGAGGGAGACGAGGAGGAAATCAGAGGCGATGATTTAAATCAAAGCGATAATAATTTATAGAATCAGAAGAACTAAGACAAGATTAAGCCTTAATTATATAATTAATTTACTGTTACTGCAGATTGTTATAATGATGGGGAAGAATAATAAATCATGGAGTGGAGACCATTGTATTCTTCATGTCTAATGTTAATGATTGATAAGTCAGGCACTAATCCGCCCGTAAATAACTAAATTTCAAAATTATAAATTACTACTCTTTATTTAATCAAGGACTGCACGTGGACCTCCCCCGTAATAAATGGCACACTTAGCAATTGCACTCAATCTTTAGAAATGTTATTTTGTGTGTGAATTGAAAAAAAAATTAATACTACCTCTTTTCATAAAATTAGACTAATTCTAAATATGAAAAGTTTTAAACAAATATTAATCCTACACAACATTCTAACGTGGACTTCACAATCTATTAACACTACTTTCACCACTTTTTCCTTTTTCCTCTCTTATTTTGCCAATTGCACATTAAAACTCGTCTCATTTATAACTTTGATTATTTTTTATGGACAGATGTGGTATATTTATTTTGATGTGGAAGTGAACTTTTTTCATATAAGGAATGTGATTTCTTTTGTAAGACAAACTGAAAAAGAAAAGGATGAAGAGAGTATCATCTAGAAAATAGAATTGAGTAATTTCAATTCCCATCGTGCCACTATAAAAGAATAGTTTCTTTTTTGACATTGTTTTATGAAAAAGATAGTACTCTCTTCGTCTCAAGGAAGATGACTCTTTCCTTGGGCGGCACATGAATTTATGCGTCTTCATTTTGTGTATGATGGGGACAGAGTAAAGTAAGAGAGAGAATAAAGTAGAGAGAAGGGTGTTTCTATTTTTAGCAATTGGTCATTTTGATTGGAACAGACTAAAAAGAAAAGTGGATCATCTTCAATGAGATAAAGAGAATAATAAATAATTAAAATAGAGGAAGACTCCCTCAATTTTATTTAATATGACAATTTTTTTTACTGTCCCAATTAAAATATTCATTACTAAAAATAAAAACACTCTTCTTCATATTTTATTTTATCTCCCATGCTTTATTCTCTCCATATTTAAAATAAAGTTGATGGATAGAGAGATATTCGAAAATTAGGATGTTTCCACAAAATAGTCTATGCATTAAATGCCATCAGCCCATCAAGCCCAACTCATCGCGTACCTTTTGACGGTTTGCACCGAAAACCAGAGTTGGGTCAGCCGACATCTTTTTTTTAATGAAAACTATAAATTTAATATTAAAAAAAATAATAGTACAGTATTTTTAAGTGTTAAGTATTGTTAATTGAGAATAAATTTTATCTTATTCAAGAAAAAAAAATTAAAATACAAAATTTCTAATTTTAAAGGACTGATCGGCAAATGGAAATAATTTACTCCCTCCGTTCTATTTTAAGAGTCTCGGTTGAGTTTGACACGAGTATTTAGAAATGTAAAGGAAAGTTGGTGAAAAAAGATAGTGAAATGTGGGTCCTACTATTATATATTAGTTTTATAATAAAATGTGAGTGAAAAAAGGTTAGTGGAATGTGAGGCCTAATACTATTTATGGAATATTCCAACCGGGACTCCTAAAGTGAGACACCAAAAATGATAAATCCGGACTCCTAAAGTGGAACGAAGAGAGTATACTTTTAGGGACAGATTAAAAATAGTTATTTGAATTTCTAAGTTCGGTCAAATTCGGATGAATAAATTAAAATTTGAAAAAGAAATAGCTATTCCCATCTATATATATAAAATGATGTTTTTGATAATGTTTAAAACGGTAGTACTCCATCCGTCCCATTATATATGACACATTTTCTTTAGACACGTGTTTTAGGTAGTGGTATTTAGTTATTAATTGACGAGAAAATAAAGTAGGAGAGAAAAAAGGTAAAAAGAAAAGGTAGGAGAGATGACATAGTAAGAAAGATTAAAAATTTTTGTCATAAAAGGAAATTTGTCACTTACAATGAGACAGCCAAAAAGAAATACGCCTCCATGACAGATGGAGTATTATTTAATTAGAATAAATAAATAAGAAAAAAATGTATTTCAATGAAACAAAGTCATTTCGAACAAAAATATGTTAGTATATAAATGAGACATTTAAATAATTTGAAATTTTGTGTTTTAATAATATGTTTCCAATTTTCAGGTCATAATTTGACCAAAGATTTGAACTTGTTTTGTTTCTTATACATTTCAATAGGAATACGTAAAAACAACCATTAAATATAAAAACAAAATATCATTATGATAAAATAATCTGTTTTATTCCGTAGAACATAAAATCAGAATTTTTACAATATTCAATCACTCGAAATGTGAAGTATACAAAACTCTAACAATACTCTCTCTATCTTTCTTATTAAACGGGTCCAATAGTGTTGAAGTATTTCTTTGGGCACGAAGTTTAGCAAATAAAGTATGAGAGAAAATAAAGTAAGAAAAGATAAGAGATGAATAAAGTAGGAGAAAATAAAGTAAAAGATATGAAGTGTGTTTAATAGAGTAAAAGAGATGAAGAGTGTTGTATTTTACCTCAAATAAAAAAATAACTCAAGCGTAATGAGACAACTTAAAAAGAAATATGATCCAACAGTAACAGAACAAAGAGAGTAGACCAATACAATCACGTTAAAAGTATACCGAACGAGGGGTGGTGCTCATATAAGGTATGTTGAAATCATTTCCCCTACAACTAATAGCATCCACAACGATGAGAAAAAAACTCTTGGCCTCATCTCGGCGAGACGAGATGCGCAGGAGACACATTGGAAGCATCTCCTTCAAGAGGAAGGAGAAGGTGAGCCAGCGAGACATGCCCCCCCACGTGGCATTATATAAGTGGAAGACCTCGTATCCGCCTTAAAAAAAATGCACCCGTTTGAAAAAAGAAAGAACTTTTGGGTGGTGATCGTTTCAAAATTAAATTTTTAAATGGGAATTAATTACAAAAAATATAAATTATCTCACTTTCCCAAATATAACCGTCATACTATTGTTTTTTCAATTTTTCATCCCCCAATTCATTCTAAAATCATCTATAAATACCTCATTCATCACATAATTTTTTTTACACAAAAAAAACTCTTGTCTCACTCAATTTTCTTTCTAATTTCTATTCTCAATTCAAGTATGATATAAGATGAGGAATTAGCTAGGTTCATTGCCTTAGTGTAGTAAAGAGTATTATGACAACCTTGTAATGTGATGCTACATTCATTGTGATCGGGAGGAGGCACTCAAAGACTCGTTCATGATTAATTTTCAGAGCAACCACGGTGGGGAAAGGAATACTTCCGACGCCATTTCCGCATTCGCCAATAGTTATTTTTTCGCATCACAAATATGTTGGTGGTCTGTGACAAGTACTTCCAAGAACGATACGACATTACTGGCCAGCAGAGTTTTACGACACTACAAAAGTGTACATCTGCAGTCCAACAACTTGCTACTGGGCAAATGTAGGATATCTTCGATGAGTAATTGAATGCTTCCGAATCTAGGCATTTGCGAAACCTTCGAGGTGGAATATCTTCGCCAACCCACCAACTAAAATTGTCCCCAATTGCTTCATCTTCACGAAACATGCCACGGTTTCCTCGGGATGCTTGACAACATTGACTACATGCATTGATAATGGAAGAATTGTCTCATACCATAGAGGGGAAGGGGAGGATACACAAGCGGCTACAAAGGCTCTTACTCGATGACTGTGCTAGAGGTAGTCGCCGACTACCGCCTATGAGTTTAGCATGCATTTTTCGGGGTCCCCGGATTGAATAATAATATCAACATATTGAACCACTCTGACGTCTTCACCGATGTTTTAGACCAACCGTCAATGCTAGAACATGGGTACTATCTAGCTAATGATATCTATTTGGGGTAGCCGACCTTCGTGAAAACACTCAATATGCCACAATAGCTCATCCGTGTTCTTTTTGCACAGATGCAAGAGCATTCAGGGTACTATCTAGCCGTTCTAGGTATATGGAGTCTTCTCTGGCATCATGTATGCGTGTATTGTATAATATGACAATTGAAGACAAATGACCAAACGCGACAAATTGGTTTGAAGAAGATACCACAACTGAAAGCTCCACTGCAAACGGTCCCACACACCAATGTGCGTCGGCACCATTCTGCGAGTTCTTGCAACATCAGACATCGACTTGCGATTCAATCACCCATACCCAACTCTAGGAAGATCTAATTGAACATATTAAATCGAGATTTGACAATTAGTAGCCAATATCCCGTAATATTTTTCCAGTGCAACTCGCCAGCAGTAGTAGTTGCTTTCCACTAAAATTTTGTTAATGGCTTGTTCTACCTATTCGATTTTAGAGTTATTATTTTATCGCTTATAGTAAATTGTAATTTTAGGATTTCAACTGTGTAATAATATATTATTTTAAGATTTTAATATATACTAGTATTTAGTTTAAACTAATATAGGTTGGGAAAAAATGAAAATAAAATAAAATAGTTAAATACATGAATAGTTAAAAAGAAATGTTAGAAAGATGATTGCTTATAGATTTCATCTCTTGAATAAGAAATGGAGTAAAAAATTGTATAAAATCATAAATAATTAAGAGTTTAAATGGTAGAGAGATTAGTCTTATGGATGCTCCAATACCTCTTGAATAAGAAATGGAGTAAAAAGTTGTATGACATCATAAATAATCAAGTTTAAATGGTAGAGAGATGAGTCTTATGGATGCTCCGAGTATCATATAATTAAAAATAATATATGTATATATAATAATACTGCATTTGTATTATCATAGATAAACCGTAATATTAAAAATATAAAAAAGACAAATAGTTCTCCTACTTGATATGTTTGCCGACAAATATACCTACTTTAATTACCCACTTGAAATATTCTCTAAAGAAGTGTGCAATTTGGGAGATTAGATATGAGTAGTTTTATAATACTAGTACTATTTGATTCGGTGAAATATGTCTACTAATTTTGTAATAATATAACGTTTGTCAATTATTAGATCTTGGCCATTTATTAGAATCAATTAAAGTGATCGATCCTGCTCGATGATATGGAATGTTCTTAAATTATTGAACCAGATATTTTACTCTTTTAGATGTCTAGAATTAACATAGTAATAAAATAATTGAATCTTAATCTAAAGTAGTAAAAATAATAGAGAAAACAAATAATGATTCCAAATTCCAATGTGTATGGAATAAGCATAAAATCCACGTAGCATGTCATCATTACCTTTCCATATTCCAAAATGAAGCCTTACTCCACCACCTGTCCTGTCGTCTTCCCCGTTTACACGCTCTTGTTTGCTTCTTCGCTAATCTACGCGTCCTATTCTCTCCTTCTATTTTACTTATTAATTATTCTCTTTACTCCAAATTATAGTATCTAAATTCAACGATCCTATTTGTCGTTTTTCACAGAGATTCGGCCAAAAAGTCTGCAATTTCCATACTCTCTGCAACACCACACACTTGAAATCCTCCTCCCCCTTTATCGCCTCTTCTACTGCTTCAGGTTTCATGATCAAAATCGAAACTTTTCATCTGCTGTTTATGGGGAATTTCGATTGATAATTGAAATCCCAGTCCTTTTCATTTCACCCTCACTAGCCCATTTATTCAGATTTTTTTGAATTTCTTCCTCAAATTGACCGTCGCTATCTGCTAATTTCACCAGTCCAATTGTGGGGTTCGAGCGATGGGATTTCTCAGTTGTCTTAATCGTTCGAAATTTCGGGGAAGTTGTAATGGGCTCTGCGTATTGGTATTGCTTGTTTTCTTCGTGTATAAAAACGGGGGTCCGTTTACAGAGAAGCCGTTGCTGAGCTATCACCAGAAGACAGCCGTGAGCGATGATCGTCTTCAAAATTCATCGATTGTTGACCCGATCACGCAGGGGAGGAATTTCCAATCGAGCAAAAATCCCACAATTTGCACCGAAATTTACCAGCATAGTGGATTTAGCACAGAATGCGAGTATTTGAGGGCTAATCCAGACTGCAATTCAGGAGGTTTTATCAATTACTTGATTTTCTTTTACTGCGATTGTGCAGAGGTTAAGCCTTTGGGGTATTTAGTGTTAGGGATTTGGTTGCTTGCGTTGTTCTACTTGTTGGGGAATACAGCAGCTGATTACTTCTGTTGTTGTTTGGAGATGCTTTCAAATCTGTTGAAATTGCCCCCAACGGTTGCAGGGGTGACTCTGCTTCCGTTGGGGAACGGGGCTCCCGATGTGTTTGCTAGCATTGCTGCTTTTGCGGGGAGGGATTCGGGCGATGTGGGGCTGAATAGTGTGTTAGGAGGGGCTGTTTTTGTGACCTGCATTGTGGTTGGGACTGTTTCATTGTGTGTAGCTGATAAGAATGTGCAGATTGATAGGAGGTGTTTTCTGAGGGATGTGGGGTTTTTCCTCATTGCCATTGTGTCACTTTGGGCAATCTTGTTTGTGGGTGAGGTGAGCCTTTGGGGGGCTATATTGTTTGCCTTGATATACGTGTTTTACGCCATCTGTGTTGCTGCGAACGAGCTATTGAGGAGCCGCGAGAGGGTGTTGTTGATTTCGGATGGTGGGAGCTCGAGGCCTTTATTGCCACTTTGTAGGAACGCAGAGGTGGATATTGAGCATCCCTTGCTAGAGTCTGGTGATGGTGTGCCGTATCTTGAGAAATCGAGGCTTCCCCATTGGATGTGGTCGTCGCATGTCGCAATTTACTCCCACGAGCCTGGTAAAAATGGTGATGGTGAAAGTGAAAAGGTTTTGTGGGGTTGGAATGAGGAGGAGGATAGTAGGTGTGAGCGGCCGTGGTGCTCTTGGTCCGGTCTTTGTAAGTTGCTAGAGATGCCGTTGGCCATCCCTAGAAGGCTGACCATTCCCATTGTTGAGGAGGGAAGGTGGTCGAAAACATGTGCTGTTTGTAGCGCGTTTCTTGCGCCCATTTTAGTAGCGTCTGTCTGGAGCTCTGCTAACACAACTGTATGCCTCATTGGTGCTGCAGTTGGGGCAACGCTTGGCCTCCTCGCGCTTATATTCACCAGTACTGAACATCCACCTACACAACTATTGCTCCCATGGGTTCTTGGGGGATTCGTGATGAGCATTGTCTGGTTCTACATGATCGCGAATGAGCTTGTGGCCTTGATGGTGGCACTCGGTGTTATCATGAGGATCAAGGCGTCGCTGCTGGGGCTGACCATCTTGGCATGGGGCAACTCGATGGGTGACCTAATGTCGAATATGGCCATAGCCCTGAACGGGGGACATGGCGTGCAGGTTGCTATGTCCGGGTGCTATGCTGGGCCGATGTTCAACATCTTGGTTGGGCTGGGTGTCTCGTTGCTCATCGGAGCTTGGTCCAAGAAACCAGCATCCTACGTGGTGCCTGAGGATAGCACTCTCTACTACACGCTCGGTTTCCTAACCGTAGGGCTCGTTTGGGCGCTCGTTGTCTTGCCACGGAACGATATGCGGCCTACGAGGCTGATGGGGATTGGCCTAATGGTGATCTACTTGGGATTTTTGAGTCTGAGAGTTTGCATTGCTGTTGGGGATGGATCAATCACTTGATGTGGAAAAAGTGTTGCTAATTTTAAGTGTGTTGTGTTGGATCTTTGCAATATGTGGAATTAGATATTGTGTATACTTTGAAGTTTCCAGTTTTGATTAGTTAGATTTGGTTTGGGTAGAAGTAGAGCTAACTAGTGTTTGTATATAAATGAAATGTTGAAGGGGTGTGTGCTTAGGTCAGCGGGTATGTTAGTAATTGAATGCAATCCTAAAATAGGAGTTTCTATTTAATTGCTGACATATGTAGGGAACACTAAACATATTATAATATTGTTTATTGTTTGACAAAATTTGATCTGCCGATAATATCCGTTTTATTTTATCTAACCGCAATAATGTTATATTAGTACCGTTGTTTATAGTATTATTG
The DNA here is from genome assembly GCF_023119035.1 of Salvia hispanica. NCBI lineage: Eukaryota > Viridiplantae > Streptophyta > Magnoliopsida > Lamiales > Lamiaceae > Salvia > Salvia hispanica. The sequence goes on from NC_062967.1 coordinate 44,705,256, forward strand.
TTTTAACTAATAGAATCTCATTGTAATCGGTAGTCACAATTCTGATTGAATTTGAACTCTTAAAAATTACTCAATTGAAGACCAATTCTAATCTATATCTATTAGTAAGTAAAGTTATTTAATATATAAATAAATCTGTCTATTGTGCCCTTATTAAATATTCTCGCGAATTCTATTGCATATGTTCAATTTGGGATGTTCCACACCCCCAATATCCTAAAATGCAAATGTCATTGTCTTTGTCTTTAGTCTTAATAGGCTCATCTTATTTCTTACTACTATAACTCAATTGGAAATTCAACCGGGAGGGGAGTAGTATTACTACATTTTGAAGGTACTACTAATACAAGTATATTATTTCCTTCTTAGTTCATAACCACATGCATAAGATGAAACTTCACGAGTTCTACAAGCATGGGACGAAGTTAGGAATTCTATATAAGTAGGAAAAAATATACATAAAAGGCATTTTAAGGACTCGAGAAAGAGTATATATAAGGATATTTCAAACTAGCATAAATGAAATTTTTTGAAGTAGGACATTTGGCCCTTGTTGAGCTCATTTAGCTCCGTCCCTGCCTGCACGACTCGTGTGCAGCGGCCTCTTAGCACGCCACTCGTGCAACCATGCAGAGCCAATCATTATGCGGATGTTTCCATAAAATGAGTAAATGGACGTTTACTCACTTATTATTCCGTCAATTTAAAAAATAATATGTGTTCAATTCATATGGCATGTGGGCCCTATTTATTTCTATTTGTCAAGAAGTTAATGGTGAGGACGTGAGGTACACCACATCATTATGCCAACATTGTATGAAAAGATCATGGAATTTTTACTCTTGTCTCTCGGGCGTAGCCAGGATTTTATTGTAGGAGGGGCAAAATTATTTATACGAAATTTTATACTCCCTCCGTCCCATATTTGAAGTCACAATTAGTTAGGACAAGGGTTTTAAGGAATTGGTGGAGTGTAATTAATGAAGTGAGATGGTGGAGTGTATAATAAATGAAGTGAGTTGGTGGAAAGTGAGATGAGTTTACTTTTTAGATTTTAAAATTGTTTTTTTTTACTTATAAGTTTGGTTGTTTAAATGATTTAAACTTATGGTTTTTAATTTTCCAACTTGTTTACTCTTTTTTATTTACAAAAATTTAAGCTATGCCAAAGTTAAAATAAAAAAAAATGTTTCACACATTGCACACCCTTGTTTTTTCGGCCATCACATCTCAACAAATTTAAAGAGGGAACCAAATTCAATTTTCATTAACTCAAACTCCAAATTGAGGAGGGAAAAATTCATTACAATCACTTGGAGGGAAAAATCCAAAACCAAATATAAGCTAAACTGCACCTATAAATACATTCACTCCACCATTACTCCAACAACTTGAACTCCACCAACCAACAAACCAACCAAAGGTATTTATAGCTAAATTACCCTTAGAGAAATCTCATCATAGGGCAATGGAGATGGAGCAAGAGATGGAGCAACAGATAGAGCATGAGCATATTCATGAGATGGAGCAACATATGGAGCAGGAGCAGTTTCAAGAGGCAGAACCAGAGCAGGGGCCAAGGGCCACCCAGAATTTGAGCAGCCAAGAGAAGAACCATATTGTGTAGTTCCTTCAACAACAATGCCAAGCTGGAGCACTGCCACATGGTTCATTTGAACTGGGGGATAGCCAAGCAACACATTGAAGATGAGAAACCTGTTGTCATGATGGGCCTCTTCAGGATATAATAAGAAGACAGGTAAACTAAATTTTGATGAAGATAAGTTCAGAAAATTGTCTTTTCTTGAGAGATCATGCTATAAAAAAGTTGCTAGTAAGATGGAAGTTAGCAAGCACAGTTGGTAGATGGGCAAAGAAAAACCTGATAAGGCCACATACAAATGCCATAAAGCCAGCACTCACTGAAGCAAACAAAATCAGTAGAATGAGATGGTGTCTTACTCATATTCAGCCAGCTATAGATGAAGGGAAGCTTCTTTATCATGCAATGCACAACACAATTCATATTGATGATAAGTGGTTTTACATGACTAAGGCTTCAGACAGATACTACCTGTTGCCGGATGAGGATGAGCCTTACAGGTCTTGCAAATCAAAAAGATTCATCACAAAAGTGATGTTAACGTGTGCTGTAAGTGGGCCACAGTTTGGCACAGATGGGCAGACCATCTTTGATGGTAAAATAGGCATATTCCCATTCACAGAACAAGTTCCAGCCAAAAGGAAGTCAAAGAATAGGCCAAGAGAGACACTGGAGACAAAGCCTATCCCATCAGCTAACAAGGAAGCAATGGAAGAATGTCTCTTGAATTAGGTATGAATATTTTTTCAACTCACATTCCCATCAGACATTGGTAATGTCATAACTTAGCCATTCATTCATACATAATGCACAGATTATTCCAGCAATCGAGGCTAAGTGGCCAGCCAATGCAAGCAAGGAGATATATATCCAACAAGACAATGGCAAACCTCACCTAAACTCCTCTGACTCACAATTTGAGGCTCTTGCAAGTTCAGATGGATTCAAATTCCATCTAGTTAGCCAACCAGCCAACTTCCCAGACACCAATGTATTGGACCTTGGCTTTTTAGGGCCATACAATCACTACAAGATGATAAACTAGCCACAAATATAGATCAATTATTGGGTAATGTGTGGAGTTCTTTTGAGGAACTCACACCACAAACTCTGAACAATGTTTTCTTAACATTGCAAAGCTGTTTCGGCAAGATCCTAGAAGTGCATGGGGGCAACAACTACAAAATACCCCACTTGAACAGAGAAAGGCTGAGAAGGACAGTGGGGCTTCCTACATCACTTGAAGTTGATGAGAATCTAGTAAGGGAAAGCTTGGATTATCTACTACTCCCTGAGAATGATGTGGGCGTCTCATATGACATAGGGCATCTAATCAATGTTTTAGATTTCTAGCTAGGCCACTTGAATCATGGGGTTTACAGTATAAGCATCAAAATAGGTTGGTGTTTAGGATGTAAACTTGTTTTTTGGGATATAGCCTTCATTTTGGGTTAGGATTACTAGGCTCCATTCTGGGATAGGGTAACTAGGCTTGCTTATAGCTCTAGAAGTTGCATTTTGTATGAACTCCAAGTGTAAGACATGGTTGGTGTGTGTTTTTTTAAAAAAAACCCTCAGCAAAGTTTCATCATGAGGCTTAAGCCTCCAAACCTAATACAGGGGTGCTTATATCACACAAACTTCATAACATAGGAGTAAACATACAATCAGTGCCAAAAAAACCAACCAAAGATAGAAAAATTGCAAATCAAAGCCTCCAAACCATCAAAGGGGTGGCTAAGTTCACAAAAAACCAACCAATACAGAGGAATCATAGCTGAGAATGCAAGACTCTCAGAAAAACTTCATCACAGAAGAGCAACATTGCAAATCAGAGCCTCCAAACCATCAAAGGGGTGGCTAAGTTCACAAAAAACCAACCAATACAGAGGAATCATGGATGAGCATGCATAACTCCCACAAAAGCTTCATCACAGAGGAGTAAACATACGATCAGTGCCAAAAAACCAACCAAACACAGCAAAATTGCAAATCAAAGCCTCCAAACCATCAAAGGGGTGGCTAAGTTAAAAAAAAAAAAACCAATATAGAGGAATCATAGATGAGCATGCATAACTCTTACAAAAACTTCATCACGGGGGAGTAAAATTGCAAATCAGAGCCAACAAACCAACCAAAGACAGCAAAATTGCAAATCACAGCCTCCAAACCATCAAAGGGGTGGCTAAGTTCACCAAAAACCAACCAATACAGAGGAATCATAGCTGAGCATGCAAAACTCTCAGAAAAACTTCATCATAGAGGAGCAAAATTGCAAATCAGAGCCTCCAAAAGGGGTGGCTTAGTTCACAAAAAACCAACCAATACAGAGGAATCATAGATGAGCATGCATAACTCTCACAAAAACTTCATCACAGAGGAGTAACAATAAACCAACCAAAGGCAGCAAAATTGCAAATCAAAGTCTCCAAACCATCAAAGGGGTGGCTAAGTTCACCAAAAACCAACCAATACAGAGGAATCATAGTTGAGCATGCAAAACTCTCAGAAAAACTTCATCACAGGAGCAAAATTGCAAATCAGAGCCTCCAAACCATCAAAGGGGTGGCTAAGTTTACAAAAAACCAACCAATGCAATGAATACACAGATTATCACATGTAATTTATCAGAAAAACTTCATCATGGAGTAGCAAACAAACCAACACAGCCAAGACAACAATAACCCTCAATCAATTCAACTGAAACAACCTCCAAACCCTACACAGGGGGTGGCTTAGAATTGAAAAAATACTCACAGATTAGAAAAGATCTTTCATGCTAGGCAACAAGATCAACAACATTGCTTTTTCATTCTCGGTGTACTCCACCTTTGATGAAGACTGTGGTTGAGGTTCAGATGCGTCAAAGGGGAAGGATGGTGCCTGCATTTCAGAGTCTTCATAGGCCTGGAACGGTGGTGGACATTCAGATCCGTGAAAGACCTTCGACGGTGCCTGCATTTCAGAGTCATCATAGGGCTGGAACGGTGGTTGACGTTCATACCCGTCAAAGCCCTCAGATGGTGGCTGGGTTTCAGATCCGTCGAAGACCTCAGCCGGTGGGGGAATCTCAGTTTCTTCGACGACCTCAGACCCGTCAACGCCCCCAAACCATCATTGATTTCCCGATCGGTGGTACCAATCGACCGCTCGTTAGATTTCCCAACCATGCAATGATTTCCGGTGGTGTATCAAGGACAATTAGGGTTCCGGGGGGTGTATCGAAAGATGGCAATGATTCAAACTCTGGCAAAGCATCCCATTCATCAGCCATGAGAAGCGAACGGTGATGGAGTAATCGTCGGAATTAGATCGACGATTATAGTAGGAGCCGAATAGGGTTCCTTCGATTAGGAATAGAGAGAGACGGGAAGGTGGAGTGAGAGAGAAATGAAAGTCAAATGAGGGGGTTTGGGGGGGTTAAGTTTTTGTTTTATTTTTTGGTTTATTTTGTGTAGATAATGGCATTTGGGTGTAATTTTATTGAACAATGGGGTAAAATTTTATGTCCAAATATGAAAAATTCTAAATGTGACTCTAAATGTGGGACGAACTTTTATGGCAAAATGTGACTCCAAAACTAGGACAGAGGGAGTATATTTGAGCAGGGACATTTTGTGCAATTTCATACATATATTTGAAAATTTATAATAAATCTATAAATATAAAGAAGAATTGAGGAGGTGCATTTGCCCCACCTTCTAATAGGCTAGATCTGCCCATGCTCTGTCTCAAGCAATGTTTTAAAAATCGGACCGGACCGGCCAGCTCGACCGGTCGGACCACGAACCGGTGCGTAGTCCGGTCCGGTTTGCACTATAAAACCAGTAGCGCATCAAATCGCCGGAACCGGCCGGCCGGACCTGTATGGCCGAGAACCGGAAACCAGTTTTCTAGATTTTTAAAATTTTTATAAAATTTGCATTTGGTGGGAGTTGAACTCATGACCTATGAGTCAAGAGACCAACATCTCTACCACTCCATTGAATGAAATATTATGAGCATTAATTATTGTTATACATTAAACTTGTAATTTTTTGTCCACACAAATTAATAATTTGGGTTTAATTTTGTACTTTTAAATAATTACTATTAGTTGTGATATGCTTAATATTAACTATCCCTCACTAAATTTTACTTTTATTTGTATAATGTATATAAATAATAGATTTTACCCAATATTTAATATTGTAGTATATATATTATTAACATAGTTTATTACTCCATATTTACTAAATAATACTCCAAACTTATTAATAAATCATGTTTAATTTATGTATTAACTAATAATACTAATATAGTATATATTTATCCAAATTAACTAAAAATTCATGTTTATTTTTATATATGGTCTATAATATTATTTTACCACATAAACATTTTTGAATTAATATAAATTTTATTTATTTATATATGAAAAATATTGTACTTTTTTAGTTATTCTAATTAATAATTTATGTATTTAGTTATTATTTAAATTTTATCATTCACTTATTTTAAATGCTCTTTATATTTAATTTATACACAAAGTTTAATAGTGTATGTTTTTGTTATATATTACTAATTATAATTTATCACTCATTAAATTTAATATACTTTGTAAGGATATATTTGATTATATATATTCGCAAGGTAAAACGGTTCGACCAGTGATTGAACCGGTCAGACCGGTTGAACCGTGAACCAGTAGCCTCACCGGTTCACCGGACGATTCGGTTTTTAAAACATTGGTCTCAAGGTAGTTGAGTCGTATTAATTTTTGTTTTTCCTAAGATAGTTGAGTTATTTCCTTTTTTGACAAAAACTTTATCTTCTCTCATAATTTACTTTCTCTTCATCTATCTTACTTTATTCTCTCTCTTTTTACTCTTTCCACTTTAATCTTTAAAACATCAATTTCTTAGTTTCCGTGCCCAAAAAATTTCCCAACTACCTTGGGACGGAGGGAGTATTAGTTATAATGAAATGTGAGTAGAATAAAGTTAGTGGAATGTGAGTTTTATTATCAAAAGTAGTAAAAAACAAATGAGAAATTTATTGTTGGATGGACGAAAATGACAAAATAGAACGTTTGGTGGACGGATGGAGTACTTTCTATTTAGAATAGTTTTATCAAGTCATACGTGACTAAATTGTTACCCCTAGTTTGTAGTATGATTTTATTTTAGCATTATTTTTATAGACAATGAATATATATATATTACTCCCTCCGTCCCATTTTAGGAGTCCCGGTTGAGTTCGGCACGGGTATTAAGAAATATAAAGAAAAGTTGGTGAAAAGAGATAGTGGAATGTGGGTCCTACTTTTATATATTAGTTTTATAATAAAATGTGAGTGAAAAAAGGTGAGTGGAATGTGGGGCCTATTACCAATTATGGAATATTCCAACCGGGACTCCTAAAGTGGGACACCTAAAGTAGTAAACCGGGACTCCTAAAGTGGGACGGAGGGAGTAATTATTTTTTTTATGTGCGTTACATTGCTATCTTTTTAAATTGCTATCTCTGTTAACTCATCAATGCAGTGTACTAAAAATGTCAACACGGTGACATTAAAATGTCAACACATAATGTCAACATAGTGTATTGAAATGTCAACAAAATTATGTGTTGACATTTTAATACACTGTATTGATGAGTTAGTAGAGTTAGCAACTTAAAAAGTTAGCAATTGATCACACCCTATTGTCTATAATATACAATAGAACTAATTTTTACGCTTTGAGCATAGGCACTATGAAAGAGATAGATTGTGGAGTGATATAGAGAGAATTGCGATAAAGCACGCGGTGGTATGGATGAATATAAATATTGAAATACCAAAATAATGTTATTATCGTATCAAAAAATGCCAAAAATATTAAATTTTTGGTATACTGTAATTTTCAATACGATATAAAACTTTATTGATTATTTCGATACGAGAAAAGGACATAGATTTTCACATACCACGGTGTATCAAACATGTGATATCAATATGACCTTGATTGGAGTGTTAGATGTTCACATACCGCTGTAGATTTTACCGCTGTAGATTTGGCCCTACAGCCACGCTTTAAGGATTGGTACGTGAGATAACGAGTGACATAAAAAAAAGTTAACTTAGTGATAACTTGAGTAAGTTAAAAAAAATATGATAATAATTAAACAAACTAGGCAAGTTACTAAACAGTGGGTGTACAAAACGTCAAGAAGGCATAAGTTAATGACAACGAGTCAACGACCTAGATTATCTTTCTTAATAATGGAATGTAGCCTTGGAAAAGGAGAAATATTGCCCCATCTATTTGTGAAAGAAGAGTGAAAATGAAATAAAAGATGTTTACCTAACCACCCATGCGTGCAATGATAAATGAATGCAATTTTACAAGGTACACTAACAACATTTAAACATACAAACTACTATCTTTAAGATCAGTCAAAGTAAAACTAAACTTGGTGAATAAGAAAATGAAAAACAATTTCGTCCCTTAAGCTAAGAGAGCTTGAAGGAACAACAACAACAATAGCTATGAAATATGTGTAGACACGAAATAAGCTATCTAATTCACAAAGTAACACTTTGCACAATTGCACTCAAACACACTCAAGACCTTGACAGCTATATCCTATTCTAAGTTTCACTTCTATTGATAATTTAGCATTCCCATTGGTCCTTCTTTCCACTTTAAACAAAAGACAACAACAAACCGGAACATGCGATCGATATTTAAGTGACTAAGATAATAAATGCACAACCAGTACTCATATTCACCAATGAGTTAACAAGAAATAAATGAACTTCAAACAAACTAATGGAAATAATTACGGAAATCACTTGACCAACAACGGTACTCAAACATAATTGACACAACATACAAAAGTCATGACAGAAATATCATAAATTCCCACACTAGAACAAATAAATTACACGACTCTTACTTGTGGAGTACTCCCTCCGTCTCATTCAAGAATGTTCATATTCTTAAATGACATGAGATTTTAGGTGGAGTAGTTGTCTATGATAAAGTAGAGTGGAAACCGTGATTAAATATTTTAATGAGGAGAGAGGAGAGATGAAAGAGACTTATTTCCAAATATAGAAAGTGGACATCTTGGGACAAACTAAAAAGGAAAGATACACATCTAAAGTGGGATTGAGGGAGTATTAAAATTTTTGACCATTATGAAAGAGGTGAGGCAAATTTTCTCTGGTGCAGTCTATAGGATTGTATTGTTAATCCAAGTGTTGTGTAAATGTCTGATGGATTAATTCACTCTCCTCTATATAGAATGCTGATGGATTATTCAGGATCATGGGCCCGCTTATATGTTAGGCCCGTGCAAAGTTACGTTGGATCATTATAAAAGTTTATGTACTTACTTACCCATCAAAGCCCAAATTTCTTTTTAGTCATCACTCGAACTCCTTTGATCAAGATATATATGCCCACAACAAGGGAAACCAAGAAAAGGAAAAAGAGCCCGCATGGACAGCGCAATTGACTCCGGAGGGACAAAGTTGTAAGAAGAAGAAAAGGAAAACGAAGGTGAAATAAAATTAAGCCTCTCAATATGACACTCATCGAACTTTCGACCAACATAGACTATTTATTAGCCAACTCAGCCTCAATTTCGCCCAAATTGAAACTGCTTGCTAATACGAACCATAACTTTGCTAATATTAAAAACTTCTCAAGAACTAATTAGCTAATAAAACAAATTACTTTTAAGAGTTTAGAAACTTAGTCAAAATTTGGTGTAATGCCAGCCAATCCATGATTGGGTGGTGCTAAATAATTAGAAAGCCTACTACTATAACAAAATATTTAGAGCTCTGACAAGTTAAATGGGCCCAAGATAAAAAAATGAGTAAAAGACAAGAATATATTCATAAAAAATTACATACAGTAGTAGCAAGGGAAGCAGCAGCTTTTGTTACAACATGAACACATATTTTTTAGGTTGGGACATTTAGGATGACATGTACACCTTGTGCAAGAGCAGGTTGGGCAGCAAGGCCGCTTAGGCAGGCAGCAGCAGCAATTCAGGCTGCATTTCCACTTCTTAAAGCATTTGCTACTAATGCAGGGGAAGCACCAGCATGCCGGTATTCCGCAGTTCCGACATGGGTTGCTGCAGGAATTACACGTCATACAGTCGCAGCACCGCGGCATACTGAGATCACACGAGCAACCACAGCAGCAAATCCATGAAAAGTCGAAGCAGCACGCTCCACTGTGCCCAGAAATGCAACTTGTGTCAAAGAAGTCTAATGGTGTAAAGTAAAATTACAGCCAAGAAAAGCAACTTGTGACAGCATTCCATTTGTTACTTTCAAAAGATTCAGACAAAAACCATTCAGTTCAGTGCTGAATATAACTTTAATTTTTTACATATGTACGAATTACATGGATAAATTCAGAAACGTGTCATGATGAATTTTTTTGCTATGGGACAATTGAGAAAATTGTCAAAGCTATGATATAATTGGCCGTTTTTTAATAGTTGCGGGATAGACCAGAATTTGACCAAACTCCATGATATTTTTGGCCATTTACCCTTTGATTTAAGTAAAACTAACAAACAAAAACACCTCAAAGCTAAAGTATGGAGTTACTTAGAGGGTACATACCAGAACCATTTCCAGAAACGCCATGATTTACGAGTCTTCTTAATCCTGATTTCGACGACAACCACGGATGAGATCTAAAAGTGAGAACTTCACCATATGCAGAAGTAGCAAAGAAAGAGAATGAATCAGTTTCATTGCTTACGTAGGTATGAGAGGGTCGACATTTCCTGTCACGAATTCAGCGACCCTGCAAGAAGTCGAAATTCATTATGTTAAAGCCAGTTTGTCACAGTTTCATGAGCCAAATTTTAGGGTGTGTTTTCATGATGATGCTCGAAATGAGAAGTTAATGAACTGCCAAGATAACATACTCTTTACAGGATCTTGAAGCCGGTGGAATGCTCTCAAGCGATTTCAATTCTTCCTGCTCACAACAATAATCCAACCAAATCCGTTATTGGGAATAGCATTCGACTTGTGCTCGTATAAACAGAGCTAAAAACGAATCAACCCGAGATGAGTGAAAATGATATTGACAGAGGACTAAATTGATGGTTAATTCGGAAGCAATTCAAAATGAGAGAAGTTTTGCTAACATATCTGCTACAGAAACAAAATCACAAATCAAAATGGCAACATTCAGGCCACAAAAAAGTTTCCATTACAAGAATTTAGAAAAATTTAAGCATCCCAAGTCCACATTAGATGAATTGTGTAGTCCCAAAATCAATGCAGCACTCCATTTGAAATTTAGTTGGTGGAGTAAACACAGAGAATATGAAGTTGTTTGAGACAATCAAAGCCTTCATTGGGAACATTAATGTTGAATTAAGAAATGCATGCTGTGGTCCAAAGCTAAAATAATTCAAACTCACAACAATCTGCATTGGGCTCATTGAAGTCTCCTCCTTTCACTCACCTACCCCACAAATTAGCCTTAAATATTCATCTAAAAAAAGATGCCAATCATCACACACCTTTCTCCTGCATGACCATTTCCAATCCCTAATTTCCACCAACATTCTTCGAAATCAAATCAAACATCTCAAATCCCTAATTACTCAATCAATTTTTTTTTTTAAAAAAAAACAAAAAAACTCACGTCTAAAAAGCCAATCTCCCTCTCGAGCATCTGAGCCCTGGCTCCCTCCCTCCGCTTCCCGTACAAATGCGGCGGCGACCTCGGCTGCGGCGGCGGCAGAGACGGCGGCGCCGAACCGTTAGCCTTGAAATCAGACATTTACGAAACCATAGAGGAGAGAGAGAGAGAGGGGAATGGGGAAAATGAAAAGTTACGAGACAAGTGAAATAATTAGACTGAAGGGGGCAGAGACTGAGTAATAGGTATAATTAGAGGGCCCCAAAAAAAGTTCTGTGGCGCAACAACTATGGTCAGAACTCAGAAGGTAAGCTAGGAGCAGCCTATGTAGATACATGCACAATCAATTGGGGTGAAAAGTGGGCAATAATGGGATGCTGCAGCTGCTCAAGTTAAGCATAGCTTAGCTACAAACAAATATTGCAATGAAAATTTTAAAATTATACGTTAAAGTAAGAGCTCTGTGTGTGTGTGAGTGTGTGAGTGTGAGTGTGAGTGTGCAGAGAGGTGGCAGGGTAAGGCGGGGCGACGCGGCACACGTGACTGCCTCTGCTCTGTTTTCGGGATTTTTTTTATTTTTATAATTATGGATTTTACTTTTTTGGACCTCGTTTTTACAGCATTTGGTAACTAAATTGGTGCAATTCTTAGATTTGCTTTCGTCATTTTTTGGTTTTGTTTGATAAAAAATATGGAGGTCGCTTTGGGAGGGGGAGAATCTGGATTCGGGTTTGCGGTGCAAGTCTGACCTGTCATCAGCTGCATTATTTAATTATTTTTGCAGATTTTTAAATGATCGGTTGTTTAATTGAATAAATTATGCTAGTAGTAGTACTCTTTATTTATGGCCTTCGGAATTGTTTTTTTTAATTGGATGGAAGTTAAATATTTGAAAACGAGGAAAGTTGAAGTGCGGGTGCGGGTTCTAAGAGCATCCTTAACGCGCCTGGCCGGGCCGCAACTCGCGAGTCCTAGCCCGAGAACAACGTTGGAGCATGGAGTGGCACGGCTTGGGACGGTCCCGAGGACGCAGTTGCGTCCCTGGGCCGCTCCCGGGGTCCGGCCCGGCCTAGGGTTAATTGTTACGGGACGTGCTGCAACGAGTCCTGGCCCGACATTATTTGGGGTTCGGGCCGGACTGGGACTCAACTTCATAATTTTTTTTTATTTTTTTATAAAATTCGAAAATTTATGTATAAAAACCACTCTTCCATCCATTTTCATTTTAATTCATCTTCATTTCTCTCTCTCACACTAAAATTCGAAAAATGCCTCCTTGCCGTGAAGGTCAACGAGCAATCGAAGCTCAAATGGCTCGAAGGTCAACTTGATTTTTTTTTTTGGAATTTTTAAATTTCAATGTTGTAATTTTCTATTTTCCGACTGAACAATGAATTTTTCCGATTTAAATTGTTCAATTATTCTATTTTACGAGTAAAATAGGTTGTAGTTGTGAATAGTACAAAATAATAGTTGTGGCTTGAGTTGTGGCCTGCGGGGTTAATGGAGTTGTGGCCTGGGACCCCAAATTTAGGGAAATGATGACATGGAGGGGACTTGCGGCCCAAATTCGGGATGGGGTTGAGGATGCTCTAAGGCCATTCACAATTTCGACTCAAATTCAGGTCCCAAGTTTCTTTTACGTCATTATTCACCTCATTTTTTTGTCATGTCACAAGGCATCATCTAGATTCCAACAATTCCCTCCGTCCCACAAAGATCGTCTAACTTTGACCAGACACCGATTTTAAGAAAAATAATAAAAATGTGAGTAGAAATGAGTTAGTGGAATGTGGATCCTACTTTTATATATTAGATTTATAATAAAATGTGAGTAGGAATGAGTTAGTGGAATATGAGGTCCACTACCAAATATGGTAAAAAGTGAAATGAGACAAATTTTGTGCGACGAAAAAAAAAGAACAATGGGACAATCTTTATGAGACAGATGGAGTATTAAATTGCACTATTAACAACTACAACCTACTCCCTCCGTTCCTTCATAGTTGAGTCATTTCTATATATAGTAACTTTTCCCTCTTTCTTACTTTACTCTCTCTTATTTATTCTCTCTACTTTATTCACTTTTTACTTAATTCTCTCTACCTTTTTTCTCTTTCTTACTTTTTATCTATTTATTTAACACACCCAACATTCATTTCTTAAACTCCGTGCCGAAAAGTTCCGCCTCAACTATGAGGGAACGAAGGGAGTATTTTATTCATAAAATTAAAAATGTTGAGCAATTATAACACGGAAAATACATTCTTCATTCGAAAATTGAAACTTACAAACATAGATTTAAAAATAATAAAGAAATTACACTAAAACATAATATCAATGCAGGAAAAACATTGGTGAGTGTCGGAATTTTTTCAATTAGATCCGCTTGGAGGTGAGTGTGGGCTTTTTCGTCACGCATCTCAGTTTCACGGGCCATGACATTGTGTTGTTCGACAGGAACACCCTGCGCTGGAGGTCAGTTACAACGAATAACTGGAGGTGCTAGCGTTGGCGTCATTGCTCCCAGTGTCGACATAGTCTCCTTCGTCGTCAACGATTCCTTCGTCGTCAACGATCATGTTATGCATTATGACACATGCATGCATGATGTCAGCGATTATTGGACTGTGCCATCCACGGGCCGCTCCTTTCAATTTTGGGGATACAAAATTGATACGCAATTGCTTGCGTTGAAATTTTTTAAAAAATAACAATGATTTAGTATACAAAAGAAAGTGTTCCAAACTTAAAGACTAATTAACTTAATCATTTATGTTTGATGCTTCCATTTGCGTCCTCTAAATTTTGGGACACCAATAATATGAACATATTTTAAGCATTGGTGGTGTATTTAGAAACACAAAATAGCATTATTGTGATAGTTTGAATGTTCTTCTTTGCTTCCATCTCTTCTTTTCCGTAAGTTTTTTTTTTCTCTTATATATTTATTTCTCTTCTTCCCTCTTTTCTATTTTGATAAATTAAAAAGTTTTGGAATAAATCAAAAAATTTAAAAGTATTTTGGGCCCTCTTTTCTAGGTTGATAAATTAAAAGTTTTGGACTTAAATGCAATAAATTAAAAATTTTAAAAGTATCTTGGGCTTATTATAATGTAAATCAAAAAATAGATTCGTCTTGTTCAAAGATTTATAATTGAATTGATTTTGCAGTGATCCTTTTATTTTCCTACTTTATTCTGAGTTTTATAGTATCATCGAAGATGATCTTATTAATACTATAGTTAATTAAGTTTTAGTAGTGAAAAAAAAATTAATTAAATTTTAGTGTAGTTGTGCTCCATTGCACACAGAAAAGTATATCCAGTTGCTACTGAAATTTAGTAAAAAAATTATCGTCTTTTCTACTCATGCGGGTGCGCCTACGTCATTTTTCTGGTTAAAGATTTACAATAATATTGAAATTGTAAAATATTCATACTTCATTTTGCAACTACCAATTATATTTTCTCTTGAACAAGATAATCTTTTATTTCAAGGCGAGAGTAGGAGAATATTTTCTAAAATCAACAAAAGTTGAGCAATCAATCATCTCCCATAATATGAGCAATGATTTAAGTTGCAATATAAGTCACATTTGCATTTGCTAAAATTAAAAACTCTTGTAAACTTACCTAAAATATTAAGAATCACGAGTTTATATAGAAATAGGACAATATATGTCACATGAAGAAAATAATAGGTGGGGAAAAGTAAAAACGATGGTGAAATAGTAGTGTTAATATGTAGATGGTAATGGTATTAATGGAATGGTCGGAGTGGGAGATATATGTATAATAGAAATAGATAGACAAAGAAAAGGCATCAGCTTGAGGTATGCACAAAGTTCCATATTAGTACACTGTTTCCACTTATTTCTCAACATTATTTTTTCTTTTCGCAATGCTACAAACTTATAAGAACATTTATTCTATATTGAGAAGTTTGTTCACGAAAAGAATTCCAATAGAGAAACAAATAGTTGGAACTCTTTTTATAAATTTCCAACAATTTTCCCCTTGGCTTTGGATTACTTTGATTTTGGTAAATAGCATTGCCAGCCATTAGAATAATAAACTATAACATAAAAAAAAAACTAGTTAAAAACTATTTTTAATGTAATTAAAGACGTTAATTTGTGTTTCCAAATATAGCATTAACGCTTCAAAAAAATGTTCTAATTAATTGTTGGGGTCCTAACTAAAATTAGAGAACGTACGCAAATCAAAGCATCCTAAAAAATAAAAGACTAAATTAATTTATCCTTAGTTTAGAGAGACTTTTTTTTGCGTCCTAAATTGTTGTTATTTTTTAAAATTTTCCATCGCAAGTAATTACGTATTAGTTTCTGTGTCCTTAAAAAACAAGTTTTGTAGTGATATTATGTTAAACAAATTAGTATTCCAACGATAATAGTGACATTTTAAATTGGAAAGTGGATTAAATAAATATTACGGCATTTTTTTGGATCGAATTGTTAAAATAAAGAAAAAACATCGAGAAAAAATATCCAGGACAATCTTATTTGTGAAATTGTGTAAATATGGTTTCCATCTCACTTTGATGGCACAGGTTCAGGTTGTAAAATGATACTACCTTTACAACATTAAAAAAAGATTGATCTTTCAAAAAAGCTGCATGTATGGCATATAAAATTTGCGACCTTTGATGGATGTGCAAACCCTAAAGAGTCCAATGCAAATATTCAGTCATTTTTTTTTCTAAAATGAGCATAGACTAGGTGGAGGCTCAAGAGGATCCTTTTCTCCTCCTATATTGAAGAGTCGGGCTAATGATGATCCGAAAATACTAGCACCGGTGGAGGCTCAAGAGGAACAACGGCGAGTCGAGGGACTCCTTGCAAAGGTTTGAGTGTGTAATCCCTCTTCCATCTTTATATGTCTACAAATTGTGTGATGACGATATATGCTTTTATCATTAACTTCGCTATGTTTGGAATAAGAGATACTTAGGTAGATTTTCCTTTAAAGCAACTTGAACGTGTAGAATGAGAAATCTAGGATTTTGGGTTTAAGGTTGAAGGATATGATTGCTAATATCACTATGCTTCCCATTTTAGTTGATAGACTTTTTGTACGTGATTTGGTGGATATAGAAATTGTGTACCTTGGTTTTGCAATGATGGGTCGAAGTGTGCATGTTTTGGTGACCCTTTTTTTGAGTACTCCATATATGGATGAACATGTGATACCTTTTTGGATTATCTTTTTGAAATTGTGGAGAGATCAAGAACCCGGTAAGTGTTATACTCCCTATTGATACGCTCGGATTTTGCATAGTTTTAAGGCCATTATTTGGTCCATTTTGAGTGTCAAAGTTGCATTATATGTCCATTATTTGCATATTTTTATCTATTTTGGTATTTTTAAGTGTTTTATGAGAATTGTGCAAAAAAGAGCCTAAAAAGATAGCAAAAAGTCGAAGTTGAAAGTTTGGAGCCTTCGAGCCAGCCAGCGGTCCGCTGGACCTTACACAGTGGCCGCTGACGCCCATCGACCGCTATCCCTGCAACGACTCGTCTCGGAAATCTGAGCTGAAAAGGAGAACACGACCAGCGACCATTCATCAGAGTCCAGTAGCTACGGAATGTTTGCCAGAGACTGCTGGACTTTGTCCAACGGCCCGTTGGGAAAACGCGACATATGGAATTCGCCATATTTTCTCTCCAAGATTTACCATACTATGCTGAAGAATTGTCATATCGTTGTACACAACTTGAAGGTTATAAATACCCCTAAAGCTTCATCAAAGGAACCTTTTGCTGCATATTACACCAGAGAATAATATTTGAGAGTTCCTTCCACTGTTCATCATCGTTCTCAACCATTGAAGGGGTTTGAAGCATGGAATCAAGAGAAGATCAAGGCTAAGAGATTCAACCTTTGGGTTTTATTGTCTTAGTACTTATGTTTTCCATGTTTTCCCTACAAAGTATGAGTTTAGTGTATTTTTCCATGAGTAGCTAATTCTAAGGATTTGTTAGTAACAACTTTAATATATACAGTTCCTATTTATTTAATACTTTTGTTTTGTTCATTACTTGCTTCAATTCTAAGTGCGGGATAATGCTTCATGTTTGAGTGACACATTATGTGATAATTTATTGACTTGCAAAGTAATCGAGAGAGGATTTGCATATTAGAAGAGTTTAGTTGACACTACAATTATTTCCCCTTAAAACGGTACTTTTAATTGAGAGCGAGAACAATAGGATTATTTTGTGCTTTTGAAGAGTTGCAAATATAGGATTGACGACCCTAGTGTGTGATCTACTTTGTGCCGCATGGGAAATATTTATGTGACTCGTTCTAGTAAAGTATGAATTGTGCTAGGGTATTGTAGTTGAAACTTGTATAAACCATAACTGTGAAAGCACATCCCTGAAATTCCCTTATCTCATCTGTTTCATCTCTGCGTTTTATCTACAATTGTTTATTTTCTTTCTTTAATTTTTCAAGTTTTTAGTTCTTAAAACCAAAACTAACCGTGTCTCCAAATAGTGAAAGAGGATAGCCAATCTGCGATCGGTTTCCCTGTGTTCAATATCCGGTATTGACTATTAGATCTACTCTGTATACTTGCAGGTGTGTTTACTGCTAATAAAAAATGCATCACTTATGCTCATACTTGGATTAATGTGGTTCCGTTTGGATTTATAGAAAGCATGTCTGATTTGAGGACAAATCATTCCCAAGAAGAGGGGAATGATATGAACCTAGATGACTCACTTTATAGAACGACGCCTTGAAGGATCAGGGCGTAATCCAAACAAGCGAATCAAGATAAGAAGCATGAGCCATTAAAATGGTGTTCGAAGAATAGGTGAACGAATCAAGCCTAAAAGTGCGCTGGAGGGGCCCTAGAGGGAATGACCCGACCGAGTGTCTATGTGAGGCTTGAGCTACCCGACTAGGTGGCAGACTTCAATGGTCAAGAGGCTTGGACCCAACCAAGTGCTCAAACAACCCAACCGGTGAGGAAGCGATGGATTCAGAGGGCGAGAACTAGTCGGGTGACTTCGTGTCACTAACTGCACCCGACCATCGGGTAGAAGGAGCGACCGACCAGGTGAAACTCTACTAAAGCACCACCTAGCCAGGTGGAATGCACAAAGTCATGGATTTTTAGCCATTTTCGAACCTTTTCATCTTCATCTTTCCCCAAGTATAAATCCAAGTTTGTAAACGTTTTGTAGGAGACTAACATATTTGGAAACACTTTTGAGTGTTTTCTCTCTTTTGAAATTCGAACTTGTTAGTTGATTGAGGTGCAGTTAGTTGATTGATTGAGCTTGCATTCCTTAGGTAGGTATATGCTGGTCAGTAGTCATTATAAAAGAGTTGTTTTTTGAAAATATTTAATGGTTGTCTTCATTTTCTAGAATAAGGTTTCAAAGAGGATTTACTATTCCTAACACTTTCTTTATTACTCTATTCCTTAAAAATAGACCAAATTTGTCATTTTGGAATATCTCTTAAAATTAGACCAATTCTATTTAAAGAAATATTTTCTCTCTAATGAGGTGGATCGCATTGTTTACTAACAATACTCCTATACTCCCTCCGTCCCAGAAAGATTGTCCCAGTTTATATTTTGCACTCATTTTGCAAAAGTAATAATAAATAGTTAAAGTAGAGAGAAAGTAAAGTAAAAGAGAGAATAATGTAGAGAATAGTCTTACCTACATTATTCTTTCTCTTATTTTACTCTCTTTCAACTTTACCTATTTATTATTATTTTTATAAAACGAGTGTAAAAAATGAACTGGGACAATCTTTCTGAGACGGAGAGAGTAACTTTTTCTTTCTATCTCTTTTGTCTTATTAATTGTGCATTAACTCCGTGTCATCTCAAATATTTATTTTTAAGGGACGGAGGAAGCATATTTCTTCCATCCATAATTTTAACTCAATTATATGTGGCTTGAGTATTTGGTCAATAAGATTAGCTAGAAGAACAATTCCTGGGGAGCATATATTCAGCAGATTCAGTAGAAGAGGGAAATAGAAGAGAGAAAGAGAAATAGTAATTGAAATGGTATTAGTAGATCATGAGATCCATATTATTAGTAATATTAATATATGGTGAAAAAAAATTCAAAAATAGAAAGGTCACTAATTTTGATGGAAGAATTTAGTATTTAAAAAAAGATTATTTTTGGGCGCAAAAGAGTATATAATTAAAGCGTAGTTTATTTTGAATTAGAAAACTGACATATCATTACACAATGAAAAACACAATTAACATATCCATTACATTAGTGAATTTGACATAAAACCTAGTAGTCAGGGACCAACTAAAACTTCAAAAAGTTGTACTCATACAGAGACATAAAGTCGATCGAGTAGAGTCAAGGACCAAAAACTTCAAACATTGTACAAGATATAATTAAATAAAAATAATACAAAAACTTCACACGTATTTTGCCTAAAACCTTTAATCCACTTCTAGAAAGAGGGCCTAAATACAAATGTATTAGGAGAAAAAATCGGAAAAATTATGAGAAACCAAATGAAGTGCAAATTCCATAATTATCGGTCCTCGGTGCCTTGCAAAGATATCTCATGCCCTTTTTGGTACGGTGGAATGGAATGGGAGAATGGAATAACATTCCTACCTCCATTCCATTCCTTTGCTTGGTAAATATTTTTGTTCGGAATCACCATTCCAATCCATTTGGAATGAACATTCCTTTCCACATGGAAATATCCATTCCATCCATTTAGCTAAGGAATGACCATTCCATTCCATTCCATTCCATTTTTCTTTCTTTTATTTTAAATTTCAACAAAATTATATAAATATTATTTTATATTATATTTAAATTTAATATCATCACAATTTTATAATAAAATTAAACTTTAAAATTTTTTAATAATTGAAAAATCCACCCACATTTCACACACTACACACACTTCAAACATTTCACACACTTTACACACTACACACACTTCACACACTACATGCACTACACATATTTCACACACTACACGCACTTCACACACTACACGCACTTCACACACTACACGCACTACGCACACTACACACATTTCACACACTATGTAACAGCTCGGCATTTCTAGGGTATAATAAATACGGCGACTGTTAACTAGGCGAATTTAAGACGACAAGAATGTAGACTAAGGTTTCATTTAAAGAGATTTGACCAAGTGTTTAATGAAGATCAAGACAATAAGTCAACGGCTTTAAATACGAAAAACAAGATTTAATAGCTAACATAGGCTAAGCTCAAAAGTCAAAGGTTTATTGTAGCTCCAACAAAACGCAATAATTCACCATATTCTAATTCGAAGAAATAAGTTCAAACCAACCACAGATAATAAGTTTCAAAATATTCAGCGGAAGCATTTCCAAGAGAAAGCGAAGCCATGTATGTAACACCCCCTACCCGATTGTCTGCTAACCGAATAGATGATGTCACAATTCTGGTACCATAATTTTTATAAATTCAAAATCCATTTCTGGCGGCATTGTAAAAACAGTTTTCAAAATTATATACAATCAAACCTATAAACATTAAAAGGGAAGCTATTGCATACATTCCAAGTTACAAACATGTGCATCTAACAAGATTAGACGCATACGCCGTAATCCATAATCAATATTCATAGACTCTCCGCCCAACCAATTTGCATTACATCATTTTATGATTATCTTGTTTATTCCTGATATAAATCGAGCAATATCTCCCCAACACATGCCTAAAAGCCAAAAATATGCACAAATATCAATCATGGGATTTGGATAATACATCAATAGTGATCAATATCCACACAATTACCAATAATTTACACAGTTATCAGAGATTCACATAAAGCATTCAATAATTCTACATGGCATCCACACATCACATCACACTATACTGCATAACACCAATATCACATATCATAGCTCATTCATGGTCCCATCAATGTGCTCGGATTAACTACTTGGATACACAGACAATTCATCAATTCAAATCAGCATCGACCGACAACTTGTAATCAATTTTATCACAACACATACATCACAACATTAAGCCCTCATCCACGTGCTTGGCGACACCATGGGCACACTGACAATTATATGCCCCCGCGTGAGGCCCGATCGAAATTGTATAATATTTCTACCGCGTGTGGACCGATCGAATAAGCTGCAACATAGCGTACTCATACATGTACCACCTGGCCTTATAGCTCATGGGGCAATTCATCATCATATATCATCATGAACCGTCTGGCTGTATAGCCCCATGAGTGAGTATTGTGCACCTATATACATATATGGCCTGGCCTTATAGCTCAATGGGGCAATTCATCGTCATATATCATCATGAACCACCTGGCCGTATAGCCTCATGAGTGAATATGGTGCACAAAACATATCATTGCCACCGCGTGTGGCCCGATCGAATTTATCTCATCATGTGGCATGCCAATTTTTCCCAATGACATCAACCAAGCACGGGAAATCACATAAGTCATCATGCTCACTCGTCAATCCATCTTATTCCCAAACCATTCGTCAATTCATCTCATTACCATATTTCATCCATTATTTCCATATTCTATATGTCATGTCTAACTGTGATAACAAATCACATATGCATAAATAGTATAGAATTATAAATATACATTTTAACACATTGTAGCATATAACACCACACAAGAAAATTAAGCTCTTAAATACTTAATGCACTACCTGATAGGCTTATGAGTACCTGCCTTTTACCACCTTAACGTCTCGGTCACTCCATATTCTTCTCCCATTTTATTATTTTCGAGAAACTTCTCACTTTGTTTATTAAACACGTAAATCTCTTAATGATTCCATGACCTCACATTTATCCTACAAGCCTTACCAATAATCTAGTTCTCCATATTTCTTTTACTCTCAATCCCAATCCTTCATTTACTACCCAAAAGTCCTCATTAAAAACATATACTATAATCAATATTTAAATCTCATGGAATCTTTTATTTTTATCATTTACCATCAATTTACCTTTCATGTGTTAGCCGACTAATCACAATTTCTTATTTTCTTGACCGGAATAGAAAATTCCGATCTTAATCAATTATTTTTTTGGGGCGTTACAATGTATGAGGACACGACTACACTCAAAATCCCAACCATCCATATTATTCGATTCAACTGTCTCAACACCACCGACCACCCATCGCCGCTCAACCTGCACATAGGGAAAACACATGCAGGGCTGAGTATTTTAAACATACTCAGTGGACTCATGCCAAAACATTTTATAGTTATGCCACCCTTACCATAGTGAACTCGAGTTTTTGCATTTATTTAAAGATAAGCATCGAGTATCACAAAATATATTTCATGGACTGGCCAGTCAAATAATACCTCCCATTTTCTCATCAATCAACAATTCATATGGTGCGACGAATGTTGCCACACTTTCGCCCACGAGATCGGCCGACTAGCAAGGACGGCTCCCGATCTCCCGTGTACACTAGCCTGATAGGGTTTGCGGCCCTACTCAGACCCGAATTCGTTTTTATAGCCCTATAGCCTAATGGAGCGTACTCACAATCTAGGCATCATGCACACACAATATCCAAAATAATCATAGGCATGGCATAACAGTTTAATCCACCCTTATCGCTCCACTTTCATATATTTGCAACATAAGAGAGAGTTTAAGAATAAAGCCCACCTCGATTTCCTTCGATTTCAAAAACGCACTTCTTCTTGTTATCACACCGGAAACGCGAACTATCACCTTTAGTTCATATATTTCAAATAAGTCTCAATCATGGACCAAAATCATCCATGTTCTCACGTTTCCCTTTTCCCATCGATTATTTTCAATATCAACATTCAAAATCAAAGTACGATTATCATATCGTTTTTATTCACACAACAACTCTAGATTTAACATCAAATCGTGTCACGCATGAGTGTTTCCCACACACGACACACGCACACACACACAACACACGTACACGCCTACCGAGGCGTGCACACACACACACACGGTCACACACCCACACATGCATCCAAATTCACCGATTAATTTCCCCTTCACTCGTTCTAAATGCATGTGGACTCAAGAACACCGATTGATCGGTAGAAGAAGAGAAGATCAAAAATAAAAATACCTTTTCAAGAGAACAATCGGTAGAAAACAAGTAGGATCTTGATTCTTCAATGAATTCTCGAATTTCAGCTTCAATTCTTCTCCAAAAGATGAAGAATTAATGGAGAAAGTAGAAGAATAATTTGAGAGAGTGTGGGGAGAGGGGGAGGACGAAATTTGGGAGTGGGGGCGTGATTTGTGATGTGCTAGGGTTAGGTTCTAACTCTTATTTATAGAGTGCAAAATATAATATCTTTAATTAAATAAATTAAAGATTTGGAGTGATTTGAGGGGAAGTGACGTTAAAACCGTTGAGGGAAAGGAGGATTTCGAATTTCTTAGGCTATTTAATTAGCCTATGATTTAATTTGAATATTTTACGGAGTAGAATAAAATATCACGGAGCAAGAAAATAATAATAATCTCCCCAAAAATATGGTAGTAGGCGTGATTTTCAAATTCCTACTCCAAGGAATTAATTAAAAATTCTAATTTAATTAGGATATGGTAAGATCTTCTTAGATTTGGCAACATATGCTAAGATATTTGAATTTATTTATGGAAGAGAATAAACAAGGGATCAAATAATATAATAACAATAATCCCTTCTCCCATAATAAGAGATTTTCGAAAATCTCTTTGAAATAAGAGAGGTTTCGAATTCTTCATAGAATAAATAGGAATATTTGGACTTTGGATTTAATTTGGATAATTATCTCAAGCAATAATTAAATCCAAGAAAAATAGGATTTCTTTCCAATAAATAGGAGGGGTCGAAAATTCCACATAATTAAATAATGCTCCTATTTAATTCTCACTCATCCCTTAGGAAAATAATTCACCACAATTATTATTTCTCCCCACATTAAAATATCCACATATTCGGATTTCACCTCCACTTCACATTTTTCAACGACTTTGACCATTCCACAGCCACGTCAGATTTTCGCCAATATTGACTATTCAATAGCCACGTCACATGTTCAACAAGTTTGACTATTCAACTCAAACTCAACTCCATATCGCAATTAGGTCACAGAGAATATTGCAATAAACCACTCGTCATTTAATTCCACATATCATAGCATTAAAAGCATTTAATGCAAAAATTTCCACGTCACAAAAATTAGGGTTCGAAAAAGCGGGGCGTTACACACTACACACATTTCACACACTACACATACTACACACATTTCACACACTACACACAATCACCGACGGATCTAGGGGGGCAAGAGGGGGCGGTCGCCCCCTCCGTGCGACTAATTTCCTCTTATCCGGGCGTAAAATTACCATGTCCGTCCCCTCCGTTTGCCCCCACGTCGCCCCAAAAATCGAAATAAATTGTTATTTTCGCCCTAAACCAACCTAGTAGTATATATTTCGCCCCCTCCGTTTATGAATTCTGGATCCGCCACTGCATATAGTTCTCATACTACACACACTTCACACATTTCACACAGTACACACATTTCACACACTACACACAGTACACAAATTCAAAAATAGGATGCTTGAAATGTATGAAATGTGTGTAGTGTGTGAAATGTGTGTAGTGTGTGTAGTGTTTAAAGTGTGTGAAATGTTTGAAGTGTGTGAAGTGTGTGAACTGTGTGAAATGTGTGTAGTGTGTGTAGTATGTGAAGTGTGTGAAATGTGTAAAGTGTGTGAAGGGCGTGCAGTTTGTGTAGTGTGTGAAGTGCGTGCAGTTTGTGTAGTGTGTGTAGTGCTTATTTTTGGTAGAATCAACATATTAATTATTCATATTTCATTCCATTTCATTTCTATATTAATTTGTAGATATCAAACATAGGAATGGAATCAATCAAGGAATAACAATTCCATTCCTTTTGCATTCCTTGTGCTTACCAAGCACAGGAATGGAATGGAATTGTCATTCCATTCGCACCTTCATTCCATTCTCATCTCTATTTCATTCCCTCCTTATTTCATTCCATCCTACCAAGTAGGGCTAGTGTATTTAGAGAGAAAAAATGATTAAATTCCATAAACCATAATCATAAGAAGCACAATATTCACATTATCTTAGCATACAAAGATAACTGAAAAAAAAACTGTAAACTGCAACATCATTTCAAATATCACTCACTGTTTGAAGTGCCCAGATATATTACAACTTCTCTAAGAAAGGAAGCACTTCAAATACACCAAGAGCATGCTAACGAATGGTATGATTGGTAACATAGACCAAGCAGATTGTCTATTTTCAAAAAAAAAATCAACAACCAAAAAATGAATTTAACATATGCTTACATTACAATAAAATGAACATATGAATTTCTACGTATATCTTCATTTACAATTTGCATTATTCTAACATCTATACTAATCAAGCTCTATTGAAATCTTTACCATGAAAACCAAGGCCGATCTTCCTTCATTTTTTAATGTTTGTGGCCTTCATGTCCGATACTTTATCTAGTTCCACTTCTTTATCTTCTCCTAATTTAGTTTCGCTAGGGAAAAATTTCACCTTATTGCTATCTGTCGATACGGTAAAAACGAAAGTGCCAGCTTGAGCATCGTCAAAGTCTTTCAAGGGCTCCAAAACTCTCACAACTTCAGCCATGGTTGGTCTAAGCTTAGGGCGATAGCTTAAGCACTGATAAGCCAACGCGGCCACCTTTTGGGCTGCGAGTTCCGGGTATAGGCCTTCTAGTCGTGGATCGATAACCCTCACCAACTTCCGTGGATTTTTCAACATAGGCCTTGTCCGCTCTACTAGGTTTTGGTCTCTATTGGGGCGGCTCTTGTCTAGTGACTTTCGTCCCGTTATAAGCTCTAGGAGGACTACTCCAAAGCTGTATACGTCGCTTGCTGATGTTAAATGACCTATATATACGTGACTCGATATATCAATACTTTTCTTATTTTAGTAGTCATAGTTAAAGTTAGTTATACATAACTATGTTATTACCGGTCATGATGTATTCAGGGGCAGTGTAGCCTTGAGTGCCCATAACTCGTGTGGAGATATGTGTCTGGTCGCCTTGTGGGCCATCTTTAGCAAGCCCCAAGTCAGCAAGCTTTGCAGTGAAATCCTGAATAAACAGACAAGGAAAGATTAGCAAAAATGCGTATAGACGATACAATAATGGTGAAGATTGGTTGAGTATTAGAGGAATAAGAATTACAGAGTCGAGCAAAATGTTGGAAGCCTTGAAATCACGATATATGACTGGATTTTTGGATTCGTGCAGGAAAGCAAGCCCCTTTGCAGCTCCAAGAGCAATCTTCAATCTTGTTGACCATGGAAGTGGAATGCACATTTCTAAATACACATGTAATTTCAAGTTAATATATTATTAAGTGTCTTAAATTCGAATCCAGTTATACAATATACATAAGTTTAATATTGCAATTTAAAAAACAAGTAAGTGTTTTATTGAAGAATTAATCAGATATGTTCACGTAGATGTTGACATTCGAGAGTATCACAAAATAAAAAAACTGATATTGACTTTTGCAATACACAAAAATAGTTCTAGAAGTTTTCGAATAGTTCAATATGCTTTTATTATAACTAGAAGTCACTCAATTAGGTGACAACGAGAGAAACTAGCGTGTAAATTTGTTGAATAAACAAAATAATTGACCAATATAATATTTACAATCATATTCTAGCTTTTCAACCAAACCACTAGCACAATACAAGCAACTCACTTTTTTTTCAAAATGTATGCCTCCCATTGCTCTAAACTAATACTAGTATTTCATATGATATTAAAAATAAAATATTTTATTTTTAGGATTTTCTATTAAAAATAAAATGTTTTTTAAAATGAAAATAATATTATTTCTATTTTTTCATCCCTCTTACTTTATTTTCTCATCATTAACTTACAAAACAACGCTATATAAAATTTTGTGCCGAAAAGCAAATGTTTCATTTATAATAGACGGATGGAATACTAGTTTAGATATCGAATTAGTCTTTACTAACAAGTTGATGATCATGCTGGAGTAAAACATAAAATATTAAAATAAGAATATATTTACTTGCCCCAGTTGAAAACCCTTGTCACAAGAAACAAATAAAAAATAAATAATAGTGTGGTGAGTCAAAAATAAACAACAATATTCGTACTTACTTCTAAAGAGCTGATTTTCCAAGCTGCCTCTAGGCATGTATTCATACACCAGCAGCCTCTGCTCTTCTTCACAACAATATCCAACCAACTTCACCAAGTTTGCATGTCTTAATTCACCAAGAAAAACTACTTCTGTCTGATCACCCCAAACAGTCAACCAAAGAATAAATCAAGAATAATCCAATAAATAATTTTAGAAATGACAATGGCAACTAATTATGAACTGTCATACAAATATATATGGTTTAGTTCATGAACTAAAATTTCTTTAGGCATGGATAGACACACATGGTCTTTTTTAAATAAATATTACTCCTAGTAGAAAATTATTGTATGAAAATTTAATTAAAAAATATAAAATAAATTTGAGATACATACCAGCCATTCTCGGTGGCCTTGTTTGCCGTCCAAATCCAAGAGCTTAACGGCGACGGGCTGGGCCTTCAAACCGGGCCGAAGGCCTTCATGAATGAAGCCCTTGTGAACGGGCCCGAACCCGCCTTCACCGAGAAAATTAGTGGACGCGAAATTGTGAGTAATGAGCTTCAATTCCTGCAGCGTGAAAGCGTGGAGATTCGACGCCGCCAGAGACACGGAGAGTTCCTCCGATATCGTCGAGCTGCTCAAATCCAGCAACGAAACCCTTTGATTCGACGCCCACTGCTGCTTCGTCTCCGCCTTCTTCTTCTCCGCCTTGAAACACACCGGAAAATAGTCCTGCCACCTCGCCGCCCTCTTCTTCACCGCCATGAGATATTGAAGAATTAATGATGTTTTTATTTATTCATAATTTGCAGATGGTTTTATAAGATGGTGAGGGAGGTGGATTATAGTATTAATTAATAATTGATTGATTAATGGTGGTGGTTTACGCTAATTATTTATTCACATGTCAATAATCGATACAGCATATAATTACTAGGATAGTCGAATTAGGTGCACTGCGTGCTTGTCCACTACATTATTTTATATGTATAGATTAGCTTTACAGTTTGAAAATTGTGATTGTTTACGACATTTAACATGATAGACTAGTATAAGTCATTGGTTACAAGTTTTCACGAAAATTAAAATATTCATCAAGTGTTTTTGGGTAAACTTGCATCAAAGTCAATTCAACTACACAAAAGAAATCTATTCTTCAATATTGTTCTTGTAAATTGCATGTCAAATAGTCTTATCAAATATTGCTATTATACTCCATACAGAATTTATAACAACACTCCATCCGTTCTATAGTAATGAAGGCGTTTCTTTTCGGCATGAAGATTTAAGAAAAATTGTGTTAAGTGAGTTAAGTAAAGAGAGAATAAAGTGGAAAATGAAAAAGATAGAGAGATGAAGAGAGATAAAAGTAAGAAAGAGTAAAGTATGTGTGGAAAAATGTGTTGACTTTTACTATAAAGAGAAATGACTCTATTACTATGGAACGTACCAAAATGACAAAATGACTCTATTACAATGGAACGGATGGAGTACTAGTTAATAATAGCATATCAAATATCACTATAATGATTAAAAATAAGTTATTAAAGATTAGAAAAAAGTAGTCATTTGGTTTAAAGTATTATTAAGAAGTACTCCCTTTGTTCTATAGTACGGGAGTCATTTTGTCATTTTGGTATATTCCATAGTAGTGGAGTCATTTCCTTTTTAGTAAATGTTAACATATTTCTTCTCACTTTTGTATTCTCTCTTCATCGCTCTAGCTACTTTTTTCATTTCCTACTTTATTCTTTCATTAATTTAATTCATTTAACACAATTTTTTTTAAATAGCGTGCCGAAAAGAAACGTCCCCACTACCACGAAACGGAAGGAGTATTTTGGTTGTGAAATTGGGTGGATTCATGACAAATATGAATTACTGTTCTATTAATAAGAGTAAAATTGGGATTGTGATTATTTTTTATTCTTTTATTTTAGTTAGTATTTCTCTCTTTATGTTTCAACTATAGTTCGTCGTATTCATTTTTTCAGTTGCCTCAATATAATCTCATTTCATTTTTACTAACTCACTCAACATTATTCTATTTTTTAATTTATTCTATGTTTTATATAATTCTCTTTCTATTTAACTTTTTATTATGCTTTATTATGTGTTGAAAAGAAATGTAAGTATAAATATAGTGGGATACAAGCAATTGAAATAATAGATTAACCAGTTCAAAGTTCAAACTTTAAGGTTGGTAAAACAATGTGAATAGAAAAAATGAAAAGGGCACTAAATTTACTGTACATGAAATTGTTGAATGGAAAACTCATACTGCTGCCCTTCTTTGACCAGCTTAGACTAAGTTAGTATAACATTATTTATGTCGCAATTGGATGAATTAGTTAATTGTATATGCGGGATAATCGATAATTCAACACAGTTTTACAGCTAGCAAGTCCATAATTCAACAAAGTTTTACAGCTTGCAAGTCCATAATATTGTCCATATTTAACTCGGCAGGAGTTTTAAAAAATGTGAAAAATAATGAGTACGGTGTGAGTTCTAAAAAATATGAAGAAAAATAATGTGAATCTGGATATTCACAATCATAGGATGCAACGACATCGAGGGCCATGGGTTGATTGGGTTCCGAAAAGAAGGTGGAGATATGGCAAGGAGCCAAGCCGGATTTGGAGGTCTGCCTCAAACCAGAATTTTCCTATCAATATGGTTTCCAAATGCTCTTCTAAGACCACCATTGTCTTCATCATCAAAAGAGCTTCGCGTGAGTACCTTACACGCCTCAATCGGAGCCTGGATGAGGAAGTTATGGTCGTTTTACGAAACTCACGCAGTCCAACAAGCTAAACGCCCGGCGACAGATAAAATGCCCGGGCAAGGCCCCAAAACGCCCGGTCGGGCATTTTGTCCGAAAATGCCATTTTCCAAGATTTTAAAGACTATTTTCCCTATTACTTTTGTTTTAGTATAAATACTCTTTTTAGGGTTTTCATTCTCAGCTTTTGAATATTTGTAAGAGACAATTTATCCATATTTGAGAGCTCACCTTCTTCATCTTTTGAAGACTTATCAAATTCCTTCGGGTTGCATTCGATCTTTTGTCGGGCTAAGGTTGATTGTAAAGGTATGCTTGACAATTCTTGTGTTGCTAGTTTGTGGAGCCATTAGGTGTTTGTATGTGAAAGTGTCTTTGGGATTTCTTTCTTGTTCTTCACCTAAATCATAACACTAATCCATCATCTATCCTTTCATCCTTTTTTCTTGTTCTATTTCTTGGTTTACCTTGTTCATTTGTTGGGTTTATTTACAAGAATAAGTTCGGGACAAGTTCATGAGTCTTCAATATAGAAGATTCACATTAAAAAATAAGTGAAAAAAGTTATAGTAGAATGTGAGTTCTATATTTATATATTTTTTAATAATAGAACGTAAGTGTAATGAGTTAATAGATGTGGACTCTAATGAAAAAAAAGGGATATTGGCATCTAATATCATGAAACTTTCAAAAAATTGGGTTTTTCCCACGAACTTTAAAATTGACAAATAATATCACGAACTTTACCCTCTGTTTGTTTTTTCTCACGAATGAAAAAATTCCCACAAATAATATTATGATACAGATTTGTTTTCGTAATTTCTCGACAACAATTTTGAGAGTTTCGAGTTTTTTAATTTTTGAAGCTAGTTTTTCTTGAAGCACACCCTCCAAAATTGTTATTCAATTTATTAAAATAACATGAATTTTTTCGTTCGTGGAAAAAAATAAATCGGGAGTAAAGTTCGTGATATTATTTGCCAATTTTAAAGTTCGTGGGAAAAACCCAACTTTTTAAAAATTCCATGATATTAAATGCCAATATTCCAAAAAAAATAATGTGGATAATATTTCACAAATATATCGAAACCACAAAAATGGAATGATGTAATAATAATTATACTATCCTGGTGGAGTATAGCTAGTTACGCTGCTGGTTTTGGAACCTGTCGTATACACTTTGGCGGCCGGAAGTGAAATCAAATCGGAATCATGAAGGGTAAAGTGTTTCTAGTGTTGATTTCAAATTTACCAATAGATTTTTCTTTATTTATTTAGTTTTTATTTATTTCTTTCCTATTATTTTCTCATTTATAAAAATTAAATCAATTTTAATACAATCCAATCATATTTCTTTTCTCTTCATTATAACTCTCTTTTTTATCTTTCATATTTCACATCAATACTATCTTTTTCTCCCCCACTACGCGCTAAATAATTATACTATTATTATCTCCTAAAATTATGTGTTATTTATAAATGTGACATATCTGGATTGGGCCGGCTTGCATAGAAAAGTAATTTGTCATACTTTTTAAGATATTTTTTAATAAATTTTAAAATTGGGATATTGGCGTCTAATATCATGAAATTTTTGAAAAAATTTACCTTTTACACGAACTTTGAACTTTAATTGCATATAATATCATAAACTTAAAAAGCTGTTGGAATTTTTTTCAACCGGAGCCAAAATTCAACTGCATTAAAATGAGATGGATAAGTGGCTTCTAGGAACTTTGAAATCACATTATTATCATTTTTCAGCGGTAGCCATATCTTATGTGATATAATAACAAATGAAATGCATATGGAGTTTGTTGCTGGTGGGAAAATATTCAACAACTATATAAGTTCGTGATATTATGTTAAAGTTTGTGGGAAAAAATAAATTTTTGAAAAGTTTCGTGACATTAGGTGCCAATATCCCTTTTAAATTTTATACTCCTTCCGTCTCTAAAAAATAGATAAATTTGTGAATGGCATGATTGTTAATGTGGAATTGGGGTATGAATGACAAATTTGTGAATGGCATGAGAGAAGTAAGAAAAAGTAAGGGATAGAGGGGAAAAAATTGAGGAAGAAGTGTTAGTGGATCGTAGGTTCCATATTAAAAATGACGTGCATGATTATTATTTGTTGAAAACTTTACATATTTAGACTTACTCTCATTTTGGGGACGTCCCAAAATGGTAAAACTAATCTATTTTTGGGGACGGAGGGAGTACAAAGTATGAACTACTCCCTCTGTCCCACTCAAGATGGCCATATTCTTGAGTGGCACGGGATTTTAGAAAATGTTGTTAGGTGGAATAAAGTAGAGAGGAAAAAAGTAGTGGAATATTTTAATGAGGAGAGGGAAGAGATGGGGTTATTTCCAAAATTGGAAAGTGGTCATCTTGATTGGGACAAACAAAAAATGAAAGGTGGTAATCTTGAATGAGACGGAGGGAGTATTTGTTTACTAATCCGTCTATAAAAAGTATGAACTTTCTAATTTTGGAATAGTTAAACAACGATTTACAACTTATACAACCATTACACGTCATTATTTTTTACAACTTATACCATTACACTATACTACTAATGATGTGGAGCTCACTCTCCAATAACACTACTTACACAACCATTTATCTCTCTCTCTCTCTCTCTCTCTCTTACTTTACCAATTATACGTTAAAATCTGTGTTGATCCTAAAATTTCATATTTTTCAGGGACGACGGAAGTATTAGATATTATAAATCAAAAAATAGCATTATTTATAGGATTAAACTATTTATAAGATTTTATATTTATATTTAGAATTTAGAATTTATATATATTCATTGAATTTTTTGAAACTAAATGAATTATTAAATTAATATTGATATTCACATTTATTTTGTTACAATTATTTTATAAAATTTAAATGTAAGGAGGAACTAAGAAAAATATAAACTAATACTCTAGAAATTAGAATAATATGATTAAAATTATGTTAAGAATCAAAAGAAATTAAATATATTGTACTCCCTCTCTCTATAAAAATAGACTACATTTGAAACGGCACGAGTTTTAATTCACAATTGATAAAGCAAGAGAAAGATAGAAAGAAAAAGTGATTGGAGTATTGTTAGTGGAGAATGAGACTCATCTCCTTAGAAAGAATAAAATTTTCCTTAAATAGAATTGGTCTATTTTTAAGAGACATTCTAAAATGGCAAAGTGGTCTATTTTTAATGGACGGTAGAGAGTACAATTTTTAGTTGTTTGTCCCATTTGAGCCTGATTTGGGGAAGGTTGTGCATGGCCTGGGATGTGATTCCAATGGTCTTGGGCCTAAGTTAGATAAGTGGTTCATTTGGAGCTCATTTGAAAACTATGAGCCCAACTCATGCTCACTTCGTTTTACTAATGGGCTTGATCGGCCTGACCTAGTTGACAATTTGAGCTTAAAGGTGTGATAATTGATTTTCGTTGTTAGCTTATCACAAAATTATCCCATTTGCTCATATTGATTAATACTCTTTTCGTCCCACTAAATATGAAACATTTGTTTTTCGACATGAGATTTTATGTAGTATTGTTTTGTGATTTAAGTGAAGATAAAATAAAATAAAAGAGAGAAAGAGTTATGACGACATTATTTTCATTTCAAGAAGCTTTTCATTTTTAATGGGACAACCTAAAAAGGAAAATATTTTATTTTTAATGGTTAGAGGAAGTATATGGTAAGTAGATGTCAAATTTAAATGGAATGGTTTGGTTTGAATTACAATTCATAGATTCACACGAAGGCTTCTTCATTTCAAGGATAGTTGACAAGTTTTAAGATTCATTTAGCACGTAGATAGATTATTGATAAGAGTCAGGGCTGATATTTTGGTCATTATCTGGTCAACCTGATATCGACCAAACCAATAAAGTTAAAGTTCAAACCCTAACCCAAACCAATGAGGTCAAACCCTAATCTAACCCAAAATCATCATGCGTTTTTGCATGTCATGTTAAAATTAGCAGTACTACCGTTACTATCGACCAAACCAATAAGGTCAAAGTTCAAACCCTAACCCAAACCAATTAGGTCAAACCCTAATCAAACCCAAAATCATCGTGCGCTTTTATGTGTCATGTCAAAATTGTTAGTCCTACCGTTAACGTTAGTAAGCTACGGAGTATCATACAATTTACCATGACACGATAAACACGAATTTACATCTTTTTGAGGCCTGTATTTGGCTCGTTTTGATTGCATGTCATGTGAATTATATCCATTATTGTATATATTTCCCCATTGAAGTATTTTACACGTGTTTGCTAAATTTTGAAGGGAAAATGGTTGAAAATGCTAAATTCTAATTAGTGCTTAGTGGATAACCTCTTCGTCTTCAAAAGAACTTTGCATGTGTACCTTGCATGCCTCAGTTGAAATTTTATAGAGAAAGTTATGAATATTTTACGAAGATTGTAGAGTACTGCAGGCAAAAGTTGATGGGATTTTGGCATAAATTCAGGAATTTGGCTGAAATTCAAAATATTAATAAGATTATTCCCTTTTCAAAGCCAAATATTTCTTATACAGGATTCAATTCGTACAATGTATAAACTTTTTCCAAGTCTATAAATGCTCCATGACCTACATCGAATCATTTATCTCAGGGTCATGCATCTCCTACTTCATACTTAAATTCTTCCATACATCTTGCATAGAAGTTGTGAAGATCAAGGCAAGAATATTGAAGACATTTGAATCCAACTTACTGGGTTTCCTAGTTTGTGTTTCATGTTTTGTTATTTAATTGTGGTTTTAGGTAATCTTTCTATGAATTGCCAAACAACAAAAATTTTAGGGGCTTCTCGGTATGATGGAATAGAATAACAAGGGAATGGAATGGAGATGAGAATGAAATGAAAATGAGAATGAGAATGGGAATGGAGATTCCATTCCATTCTTGTACTAGGTGAATGTAAGGTTTACAAATGCAATGGAATTGTATAGTGTGTGGTGTATAGTGTGTGTGTGCAATGTGTGTAATGTGTGTGTGCACAATGTGTGTAGTGTGAAATTTTTTAATAATTAAAAATTCTAAACTTTAAATTTTATTATAAAAATTAAAAATTATAAAATCAAGTTATATTGAATTTAAATATAATATAATACTTCATTTGTCCATAAAAAATAGGACACATTGTGAGTTGCACGAGTTTTAATGTGGAATTAGTAAAGTAAGAGAGAAAGGAAAAAAGTAAGAGAAAAGTAGTGTTAGAGAGAAATAGTGTTAGTGAAATGTGGGGTCCATATTATTAGTAAGAGAAAAGTTGTTGAAAACTTTCCTTTTCAAAACGTGCTCTATTTTTCGTGGATAACCAAAAATGACAAATGTGTTCTATTTTTCGTAGACGGAGGGAGTATGTTTTATAATTTTGTTAAAATCTAAAATAAAAAGAAAAGAGAATGAAATGGAATGGTCATTCCTTGTAAAAATGGAAGGAATGACTATTCTCACGAGGAACGGAATGGTGATTCCTAAGATAAAAAGATACCAAGCAAATGAATGAAATGTAGAAATACCATTCCATAAATTCATTTTCTCATTCCATTCCATTTCATCTAACCAAATACTAGTTGTTTTTATTTTTTAATGTGCATATGTCATTTTGATTGATTATTTCCAAGCATTTTTTCAACTAATTGGTTGTTGCATTTACTGTTTTAAATCACTAATAGCTTATAACTTTGATTAGTTTATATTATGCGTTCACAATATTTTTGATATGAGTAATAATATTCTCTCCGTTTCATAAAAATAAGCCATATTTCTTATTTCGTCCGTATCATAAAAATAGTCTATATTCTTTTGTGAAAACTTTTTTTTCCTTCTTTCTCTTTTATTATTTATGGCCCCATAATCCACTATACAATTTCAACTACTTTTTTTCGCTTTATGTTTACTATAAACAATTATTTTGGTTTTCTACTAGTGGCTTTAACTATAACTTCAGCTCTATTTATTGGTCTGAGCAAGATATGACTTATTTAAGAGCATCAGCAGCGGCGGACGTCTGCCGGGCGTCGGACCGGCGTGCCCGACGTCCGTCACGGAAGTCCGCCATTACGCGCGAAGATGACGGACGTCTGCTGCGGACACGGGAAATCCGCGGCATCCCCGTGACGTTCGTCGCGGCGGCGGGTGGACGTCCACCATTGTGGCAGACCGGCAGACGTCGCCGGCAGACGTCTCGACGCGATTTTTTTTTTATAAACTCTATATATACGGCTCGTTGCAAACTCTAAATATACCGCTCGTTGCAAACTGTGGATATACGACTCGTTGCAAACTCTATATATACGATTTTTTTAAAAACTCTAACGCATGTATTATCATTGAAAATGAAGGGCTAAAACAAAAACATATCATATGTATGCTTTTTTAAAAAAAATAAAGTAGTTGCATTTTCTCTGCATTCGTACCGAAATTTTAATACCGTACATTGTTTATTAATTCCGTAAATTGTTTAATTTGGTGAATTTGTGAATTTTTTTTATTGCGCGAAGTCCGCGCGGGAAGGCTATGAGAGGTCCTTATGACGTGGCAGGAGGTGTTTTTGGGAAGTCCGTCGGGAAGGCTATGGGAAGCCCGTCCTCTGGGGATGCTCTAAACTTTCTATTTAAAAGAAACTATTTAGAAAGGAAATATTTCTCTAAGATTTTATGTATTTCTCATACTTTACCAATTATACATTAAAATATGTGCTAATTTTACATGTTGTATTTTTATGGAACAAAGAAAGTACATATAGAGAGACATTTTATTCAAATATATATAGAATTAATAATTAATAATTAATAATTAAAATTAAAATAACTAAAAAGTCAGTGAAACCATTTCCGGGAATATCCTCTCTTGCATCATTTTTTTTTCCTGTGTTCTAATTTCCCTTTTCCCTTGTTGTGGGATAAAATGAAAAAAAGAAAGAAAAGGATCTTGACAACTGCAAATAGAACAGAGTAGTGGCAACGAGTGTAGTCTGTATATTTATTTCTGAGTTATCTCCGGCAATCGCAACTGAGCACAGCAATTTCCCTCAAACAATCTGAAAGGTTTTAACTCCCCCTCTTATTTTCCGATTCTGATAAATTCCAATTGAAAATCGTTTTTTCTCCCGTTTCATGTTCAAGGAAATGGAAGGGACGTCGAACGGAGATGAATCTAATTCGTGGGATGAGCTCTATAACTTCAATTTGGTGCCTACCGAGATATTTCTCAAGTTCAGGAAAGAGATTCAAGGGTTCCGCGTTGGCCTTAATTTAGAGGTTTTTATTTATTTATTTCGCTTGAGTTTCTTTCCTTTTCATTTTTCATATCTCATTGCTAGTGTCTCTGAAGTATTACTGGTTTTCACTTTTGAGTATGTGACCAGTAACAACCAAATTTATGTGACATTCAATGTTGCTGAATTGATTTTCCTCTTATTAATATATTTAATGTGTAATTGCTATGCAATTACTAATACTATGAGTCTGAGATAGATTGAAACTTTGAGGTATTCCAAGTTCCATGATAATTTCTATCATTTGAGTTAATTTTATTTGATTTATATCTCACCAGAAAAGGATAAGCACTTGTATTACAAATGAAGTTTCAATTTTGCATAAAAATTCATGCTTAGTACTCAATTGAACCAAATGATATGTTTAGTAGTTAGTACTCATTACCTAATTTCATACAAGAATTAACTGCTTATATCAGTGTTATTATCATGTGTTCTTTAATTCTTTTTAGCATAGGTGACACCCAATTCTCATAGTTGGTCTCTTTTTAGGATCTAATTTAGTGAATGTAAGTAGTCTTCTTATGTCAATGCGTGAAATAACCCTAAACCCTAAACCCAATGGTGAATACCAAACTGCTACTTGAGTTCAGAATTTTTTTTATGTAATTAAATCATATTAGTACTGAACTTCAATTCTTGTATGTAACTGATTCCTATGGCCTTCACTATGATTTGTTGGTAAATTCCTAGTGCTGATAGCATTAGCGCTCTAGGGGCTTAACCGCCAGCAGATGAAGCCGTCATCCTCACACTTTTAATATCTTGATTTAGTGGTTTCCATAGTATACAACCATCACTGTTTTCAATTCCAACTCCTCTTTCCAACATTTGAATAATCCAGTATGTTCAACATTTCCCACTATTATACATATGCAGCTTGAAGTTCACCGGACCGAACAAACTGGAGAAGACAGTTCTTATATACTGTGGGTTGCATGGAGTGTTTGGGGATAGTATGGAAAACTATACGAGAAACTACAATGTATAGACTAGGCACACCTTTAGAGTTGCCATTTTCAGAATATTGATTTGAGTCTGTAGGGGTCATGCGGAAATAGCTCATAGGAATTCAACCTCCAGGATACAAGGTCTATTTCATGA
Organism: Salvia hispanica; assembly: GCF_023119035.1. Lineage (NCBI taxonomy): Eukaryota > Viridiplantae > Streptophyta > Magnoliopsida > Lamiales > Lamiaceae > Salvia > Salvia hispanica. Next base: position 44,743,934 of record NC_062967.1, read on the forward strand.
TAATTCTATGGCTAGTGACTACATTCATTAGAATCTTGAAAACAGAGCATAGTTGAGAAATTATATGAAAGATAAGGAGACTAAAACTGGTTTTCAATCTTTTTATAGGTTGGACATAATGTGTTTAGGCTTCTTTCATTCAAGCCATTATTTAGTGCTCGTAGATACATCATCATTCTTCAACAATGTAAATCAACTATTAAATGTTGTAAACGCAGTGAAGCACAGCCATCAGTTGAGGACTACTAATATGATGTTGTACAACAACTTACAAATATGATGCCAATTCCCTAATGGCACCTTCACTTTTGTTTTCACTATGCAAGGAAAAATTATGCATGTCTAGACTATTGCTTGTGAATAATGTACATGTCATCTACTATAAATTCCACAATATAGAAATAATATTAGATTATTTCGTTTTAGACTAAATTTCAATTCTTTGCTTTTATGTAGTTGTATAATGCTCCCTTGAACGACTACCATGCAAAACTGGTTTTGAAACCTTTAGCATTTGAGCGGAAATGGAAGTTAATTTATGAGCCTTTATACCAAGATGTGCAGCTTGTTTCTAAGAAAATTCCCATAACGAAGTTCCTTAACCTCCAGGTTTGATGGTCTTGTCTTTCCTAATGCAAGGTTTATCTATAATGTGGCTATTTTACTGAATAGTGTTTAAAATTGTGCAGGTAGGTGTGGGCCATAGCTTTCAGTTGCAGGCAACAGGTTGGAAATGGAAGCTTACAACATCTTTAGGTGGAGACGGTATATCCAGGATTCGAAATAAAACATCTCTTGGTTTATGTCCCGGAGTGGATTTCCGGTTTGGGTGGAGGGCTGATTATGTTCTCCCTGAAATTACCGGGTAAGTTATTTTGTTATTGTTTGTGGTCAGTGATAGAATTATATTCGCTTGATTGAAATCTGTCAATGTGGTTCTGAATTACGTCTTGCAGTAAGTTAATATGCTATAGTTCAGCTGTTCTAACTGTTTTTAATTAATATTTAGAGTATGTACGTAGTGACACCTTCAAAATAATTAAATTCTACAGGGGTGTCGGCTCTGATGAACCATTGTTTAACATGAATTCTGGCCGGTTACAAGCGTCACTTGACAGAGTTGAGGCCATTTTTACGCATACTGATGAAGAATGAATCAAATTGGTATGTCATCTGCTACTTTCAGTTAAAAAGTTCTGACTCACCAAAGATATTTAAACCAGATACGATTCATAGTGACTGTTTTTTCTGTTTGTGTGTCCATGAAAGTCCTATTGATACTGTCTTGCCCTTGCATTTTGCAAAGTAAGATTAGTCATTTTGTCCATATTGATTCGTGCACATGGAATATGCAGCTAGTTTAGTTTATCTAATATTAGGTAATCTGATATTAGGTAATCTCAATGTACTCATTATCCCAACAGTCATCCAAGTGAATACATATCTTCAACAGATCAATTCGTGTATATGCTTCAATTGAATTCATTTGACAAGCCTCTAGTTACTTCTTGTTATGCCCTCATAGATATTTACGTGAGCACTGTCAGAACTAACTTCGTCTTTTCTTCTTTAGATCGGAGGTGTGCATCATCTGCAAAGTAAACCAGCAGCGGGCTGACCATGCAATTTGCTATTTCATCTTTATGTTGTTTGCCCCAACTTTTTTTTTGTTTTAAGAATACAATTGGGTGAATGCTGGCTGCCTTGCATGGTACATATCAGAGCAGGTAGGAAGATACTTTTTATCTGGTAGAAGGTTGATCATCAAATGCTGCATAACTTTAATTGAGCTAGTGAGCAGATTGATTGATGTTTTGGGTTGTTTCTGTTTGTGTTGATGCCAAATTATAATTTGACATTGTTAATTATTTCCCGCGTCCAAAAAAAAAATAGACTAGTTTTACCACTCTGGGCCGTCCCCCAAAATTAGACTAATTTTAAATGTGGAAAGTTTTCATTTTTCAACAAATAATAATCATACACGTTATTTTTAATGTGTACACCATAATCTACTAACACTCCTACTACCTTTTCCCCCTTTATCTCTTACTTTTTCCAATATCTCTCTTATTTTAGCAATTGCAAATTAACATCTGTGACATTTACAAATTTGTCTATTTATTAGGGAGGGGTGAGTATTTCAAAATATGCGTGGGTGAATTTGTTAAAAACGTGTCAAATCCAAATAAACTTTGGACAAGTGAATCAAAATATGCCAACTATGAATTATTTTATTATTAGTCTATTCTTGAAAATTAAGAACCTTTTTCATTTTGGTATTTTTATAAACAACACATTACACCTACAAATTATTTTATTTGCAATTTATATCATTACACTATGGAGTTAATTCTCCACTAACACTACTTATACTACTACCCTTGATCTCTCTCCTACTTTATCAATTATTCCCTCCGCCCTTCATTCATTGTCATTTTTACCATTTTTATCCATCCTCCATTAATTGGCTACATTAACTTTTTACCATAAATGGTTAGCAAACCTCATATTCCACTAATTCATTTATCTCATATTTTATTATAAAACTAATATATAAAAGTGTGATATATATTTCACTAACTTTTTCAACTCACTTTTCATTATGCTCCCTCTGTCCCACTAGAAATGAAACGTTTTCCTTTTTGGGCTGTCCCATTAAAAATGAAACGTTTCTTAAAATAGAAATAATTTTATCTTTACTTTTCCTTTTCTCTTACTTTACTCTCTCTTCTTTAACTCACAAAACAACACTACATAAAATCCTGTGCCGAAAAACAAACGTTTCATATTTATTGGGAAGGAGGGAGTATTTTTTAAAACTCATGCCGGAATCAAAGGGAATGATTATTGGAGGACGGAGGAAGTATATATTACCGTGTCAAACTAAATGTTTATACTTTTCACGAACGGATGAGTAATATATTAACAACAATCATGCATATTTTGAACATGCAAATTTCTTTATAAAAAACCTATGCAATTAGGATTTCGTTAAAGTTCTCCAAATTATACTTAATTTGATACTTTCTTCGTCCCACAAAAAGATGTCACACTTATGAGACGGCACGAGATTTTAGGAGATTTTATTTTGTGTGTTAGGTGAAATGAGAAAATATACTCCCTCCGTCCCACAAAGATAGTCCCACTTTGACTCGGCACGGATTTTAAGAAATGTAATGAAAAGTGAGTTGAAAAAATTAGTGGAATGTGGGTCCTACTTTTATATATTAATTTTATAATAAAATGTGAGTAGGAATGAGTTAGTGGAATATGAGGTCCACTGTCAAAAATGGTAAAAAGTGAAATGGAACGAACTTTGTGGGACGGACGAAAATGGAAAAATGGGACAATCTTTGTGGAACGGAGGGAGTAATATTTATATCATTGTGAGAGAATTTTTTCTAAAAATGGAAATGTGACATCTTTATTGGAACAAACTTAAAAGGAAAGTGAGACATCTTTTATGAGATGGGAGGAGGACTATATTATTGTGAAAAATTAATTTAAATCAAGAAATTTTTGTGACATTTAAATTTTTTTAGTTATACCAATGCCCGATGATGCTGCACTGAATCGAAAGATCAAAATCCTCGATGGCCAAAAGGCCTAAAACTAACATTAACTTCCAACACACAAAAAAAAAGATAATGGTGTGGGACTGTGGTTTATCTATGCAAGGGGTTGTAATGAATAATGTTAATAATTTAATTTCATTGTGAGGCTCTATTGTCACCAACAACACACGGATCACACTTTGTTTCCACTAAAAATTGGAAGAAAAAAGAAATCCAAATAATTTACAAGTATTAAAGCTATACAAAATAAAGCACACAAGAAAAGCAGCCATCTTGGTGTTTCCATAGACTCAAGTTTTTTTAGGCAAGTCGAAGGTTTTCTTGAGAAACTTTGATGCTATCTTATCATTGCGATGACACAAAACTCTTACAATTGTGTTTGGGTCATTAGCACTCCACTGGCCTGTTGTGGGAGGCAAAGGAGGTCTCCACTTGGCTGCCGAAACATCATCACCGCCACGAGTCACATGTTTCAATTGCTCCACAAGGCTCTCGGTCCCTGTTTCGAAAAGAGAAAGAACTCCTTTCACAGCAGCTGAGACCTTATCAATCACATCAGCTGGCAAACCATCTCCATTCGACCAGAAGAGATCGCTAAGAGCCTTGAAATCCTCGTCTATCATCCGAGCATCCTGCATGCTGAAAGCACGAGAAGGTCCTCCAGCAAGCAGAACCAGCAAGAATCCTTCGAAAGAAGCCTTCATCACGTCAATAATCACACGTGTCCGGATTCTATCATGGACTGTGACTGATATTATTTCAAGATTCTGCTCCAGCTCCTCGAGGAAAGGCTCAATTCTGGATGAGGAAACTTCCCCCAAATATAGGTGGTCACCGAGAAGGTAACTCAGATCATGGAAAACCACTTTGTATGCTATTGCCTCAGACAATTCCCGGATCCCTTCCATGCTCGAAGCTACAGAGAGGCTGAAATTCCCACTTCCAGCATTTTCATCATGAGCAAATCCACTGTTTTTCAGGTTGGCCACCATCCTTCTCTCAAGGCCTTCCAGCTCTTTGCGGATGTTGTACAGAGTGTTAATACGAAAACACTGTCGTGGCACGCTAAATAAATCGTCTCCGTCTCTGTTAGAGACCTGGGATTTCCTACCTGGACCCAAAATTGACCGGTCTTTCCTCTTAAACGCCCTAAATTTTGAACCAGTAGCACATCTGGTTAACGCTGGCAGTGACGGAATGAAAGAAACACGAGAACCTGCATTATAGCTCGGGATCAGTAACTATAGGAAGAACTATGGAATAAAATAAAATAAAAATTCGCACCACATCCAGATTTTGCCTTTATGATATATTTCTGGAGGCATTTATCTAAACCACCAATCAACTCGGGAAGCAAAACTGGGTGCATTGGTATTGGAAGCAAAAAGAATGCTTCCAAAGTCTCATCAACAATCCGTAGAACTTCTACAGCAGATGGTGCGAAGCGCCCTTTATTTACTTGAGGATTCCATTCCTGTGGAGAGAAATGAAAATTTTTGTTAACATTACCCAGGTATCTCGATTCTTCTGTTCAGTTCAAGGGAAATGAGAATACTCAGTCAAGCCTATTACCAACTGGGAGAGAATAGCATCATGGTAAGGGAACGGTAGAATTAACAACCTTCTTAAATTACTGTTCATTTATCAATAAAAAAATGACTGCAAAATGTTACGACAGAAAAGCAGGTCAAATAATATGGAACTTGGAATACACAAATATACAGTGTTGGTAAAGCATGAAACATATTAATACTCCACCAAGACTATGAAACAAGGAGCATACGAACCCCTCAGAGGTATTGTATACACCACATTCTTACTTGTATCTTATCCGCAGGGAACTCTGTAAAAGCATTTACGTGAACTTACCAAAATGTAATATATAGAACCCTTCTTTCCAACCATGCTGCATTAATAGTCTTAACAAGAACTGAAAAACCCAGATTCATGCCTCCTTAATTACCGATTTCATAATTTTGTGCTTAAAATATCACCTTAAGCATTATAACCCGTGCTTGTTTTTCCTCAATAGATGACCCCGCAAGCAGTCACTAAATGAACTTAGACAAATGCCACTACTCTCTAGTATCTTCGAATTGTTTATAGCTCAATTGTGCAGAATGTCCTTCTCACCTGGTCCCATAGTATATCATGTACCGGGCTATTCATCAGACTTCTCTAAAGACTTGTGATCAAGCTTGATGTTGAAGGCATTCAACTGATGCACTGATAGTAATAATTTCTGGATGAAAACTTTATAATTTAAAACTCCAACATTTACGACTTTTCACATATATTCTCTAACATAAGCATATTAACAAATCAAGCCCCAATTTTTTCAGTTGTGCCCTAATCACCATAATTTGGACCATTTTGCCTACTCGGATTTTGTCAATTTGGGTCATCTTTGCCCAATTGGCAAACACGGAATTAAAAGAATCCAAAACGACATGTTTGATGCTTGAATTCATGTCTTTCGTTGGAGAGTTGGATTCATGTGTGTAATTGATGGGATTTCCGAATTGCCAACTAGGCAGAACGAACCCAATGACGGTAGCCAGGACATTATTATGGACCTATTTAAAAGGTTAGGGCCTAATTTGTCAATGTGGTTATGTTAGTACATAGATGTAAAAGAGTTGCAGCATTTGAGCATGAGTTCCCAGTTGCTGTATTTCCTTGAAGCTCGGTACATAAGGATTTGCAGAGCTCCAACAAGCTCTTCCTGCCCAGATGCCAGATAAGAACTCACAGACATGTTTTTCGCCATTTGGATAGCTAGGAAAGTGGTACAAGGTAGCAGGAAACCACCTGATTCTCTCTTCATTGTCCCTAGAATCTAAGTCTATGCGTTCTCAATTTCACCCATGTCCAGCATGTACAGAGCATCCTTGTCCGCCTCGCCTACTTGACGACTCAGTAAACCATACCACTGATTTCGTAGCAGCCAACCGCTTGGTGATTTCCAAACTCCACAGTTGAGATACAAAATCCAGCGATGTGCTACGTGCCTTCAGAGTAGACAAGTAGACAACACCGATGAACACAGTCACTCGGCAACCGAGTTTGGCCAAGAGACTGATCACTTTGTCCAGCCTTGAGATCAAGGCTGTTTTGATGTGTAAAGTTATTGATAGCAAGCAACACAATCCGGATGATGATTCTAGAATATTTATTTATTTTATGCAACTTCATTTTATTAGTTGTTAATTACTCCCTCCATCCCCGATTAATTGAACCCTTTTGACGTGGCACGAGATGTAAGAAATATAGTGGAAAGTGGGTTGAAAAGTTAGTGGAATGCGGGTCCTACTATTATATACTCCCTCCGTTCCATAGTAATAGAGGCATTTCATTTTGCGCCTCGTTTTGAAAAAATCATTATAAATAGTTAACGTGGAGAAAAAGTAAAGTAAGAGATATAATATTGTAGATAAGACTCTTCTCTACATTATTCTTTCTCTTACTTTACTCTCTCTCCACTTTAACTATTTATTATCATTTTTTCAAAACGAGTGCAGAAAATGAAATGCCTCTATTACTGTGGAACGGAGGGAGCACTCCCTTTGTCCTATTAAAATGAAACGTTTTCCTTTCTGGATTGTCCCATTAAAAATGAAACGTTTCCTAAAATGGAAACAAATTTATCTCTACTTTTTCATCTCTCTTACTTTACTCTATCTCCATTAACTCATACAAAACAACACTACATAAATCCCGTGCCGATTCCCAAATGTTTCATATTTAATGGGACGGAGGGAGTATTAGTTGTATAATAAAATGTGAGTATGATAAGTTAGTGGAATGTGGGGTCAATTACCAAAAGTAGTAAAAGGCGAGGGGTGTCAATTAATTGTGGTTGTGGACGGACGAAAAAGGAAATTGGTGCCAATTAATCATGGACGAAGGGAGTATTATTCAAGGATTCTATTTTGGGTCCAACTTATTTACTTGGGGATCAAGTTTTTAAGTCGTTAACAGTTATTTATAATTTGGCTTCGGCATCTTATGACATCATTATTGCTTAGGACAACATTGTTGAAACAAAAAATTTTGTACACCTCTTCGAGGTAGTTGTCATTTAGTGATCCAGTAATTTTATTAATAACTCTACCTTCACTCTAACATGCACATTCTGAAGACTTCCTAGTTCATATGACTCCCGTTAACCCAAAAGAATGTAACCCATGGATCGAGAGAGAGAGACATCAAGGGATGAAATGGAAGAGGAACATATGCACAAACATGAGAAATAATAGATGTATTTAAGTTATTTGGATATGTTCATTCTAGAGGTTCATCATCTTCATTAACTATTTCGGAGTAATTCAAATGCATTTGAAATCAACCTTTTATTTTGTCATTTAATATCATTTCACTAATTCCTTGCCACTAATCACATAATTGGAGCTTCAGTTTTTGCAGTTTGTCTTTCATATAGTGCACATTATTGTTGTGTATATGTTGTTCTATGAGTAAATGAACAAGTCAATGCATCACATAGCTATTATAATCAAGCAGATTAGTAGAGAAAAGGTACCTCTTGTTGCAAATTTCGGTCGACCCATTCCCTTAGCCTGTCAAGTCTAGTCTGTATCCAAGATTTCACTAAGTTGGTAATCACAGCCTGAGCTTCGTAAGGAGCCATCTCCTGAATGGTTGACTTTCCACCATCTTCACTGTCCAATGAATCAGCAACTGCCATTTCCACTAGATCTTTTTCAAGTTTTTCCGCAGCTAGCAGCACTTGTATAGCTTCAGGGTTTAATTCATTTATATTGGAAACAAATTTCTTGAGCTCTTTTGCATAGCAGGCATGCAGAGTAGCGACAGCTACACTTGTGGCATGAGGGTGCCATCTTTTCAGTATAGGACTATATATTTCCTTCTCATTGAATGCAATATCACAAACATTTTGGGCTAGAACGCAAAGAAGAGGGAGGTGACTTTGCTGATTCTTGGAGGACTTCCTGCTTGCAATGAGCTTCTCCTTTTCCTGTCTTCAGGTGGAGCAAATAAGAGTCTGAGTACATATAATGACAAACAGAATATTAACAAGTTCACACACCAAAAGAACAGAGCCCTTAATCTTTGTTTCCCGATGTACTTGAGATATCAAAATCCTTATTCAAACACACCCTTATTGTTAAAGGACATTGTAATCTACGAATTGTTTGTATAATTATAGAAAATTTTACTTGCACGGGTTTTAAGAAAATGGTTAGGAGATGTGGTTTGAGTGGATAAAGGGTATTGCTAAGGGTCCACTGTGTAGACAAAGTGTGGTTTTTTTTGGGTAGTTATTTACCAAGAGGTAAAGAGATTATTAATAATATCCTCATGCTCATATTAGAAAACTAAAATGGATACTTTGAAGAAAAAAAGAACTATAATGTGATGTAACAATATAAAATCTAGAGTACAAAGGTAAATTATGAAGAATTGAAACTTGAAGAACTGAGCCATGTTGCAGTGCATCCTTTTTAATTTTTCCCTAGAAAGATCTCTAATGCGTTCCAATCATTATAATAAAAATTTGTCAATAAAGATATTCCAAGTACTTGCCTCAGAAAAGGTATTGCACACTGACGACCTTATATGTGCATCAACCCTGCTGCATGCCACATCAACTTCCTTCATCTTCTTGCCATATTCATGAGATATATCCACCAATACAGTCGCTGCTGATACCCCAATGGTCAAAACACTTTGCATTACATCTATGTTAACCCTATGAAAAAATTCATGGTATCGACCAAGTCTCTTTTCTGCCCAATCTAGTGTCAATTTTAGTGTCGAAGTTAATATCTTTGAGTATTTAGGATCATGAGCTAGGCTGACATCCTCGACCACTTCCACCATTATATGATCAACGGCAAAGAGAAGGTCGTTTTCAGTTTCACCAGTAGCAACATACTGGCGGAATAAAACCCACAAAAAACAGAGATTGTGAAACATCTGATCTATCCCAAGGATCCCCCAGGTCTTCTTTACTTGATCCAATACATCATCAAGTTCTTCAACAACTGATGTCTCATCATTTACATCAAAGCAGGATTCTATCAGTATCTTATAAAGATGGAGATTTAGTGGAATCCCATCAGCCCAATGGCAAATATCAGATGTAGAACCATCAAATGATCTGCAAGCTAGAGAGGTGACAATGTTGCAGAGAACAAGCATCGATTCACTGTGCTTGCCTGTATCAATGGGTTTATCAGACGCAGCACGTAGGATATGCCGAAGACGTTGAGGGGCAGTAAGTGATTTGTCAAGAGGAACATGCGGGTGGATAAGGAGTCCTGCTTCAAGGATTTTTAAGTTTCTTCTCTGCCACGCCTCGTACTCCCGTTCACTAGCGAAATCTGAGGACCTGAAATGCTGCAGCAACTCCAACGGCAGAACCATTGACTCAATACGCCTTCCGAGCTGCAAACAAGAGATAATCAAGGGAAGATCAAGATACATGGTTGCATTAGCATATTCAACTTCAAGTCATTACCCGGCTTTTACATAATCCTCACATAGGCCTCATTTCTAGCTACATCAACCAAAACTAAATACACCATAACAGCTACCCTTGGGTGTTTACTTTTCATGATTGTTGAGATACAAGATTGAGCATTTTTATCCATATTGGTAAAATCACTAATCCTACCGTACAATTTAGATGTGAACCATGCAAAACTATCTCTCCAAAATTCCAATTCAACTTAGTAAACACTGGATTAGCAAGATAGATAAATGAAGAAATGACAATAGTTGTTTGCAAGATACAAGAAAATGAGAGCAATTTTGAAGAGATTAAAATTGAATTCCAACCTGACCGGCAGCCAATCGCAAGAAGCCACGTCGGACTCTGGAATCGGTCTGCTCCGAAACCCTCATCTGAACCCTCATGAGCTCGCCGACACTCTTCCTATCTAATTCATCCTCGCCGCCGCTTTTCTTCTTCTTCTTAGACTTGAGGCCTAGAGCCTTCTTCACTTTGCTAGCAGCCGACTTCTGCTGCGGCTGCTGACTCCTCTCCTTGGAATTCGAGCTGGAAACGTAAGTGAGGCGCTTCCCGGAGGCCGAGCTCCGGCACGCTCCGACGAGGATTTCATAAGCGATTTCCCGGAGCTCCGAGGGAGAAATGTCGACACCGAGCTCGCCAAACGGGTCCATGGATGATGAATTGGTCATCAACAGTTGCTATGCGTGATTGGAATTGGGGATTTTTATTTGGAATTGTCAAAATTTGAGGGAAGGAATTGGAAAAAAGTGTGAAAGGGAATATGGTGGTGGTGAGTGTTGGTTGCTTGACTTTTAAGGAATGAATAAATTGAAAATGTTTAGGCTAAGCTGGAGATTGACTACTCAGCCAACTCACATTATATTTAATAAATGCTTTAAAGATGATGGAAATTATGTAGACCGATAATGGCAAAAGTGGATATAACATTGTCTACTGAATATTGTGTTTAGAAATATGAATGAAATATTATTATGATGATGATTATGATTGTTAAATTCGGATTGTAATGACATTTTAATAAGAGTGATAACCCTACTATTCCTTTTTTCAATTTCAAAATAGTCATGTCTATCTTTCAAGAGAAATGATTTAGAGACATAATATCATCGCCATAACAGGGGCTAAATAGTACTCCTTCTGTCCCTGAAAATTTGTCACTTATTTCTTTTTTTGTCCATTTCTAAAAAATTTGTCACCAATCACTTTTATCATTTTTAATAATATACCCCACATTCCACTAATCCATTTTCCCTCACATTTTATTTTAAAACTAATATATAAAAATAGGACCTACTTGCCATCAACTTTTTCAACCCACTTTTGACACATTTCCTTTTTTGGTAACTTTCTCTCTCCAATTAATACACTCAACCATTTTTTCTCACTCCTATTAAAATATTCATCTTTCTTTATCTCTCTACTTTAATACTTACACATACCTTCTCTTTCTTCAATTAAACACTTTAACAAATAACTCATAAAATCATGTGCCGGCTAAGCAATGTGTCATCTTAGCCCGGACGGAGAGAGTACATTTCTTAAAACTCGTGCCGAGTCAAATGGTGACGAATTTTAGATGACGGAGGGAGTAATATTACAATACATTTAATTTCTTATTATCTTTACAATTTGTATATGTGTCCTTATATGAAAAACCGTTCAATTCTTCTAATTTAGGTGAATGAGATTAGCTAAGACCCATATAATTATTGCATACTCCTAGAATTTCTTTAATTACATTTAGTTACAACTCCCTATTTGACAATTCTATTATTTGAAACTTGATTGTGATCGTAATTCGCAAATAATGATAACTTAATTAATAAATTATTTGGTTTAATATTATTAATAAAATCTATACTAATGTTAAAAGATATAAAATACAAACTCATAAAAAATTTAATAATATAAGTTAATTGAAGATATACCATGCAAAAGACATACATGAACTTTTTTTTCATCAAATAATTAATTTATCGAAATATATCTTTCAAAATTAATCTTATTATATTTACATTTACAATGTGTTACACTATATACGTTATGTAAATTAATCTTTCGATTTAGTACTAACTTTTATTTTTGTAAATAATAACTTATAGAGTCCTATTAACCACAAATCCACCCTTAAAGACCGAACTAGAGACCAAATTAGGACCCTTAGATTTAGTTTTTAATGGATGAGATTAGACAATACTTTAATAATTTCACTCCTTCATTAAGTAATTAATTTACTTCAATCCAGGGGTATTTTGGTCAAAATACATGTAGGGTAAAAAAATTTGAATAGATGAATTTTACTTCACGCGGTTTGCATTCACAGATTGTTCGTCTTCACTTCTCTCTCTATTTCTTCTCCGTCTTCACTTCTCTCTCTATTTCTTCTCCAAATCGACGAAGCTCTTCTCCAAATCGACGAATCTCTTCTCCAAATCGACGCTGATTTCTCTCTGTAAATCGACGCTGATTTCTCTCTCCAAATCGATGTTGATTTATTTCTCTAAATTGACGGTCATCTTCTACTCCAAATAGACGATTCAAAGCTATTTCTCTGGAAAAATCAAAATGGTTGACACAAGGAAGTCCTCGGGCGATAGTGGACGCCAGTTGCGCCACACCAGAACTTCCGATGAAGGTAATACACTTTTAAGCTTTCCAGATATTTAATCTTAATTTACTTCATTATATTCTGAAATTTGTTTCCGATTTTAATCGAAACAGATGTAGGACTAAAATATCATCGCAAGAAGACAGCTACTGGAAGAAAAATTTATGAGGAAGAAGGTATAAAAAATATTTGTTATGAAGTAGTAATTTGATAAAATGAAGATAAAGCACTAATATATTATCCTATGAAGTAGCAAATTCGTAAAATGAGGTAATAAAGCATTGTAATGAAGTAATAGACACTAAATATGAACTATCTATATACTGTGTTGTATAGGTTTAGGGTTTTAGGATTAAACTTAACTGATGTGTGGTTTCCAGATTAAAATGAAGTACATATTCTTTTTAATGAAGTAATAAATTGATAAGATAAAGTAATAAGTTATGATAATGAAGTAATATAAATAATCTGCTTATACAATAGGTTTTTATTACTAAAATGAAGTAATAAAACATTATAATGAAGTAAATGACTCTAAAAATGAAGTAATAAACTATTATAATGAAGTAACATGTTTAACTGATGTGTTGTTTGCACATTAAATGAAGTAACATAGTATTCTTAGTGAACTATATGTTGTAAATTTATTCTATATTCTTATGTATAGGAGAAAATTCGTCTCAAAAGAAGAAGAATGCAAGAATTTCTTTAGAACTGAATGAACTATTTTTTAACTTGGCTTTTATTAACTCTGTTTGAACTAATATTTCAGTATGATGAAGTAACTATCATACTGAATGCACTATTTATTAACTCTGTTTGAAGTAATATTTCAGTATAATGAAGTAACTATCGTACTGAATGAACTATCTTTTACCTTACCTTTTATTAACTCTGTTTGAAGTAATATTTCAGTATGATGAAGTAACTATCGTACTGAATGAACTATTTTTTACCTTGTCTTTTATTAACTCTGTTTGAAGTAATATTTCAGTATGATGAAGTAACTATCGTACTGAATGAACTATTTTTTACCTTGTCTTTTATTAACTCTGTTTGAAGTAATATTTCAGCATGATGAAGTAACTATCGTACTGAATGAACTATTTTTTATATAATACTACTGGTTGGGTCTTAATGTACAAATGACAGATGTTACATCGCCATCAAACTTTAGTGTTTACGCAAGCCTTATGGAAAACTTAAAAGCTAATATAATGGAGAAGGTAAAATCAGAATTTTCAGAAGTATACATCTCAAACAATGAAATAGCTTGTCCTTGTAATGAATCATTTTCTAAATCAATATTAGTTCAACATGGATCAAATGTGAGATCGCATATAGATAATGAGCCAAAGGATGATGGAACCAGGTTATAAATCTAAATTACATGATTAAAAATCTTTATCACCCTACTACACACAACATACAACCATGTGATATGACCCCTTTACTTGTTTTATCCATGTTTACAATGTCAAACCTAACAAGCACTGAATACTTTTTACTTCATTATATTTATAATTTGGTTCATTAGGTAGAAGATCCAGTTCATTATGGGTTAACTATCTTATTTAATGAAGTATTTTGTTATGTAATTCTACTTCCATTTTGCTAAGAAATAGCATTGAATGAACTAACTAACCTATTTGATGAAGTAGTAAATTCATGGGATGAAGTAACTGTGTTGTATGCAATTTTGTGAAGAAATAACAGTTGAATGAACCAATTCAGCTATTTGATGAAGTAATAACCTCATGGAATGAAGTAATATAAACTGACTGTTTTGTATGTATATTTAGCTGTGAATTATACTTTTATTGAACTAAAGAACCTAAATCTTGAAGTTCCGAACTATTTTAATGATGTAACATAAACTATGTTTCAGACTTTGAATTGTTGTTATGTGTTTCTTGTATATAGGTGAAGAAAACATTGGGGTCCTCCAACTCTAAGCTGGGTGAGAAATCAAATTTGAGGAGCGAGATGAAGAGTTTTAGGGGATGTAGTTGAGGCATGGTGACATGCTGATGAGGGCATTTGTGCAGTCCGTCCCCACGCCTAACAAATGGGTGGTGCCCAGAATCACGGCTCAGCCCATTGAGATTTGCTTGTGTGTCAATTTTGGATGATTTCTTGTATTGGACAAGTTTGTATTTTTTCTTTTTTGTGATGGAGAGTTTGTATTGGTTATGGGGTTTATACAGTGAGGATGGTTTGTTGCTGTTTAAATTTTTGGACGTAAAACAAAATCTCATTTCAAAAGCACATAATGAAGTAATACCTACTAGAAATAAATTACTTCATATGATCTGTTTATTACTACAAGCGTTAAAAAATCGAACGAAACCTACCTAGTGATGCTAATATTACTTCATTCAATCTGGTAATTACTTCATTTAGCTAAACTATTACTTCATACTGATTACTACAAGCGTGAAAAAATCGAACGAAACCTATTGGGGAGAGTTTAACAATTGAGATTGGTGCAGAAAATGTGATGCGGTTTGTTTGATTACTCAATCCGTTTGTTTAACAATTGAGGGGAGTTTTGATTTATTGAAGCTAGAGTTCTTCCGTGGACATTGCAGAAATGAAATATGCGTAAAAGCATTTGAAGTCCTAATGGAATGGAATGAAGTAAAAACCTAGTTCAATGAAGTAATTATGTTTTTTAATGAAGTAATAAATCTATTGGAATAAATTATACTATTGTTTACACTGAGTAAAGTAAAAACCTAGCTCAATATATTACGTGCTGGAATAAAGTAATAAACTTACTTGAATGAAGTAAATATCAACTAAAATGAAGTAAAAACCAACTGGAATGAAGTAAAAACTTAGTTCAATGAATTCGAATGAAACATGTGTTAAATCATTGAAAACCTACTGCATGCAATGAACTAAAAACATGTTAGAATGAAGTAACGACTCATTTAAATGAAGTAATATGGAATGAAGTAAAAATCTGTTCATTTTCAATATATTACCTACTGGAATGAAGCAATAAACTTACTTGAATGTAGTAAAAATCAACCGAAATGAAGTAAAAACCAACTGGAATGAAGTAAAAACCTAGTTCAATGAATTCGAATTAAACATGTGTTAAATCATTTGAAAACCTATTGCATGCAATGAACTAAAAAACTGTTTGAATGAAGTAACGACTCATTTAAATGAAGTAATATGGAATGAAGTAAAAATCTGTTCATTTTCAATATATTACGTACTGAAATGAAGTAATGAACTTACTTGAATGAAGTAAAAACTAACTGTAATGAAGTAAAAACATTTTCACTTTAAATATATTAGATAATGAACTGAAGTAATAAACTTACTGTAATGAAATAAAAAACTACAAAAATAAAGTAATACCTACTGGAAATAAATTACATCATATTGATTAATTTTTCGCAAACTATGCATACAAAACAGTTCAGTTCATATTACTTCATTATTTGAGCTTATAACTTCATCACGTGTGTTATTTAGTTCATTACAATACTAATTCTTCGTAAACTATACATACAACACAGTTCTCCATCCATTCTTCTCCACTCCGAAAAATTCCTTCAATCTACCGCTATAATTTCCAACAAAAATCCTTCAAAATATATACAACCGGTGCGCCGCCGTCAGCCTCTCTTCCTCCTCCGTGAACGCCCGCCGGTTTATCCTCGGGTTCAACTGGTTGAACCACCGCAGCCTGCAGCTTTTCCCTTCCAAATCAAAAAAAAAATATTGAATTTCAATTTTTAATGTTGAGATTATTGAGAAAGAACTGATTAATTTAATTACCAGATCTTCCGTCCAATTATTGAGATTCCTATTTTGGTGGCCGTAGAGGGCAACGAGCTCCTTGAGTTTGGTGTCCTCGGCGGGGCGCCAATGTCCTCTGGCGCAGAGCTTGGCCTTGCCGCCGCCGTGGGAATGCATGTCGGAGAAATCCTGATCGTCGGATTCAACAGCGGCGTTGAGATCGATGAGATGATGAGAGGTCAGAGAGTGATGAGAGAGTGATGGGAAGAATTGAGGAGGAAGAAGGGGAAGTAATCATAATATATTGATTCCCCAAAATACCCTTCAGCAAGCTTTGTTGGGTAAAATAATGAAATAAAGGTAAATTAATCCTAACCACAAGATTTAGAAGATGGAGGGCCCTAATTTGGTCTCTAGTTCGGTCCTTAAGAATAGTTCGACATTGATCACAACTCTTAACTTATATGTATATTAAAAATATTAAAGCAATAAATTTAATATAGTTAAACAATATGATTTTTCATAATAAATATAACTTTTATTCTCTAGAATAATACCCACTTCCGATGATGATGTTCAGTTCAATTGGTAACATGCTCTCCATATATCCAATAAATCAAAGGGTTTAAGTCATCACATATGAAAGTAAAATTTATTATTTACAATAATAATTTTTTTCACAAAATAATTTTTTCTTGAAAAGAACAATATATTTTATTTATTACGACAATAAAATTTATTAATGAAAAGCATAACTTTAATTTATTAAAATAATATTAATAAATTTTATTAACAAGAATTATAATTATTTATAAATATAATAACTTTTATCTATAAAATTAGTAATAAAATTTATTTGTAAGAACAATCATTTTTAATTTTATATTTTAAAAATATATGATTATTTCTGTAAAATACCTAAATATACTTTTAATGGTACTCTAATTAAAAGTATGAATAGTCTAACTAAGACTTTAAATACTCAATTTAAAATTATGAATACATTGAATGCAAGCATGATAAGCATGTGTTAATTAAACTTCATAATCTAATATTTATGTTTCTAAAATAACAATAGGGTAAATTAGTCAAAAGAGAGATTATACTTATAGCAAAGTGATATAAGGACATTTTGGCATATAGATATTATGTCTCTAAATCAAAATACCCCTTTCTTAAATAGTAATCCGACTTCTATAGTTGATGGTGTTGTGTTTTTTACTACAATGAACACCCACTCTTTTTACAATATCCATCAATAGAAAGTTAGAAATGAAAATGAGAGAGTATATGCCGACTTGCAAAGAATAATTAATCAGTCTTTATAATGAATATACATACGTCAGTATCATGTCGAAGTTGTCAATTCCTAAAATATACTCAGCTTAAATAGTTATTATACTAACATTGGATAAAAGCAACTGTTATAATTGGATAAAAGATAAAGTGCAATAGTTGGTAAATACTCCTTCTGTTCTAGTTTAAAAGTTCTATTTTGTCATTTTCGTCCTTCTCAGTTAAAAATCTCATTTAGAATTTACGATATTTAGACATAAAATTTAACATTTGTGATGAAATTTACACTCAAATGTTATTATATTCATAAAAATAAAACAAAACAAAAATCCTAAACACACAAAAAGTCAAAAGGGTCTCACTTTTCACTACCGCACTTCAATTATTACACACTCCAACAACCACTATCTCACTTCAATTATTACATACTCCAATAATTTTATAAAATCCATACCCTAACTAAATTGCACTTTTAAACTGGGACGAAGGGAGTACTATTCTTCCATCGATTATGTTAAGGAATTGAATTATTTTAAGAGTAGATGAGGAACTGTAACTGATGCTCTTAAAAAAATACTCCTATGCACCGAATTTCTTGCACCATGGGATTACGGTGTCACATGGATATCAAAGTTTTAAATGAAAAATTAGTGGCTCTCAAAAAAAGTTGGAAGTCTTCAAGATCAACAACCATTGATAAAATACTTTTTCAATAAATATACTCCTAGTATTAAATATGGGTGTGAGCAGGGCTGGGGAAAAATACCGAAAAAATGATATATCACTCGTATCGTATTGAAAAATATCGAAAAATTATCAAATTTTTGGTATATCGTAATTTTCGATACGATACGATATCGTATCGTAAGTTTCCGATACGATAACGATATAAATTTCCTTAATGAAGACCGTGAGGGTCGAAGAAGAAAAGTTGGGAGGGTACAGTGGAGGCCCCCGGATCTGGTGTGGATTAAACTGAATGTAGATGGGGCCTTCTTGCAACCGGCACAGAGTGCCGGTGGGGGGGGGGCAGTCTGCGTTCTCGGCAGGTGTTGAGGGGAGCTCGGGTGTGGAGGCGGAAGTGGCTGCTGTGTTGATGGGCGTCATCCTGGCTAAACAACATGGTAGTAAGATCTGGATAGAGATAGATGCAGAGGTGGTGGTTCGATGGTTGTCCACAAATCACTTGGGTTCGGCTGAGGTTTGTGCTGAACTTGCTAAAGTAAGGCGAGAGCTGGAGGGGGTTACTTGGAAAGTGTCTCATATTTTTAGAGAAGGAAATAAAGCTGCGGACTTCCTTGCGGGTATTGGCTTGCAAACAGGGATAACGAACTTCTACACAAAAGGGTCGTGTCCTGCTCGTGTGAAGGCGCTGTGTAGGCTGGATCAGATAGGGCTGCCAAACTTCCGGTTTTGATAGTTAGTGGTCTGTGGTTTTCATATGTAATAGACTTGGTGTTAGTTGTTGCTTAATTGTAAGACGATCCACTTTTGGGATAGTCTCATTGTAAACTTTCTTTTGGATGATATATAGGGGATGAGGGTCCTACATACAAATAAAAAAACAAAAAAAAAAACGATATAAATTTCCTTATATCGCGATATATCGTTTTATATCGAATATATCGAAACATATTGAAATTCAATACATATTGAAGTTTAAAATTATAAATATATATAAATCCATTTAATTCATTCATATATTTAGAAAATATATATATGAAACCCTAATAAGAATACTATTTATTTTATTGTGTAGAAGTTTTATTAATTTTTGTGTTATTTTTCAGTTTTGAAATTATATTTTTCGATATATAGGTCTTCGATACGATAACGATATTTCGATATATCCTATCGATCTTACGATATATCGAAATATCGATACGATAACGATATTGATATTATCCATATCGAAAGTTCGATATATCGAAACTTTCGATACGATAACGATATGAAATTATTTCATATCGATATTTTCGATACGAAACACTATACAACATTTTCGATACGATATATCGTATCGACCCACCCCTAGGTGTGAGCATTCGCATTTCGGAAGTTTTGCAACATTGAACAAAGTAATAGAAGTCATCCAAGTCATATCTAACCAAAACTAAATGCTAATTAGTTGAATGTGATATTTGTCCTTATTGGTCACGACATCTCTAAAATAAAATTACATAACTTTAGTCACAAAATTTATCTGAACTTATCTTTAATCTGGGAAGTTGACCCAGAAGCGGATATAAATAAAAACAGCTGAGAATAAGATTTTGATGCATTCCGAGTGTAGAAATCGGGTTAAAACCTTCTGTGTCAGAATGACTTGAAATTCACACGGTGCATGCGAAACGCGATTTGGAATCAAACTCATTTGACATTAGTTATATAGTTTGTTGACATTGGAATATACTCTATTGACATTGGTTATATAGTTTGTTGACATCACGTAGACTATACTGCATGAGACATATTTAATAGATGAACAAAAACTGAATAACAACTAATATTACGTAATACCTCCATTTTGGATATATTTAGTAAAATATAGAATATTACTACGAAAAGTGGAGGATGAAATAATAACTAAAACTACGTAATGCCTCATTTTGGATAAATGCCTCAATATTTTGGTTAGACCATACTTTTGAATTAGTAAGAGGATTACGTGGCCTAACATTGTTTAATAGAAAATGAATGAGACATCTATCTATCATAATCTAAAGTGATAGTTTAATGAAAATATTTTTATATCCTTTTTAGAGGGAAAATATGAAGCTATTTTGTTTGTCCTTTTGGTAATTTTGAAAAATGACAATCATTGGAAAAAAAAGAGGCGGCTCTTATTGAGCAATAACGACTTCTCGAATAAGATTAAACTGTTATATATATCCAGACCATTAATTGAATCTACATTTTAGTTGACTAATTATCTAATTTTTTTTATTGCAGTCCGGATACATCTCCAAGCCGCAGCCATAAGCTTTTGGAATCTAGCAACAGCTCCGATTTGCTGGTGGTGTCATAATCTAAAGTGACAATTTGGTGAAAATACTTTTATATCCTTTTTAGAGGGAAAATATGAAGCTATTTTGTTTGTCCTTTTGGTAATTTTGAAAAATGACAATCATTGGAAAAAAAGAGGCAGCTCTTATTGAGCAATAACGACTTCTCGAATAAGATTAAACTGTTATATATATCAAGACCATTAATTGAATCTACATTTTAGTTGACTAATTATCTAATTTTTTTTATTGCAGTCCGGATACATCTCCAAGCCGCAGCCATAAGCTTTTGGAATCTGGCAACAGCTCCGATTTGCTGGTGGTGGGGCCGCCGCTGAAGGCAGCGCTGGGTTTGAAGTGTGGTTTTGCGTGGTGGTGGAGGGCGGCGAGGCTGGCGGGAAGCGGGTGGAGAGGCGGCGCAGGCGAGACAGAAGAGCGGAGTTGATATCCGCGGGATGAGAGAAAGGGACGAACAGAGAGGATAAAGAGAGATGGAGGCGGAACATGTGGGGTTTGTAGGACTATTAATTATTAAGTACATATTATTTGGGCCTTTTTAGGTGTGGGTTTAGTGGCTTGGATTATTGGATCTAATGGAGGATTTTAGATTTAAATCATTTGTAATTGTAAATTTTCATTTAAATAGAATTTTAGTTTGGATGTTGGGTTTTATTATTTTGTATGTTAAATTTTTTTTTATGTATTGGGCTCTGTAAATATATATTTTAAAAATTAAATCCTTTTTCATTAACTAATTAAATTTATATATAATTAGTATTGAATTAACTCTGATTTAATTTATTAGATTATATAATATTTTTTAAGAATCTTACTTATATGTTTTTTAATACTCTTAAAATATTGAATGAATATATATATATAATGATGTGGAAAATCGAAATCCTTTATTTTAATACTTATTTCCATATTAATAATCAAGCTAAATCACAACACAAATATATAATAATTCTTTGTCTCATCCTATATTTACTTAATTGAAAATTTTAATATATTTTAAATAGTAGTATATAATTTCATGATATATTTTAATTAGTTTTCAATTAATTAAAAAATACTATAAAGTTTATAAAATAAATTACAAAATTAGATGAAATTATAATATTTAAAATTAAATCTAATTTATAAAGTTTGTATGACTTCGTACTATAAATTTTAAGTGATGAACTGTTATCACTTATTTTAAGTGATAATTTACTTTTTATATGTATATATGGTGGAAATAAGAAATTTATTTTTTTCATATACAAAAATTGCATTTAATCTTTGGTCATGCATATCAAGTTATTCCATGGTCTGAAATTAAACATAAAAAAATAAATAGTCAATTAAGATGTGGTTATTGGATGATCCAATTTTTTTTTTCTTGGCTTCTCAAGGAAATTTTGAATTTCTACAATCTAATCTATTCATATATTTAAACGTTTATTTCTTACTATTAATAGAAATAAAAAATAAAAAAAAATGATATTGATAACATGGAATTTAATGAAAGATAATTGTCTCTCTACTAACAAAACATCTAAAATTATTATCATTATCAAACAATGAACAATATTGCATAACATTAATTGTTGTTGTATATAATAATATACAATTTTATATGTAAATATATTAATTTAATTAAATATGTTGAAATTACTTATAAATATATATTTATATTCAAGATATATAATTTATAAATATATTTATCTTTATATTTAAGTTACTAGAAGTACACGTAGTTATAATTGAGTTGATTTTGAATTATTCTACTACTAAGATAAGATAATTTTTTTTATGAGTTTGAGTTCTGTTTCTTTTTTATAATTTTTAATATTTTATCATGTACTATTGAATTTAATTTTGATGAAAATGAATTTATTAATTGTGATTTTTTTATTTGTTTTATCACGTCTACTTAATTCAAAAAAACATGTTTTTAGTTATAAATAATTAGGTTGCAATTTCAAAACTTATGAATTACTGATTTTTTATTGTTTTTCTTATGTTTTTGTTTGCATTCATGAATACTATGTTTTGTTAATCGAACCTGGTGAACTATTTATTCGTTCAAACAGTTTGCTTTTTTTTGTTCTTTTTTTTTCGTTCAAATAGTTTACTTTCGTCCAGATATTGTACGTAGGATTTTCAAATTACCTTATTTTACTTTTTGGTCTTTATTTACACATATTTTTTTATTTTTTCATTTTATTCTGTATTTATTTTTTTAAACTCTTTTGTCCCATGAATAGTATGGGTGTTAACACTAGTTTAATAGATGAACTAGTTAGAGGATAACATGGCCTAACATTGTTTAATAGAAATTCGCACGGTGCATGCAAAACGTGATTTGGAATCGAACTTATTTGACATTGGTTATATAGTTTGTTGACATTGGAATATACTCTGTTGACATTGATTATATAGTTTGTTGACATTCTGTAGACTATACTGCATGAGACATATTTAATAGATGAACAAAAACAGAATAACAACTAAAATTACGTAATGCCTCCATTATGAATATATTTAGTAAAATATAGAAGATTACTACGAAAAGTGGAGGATGTGAATAAGAACTAAAATTACGCAATGCCTCATTTTGGTTGGATCATACTTTTGAATTAGTTAGGGGATAGCATGGCCTAAAATTGTTTAATATAAATTGAATGAGACATATTTAATAGATGAACTAAAACAGAATAAGAAGTATATTTACATAATGCTTCATTTTGGACAAATTTAGTGAAATATAAAACATAGATATTAAACTGGATCAACAATAGACAAGTAGGTAACAACGATTACTACTTTAATTAGCAAAAGTGGAGGATGTGAATGAAGATCTAAATAATAAACTTTATACTAAAATATGCAAAAGCATTTTGATTTAACTTTTGTAATTGACTACATAAAAGCAATATTAGGTGGATCCAAGCAATTTTTTTACTTTTTAAAAATTATAGATTTATTATATATGTATATTTAATACTATGCAAATACTATCACTTTTCGAATTTCATAATAAAAATCTTAGTCACTATTATTTTTTTTTATATCTGCTTTTGGGTCAACTGATCATATTAGAGATAAGTTCAGATAAATTTTTTGACTAAAGTTATATAATTTTATTTAAGAGAAGGGTAACCAACCAATAAGCACAAATATCACATTTAAGACAGTGACTTTTGGATGACAAACCATACTTAACATCTTATTCCCTCACTATGAGAATAAAGCTCGAACATTGAACAAAGTAATAAAAGTCATCAAAGTCATATATAACCAAAAATAACTGCAAATTAGTTGAATGTGATTGGTCACGCCATCTCTAAAATAAAATTACATAACTTTAGTTACAAAATTTATCTAAACTTATCTTTAATATGAGAAGTTGACCTAGAAGCGGATATAAAAGTTGAACCAGAAGCACAAATGTCACACGGATATCAAAGTTTTAATTGAAAAATTAGTGGCTTTCAAAAAAAGTTGGAAGTCTTCAAGATCAACAACCATTGATAAAATACTTTGTCAATAAATATACTCCTAATACTATTAAATATGGTTGTGAGCATTCGCATCTCAGTTCGGAGTTTTGCCAAATCCGATCTATAAAATTAAAAAATTTACAAAAATTGAATTTGATCTTATTTATAATGTCCAAAATTTAAAATATGAAATTCTATTTGATTCGAGAAATTTAAAATTACGTAAAAATATACTATATAATTTGAAAATCCAATATCAAAAATCCAAAATTTAAAAATTTAATATAGTACTCTCAAGGGGAGTGTTATATTGTTAACTCAATGCTTAGTTGTCAAGTACAACTCAATAATAGTCATTAGATATTCAAATTAAAGGCCTAGATCATCAACCACAAAATGTCAATACGATAAAAAAAACATCAATAAGGCTATAGGATTAATTCCAATAAAAATCAATAGGGGTATTAATGTCAAGTTAGTTATAACTAACTTTTAAAAGAAATCCCAAAACTTTAAATTCATATAACATATATCAAATTAAAGATAATTTTATAAGAGCATTCCCAACAGTTTTCCTAAAACCTCCCTTATTTCTCCCTAACTCCTGCCACATCAGCGCCACATCAGCACCATAATTTATCCCCAGTTTTTAGCCAACTTTTAGCCAACTGCTCCAATGGTTTCTCCCTTATTTCTCCCTAACTCAACATTTCATTTTTACATCATCACTAACTTGACATCCCATCCGGTGGGAGCGGGAGGTACCTCCTCTTCGGAAGAAGAATGAGATATCTCCTCGTCGGACCGAGAATGAGAAGACGATTCAGAATTCATTAAATATAGATGGGAGAGAGAAAATAAATGAAGAGAGAAAAGGGATGGGGATGAGGAGAGAATGAAGAGAGAAAAGGGATGAGGATGGGGAGAGAATGAAGAAGGTGTGTATTTATAGGGGGGAAATTAAAAAAAAAAAAACAAAAAATATATTTATCGCCGAATTATCGCCCACAGTGTCGGCGCGGTTCGGCGATAATTGAACGATTTTTCGCCGGTTGGCGATAAAACGGGAGGAAAAATCGCCGACCTCTCCCATTGGTCGGCGATAGACGGCGAAAAACGCCGACTTTTAGCCGGCACCATTGGGAGTGCTCTAAGGATTCCAACGATATACTACATGCATATGTTCCGACGTCAAAATTTGAAAAAAAAAAAATCTAGAATTTTCGTATTTTTCGTACACAGGTTAATGTCAATGCAACTAAGATAATATGTCAATATAAAGCATATACAATGTCAATCCTAAATTTGTGTTGATATTCTCAAAGCATTGTGTTGATATTTTTGAAACACTATATTGACATTTTCATCCAAAACCCTAATTTGGCGTTTTTTTTTATATTTTTCGATCTAATTAATAAAAACGAAAATTACACGTGGCAAATTGTAGACCACACGGTTTTTAAAATCATGTGGCCTTAAATTAGTTGTAGTTAGCAATTAAATGATGAGTTAGCAATTGATCACTCCCCGTACTCCCAAATACCATTAGAAATTTAGAATTATTCAATACAAAATTTTTATATTTATAAGATTTATTACTCCTAATATATATTACTATCGATAAAAAAAAATATATCAAAATTTTAATAAGTTCAAATCTGAAAATATCCCATCCTAGTAAATATGTTATAATCCAAACTGAATTATAAATTTTAGTTTGAATTAGATAAGATGTATGGATTTTGAATATGTTACTCACCTCTAATTAGATATTACTTCATTCATTCCTGAAAATTTTTCGCTTATTTCTATTTATGTTTGTCTCTAAAAATTTTCCACTTTTCACTTTTACCATTCTTGATAGTGGACCTCACATTCCACTACCTCATTCCTACTCACATTTTATTATAAAACTAATATATAAAAGTAAGACACACGTGCCATTAACTTTTGCAACTCACTTTTTATTACTCCCTCCGTCCCATAAGAAATAGACCATTTGATATCGGCACGGGTTTTGATGTATAATCAGTAAAGTAAGAGAGAAGGAGAAAAAATAGTTGAAATTATGTAGTGGATTGTGGGGCCCATAAATGATAAAGAAAAAAGGAGAAAAAGGTTCCCATAAATGGATATGAATTATTTCTATGGGACGGACGAAAAAGGAAATAAGGCCTATGAAGGATGGGGTTTTGCACGTGTGTCGTGTGCACATGTCCTCCTTTCAACAAGATTTATCGTTTCCCACTTTTGCAACAAATATTACTAAGCATAAGCGGCAAGAGAGGGGTCGAACCACAGAGACCATGGACCTATCCGAGATTGTTTCTACGACACGGGGTTGGTGTTAGCCACCACGCCTTGAGCACTTGAGAGAAGATTTAAACACTAGAGTGGGAAACTTGAGCTTTAAAGCATGAGAACAGAGATTGGAGGCTTAAACTAAACTAAGAGAGCATGAAATGAAATGTAATCCTGTCGTCGGAGTTGTCAATTCCTCCGCCAAGACTACAGAGCTAAGCTAAATGGAAGTAAATAAATCATCAACATGAAAGTAAATCAAAGCGGTAAAGAAAGCAAGGATCCAAGATCGGAGTCGTCAATTCCTCTGCCGAAACCATTAAATCTAACTAGAAAGCATGGCGTGAGGAAGCTTCTAAGATGGAGACGTCAATTCCACCGTTGAAACGGCCAACACAATGTAAATCTACACTAAAATATTGAAAACATAAAAATAAACTAAAGCTGTAAAGAAAGCAAGGATCCAACATCGGTGTCGTCAATTCCTCTGCTGAAGCCGTTAAATCTAACTAGAAAGCAAGGTGTGAAAGAGCTTCTAAGATGGAAGCGTCAATTCCATCGTCGAATCAACCAACATACTGTAAACCTGCACTAAAGTAGGGAAAACATGAAATTAAATGTAATCCCGATGTCGGAGTCGTCAATTCCTCCATCGAAACTATAGAGCTAAACATGAAACTAAATATCTAAACTACCAATTGCGAAAAGCATCCAAGAAATATAAGTAAATAGCATCATCAACATGAAAATAAACAAAAGCTTCATAAAATTGGAAATAAGCGAGATCCAGCGCCGAGTCGTCAATTTCTTCCCAGAATCCATTAAATCTAACTCCAAAGCGAGGTGGTGAAGGAACTCTTAAGATGGATGCGTCAATTCCACCGTCGAAACGACCAACACCATGTAAATCTACACTAGAGTCTTGAAACATGGAATGAAATGTAATCCCGACATCGGAGTCGTCAATTCCTCCGTCGGGACTACAGAGCTAAGCTAAAACTAAACTAAACTAAGCTAAGAAAACTCTCTATCTAAACTACCGTAGTGTTAAGCGCTCTACTTTATTGTGGAAAACTTCTATTTATAGAGTCACTTCAATCTTCAACCCTAAGGCAACTTCTCGTCTGAGTTGACCATTTTACCCTTGCAATAATTTAGGATGATTCAGCATATACATCTTCATGTGTGAATTCCTCTTGATCAACTTGATCAGCTCATGTCTTCATGTGGTGGCCTGATCACCTCAACACTCCTCTTGATCAGCTGGTGTCTTCATGTGGTGGCCTGATCAGCTCAACGCTCATCTTGATCAGTTGGTGTCTTCATGTGGTGGTCTGATCAGCTCAGTGCTCCTCTTGATCAGCTTGTCTCCAACTGATTAATTTGTCCTTAGATTTGGCCATTTTTTGCTCCTTTTCCGAGTTGATCAAGTTATTCCTGTATTCTGCCGCTTTACACTTTTTTGCTCTTGCACACTTAAAATATTCATTTTTTTCCGCGCATTATCTCCCTAAAAAACGTATAATATCACCTATAACCAATGCATGAAATGAGCCTTATCAGCCTATTTTTATGGGACGAAGGAAGTACATTTCTTAAAATCCAGATCAAATAATGATAAATTATTAGGAACGGATGGATTGAAACTGAAGTATCGCATAATTTCTTAAAGAATGTTATTATTTGATTTTATCCATTACAAAACTCACTGGCGACCTACAGGGAGGCTTGAGGGTAAACCCCCGACTTTTTAAAATTTGACTATATATATTAGGTGTCGTAAGGTAAATATAGATATAGATAGCTCTAAGTGGATTATAGTTTTTCTTCCACAATAAGGAATGTGATCAAATGAAAACTCTAAATATTGTACAAACTTAAAATGTAACACCCCGACTTTTTACCCTAAGGCTTAGAACATCGATCTATATATATATATAAGTTTCGCGTCTAAATTTTCTTATTATTACTTCTTGTTATGATTAATCGTTGTGAAGTATATTTTGAGTAGTGAACAAAAATAGTAATATTCAATATAAATGTTTGCTCTAATAAAAGTCCGTTTGTGAAGACCGAGTTTCAAATAAAAGTCCGTACACGAGTTCAACGTTTAAGTAAAGATTAATTTAAAAATAAAATACTGTCCATGCCCTTCGGATCTTGCTCAATAGTCACGCCTTGAATCCCGATACCTACACGAATGGATAAGAAGCGTGTTAAATCAAGACGAGACGATCGACGAAATCAAATCACATTAAACACGCAAATCAAACGGCGGCTCACGTTTTCCAATTGACGGCTCACGTCTTTTTAAGTGACGAGACATAATATTCTTGCCATTTTAGGAAAAAGAGATGTTTGACAAGACAACTTGCCTCATTTGGCAAAAAGTCCCTACCCTTTGGACAATACATTTCCTCCTTGAATCAAGTTTATGACCAAGCATTCCCATGCACCCATTTTCTCTATAAATACCACTCCATCTTCCCTCTTGATCCTTTTGTTCAACCATAAAAATTCTCTAAACAAAATTCTATCAAAATGAGGATGCATATAAGTGTTTGAAGAAGAGGAGTCCATTTTCCTACTCACTATCATTCTTCTCTTCCTTTTCTCAAGGTAATTCTACTAATAACTATTCATGCTACATAGCCATTTTCATAATCATCCAAAGCACGAACACCATATTATTATTTTTCCTCTATGCCTTTTCCCTTAATAGTTTTCATATCAATTATGCATATGACTTTTTAAAATAGCTTTTGCCTTAACTAAAGAAAACTTAGACAAGGAAATCAAATAAGCAATGCCTAAGCCCTTAGACAACTTCATCGCACATTAATAACGATCTTGGAAAGCTTACCTCGTGAGTGAAGGAGCTGCCGGACCCCGGAGATGCTGCCCGGCAGTGGCCCGCCGGCGGCGACGGCAGTCCGGCAACTTTCCGGCAGCATTCCGGCGGCTGTCCGATTTTCCACAACGAAATTTATCTCTTTTGACCCCGTTTTCACGATCTATCCAAATCTTCACATTTCAAGACTTAATTGTTAGTCCTAAGCCTTCAATTTAAGAAAATAAAGAAGAAGAGAAAGAAGGAGAAATGGGGGAATCCCTACCTCTCGGTCAACGGCGGTGAGACCGCCGTGTACCCAGCGGCGACGGCGGCAGCGGCCCACCAGCGACGGCAGCAGCGGCCCGGCGGCGACGGCGGAGGTGGTGGTTCGTGGCCGAGGGAGAGAGAGACCGAGAGAGAGAGACCGAGAGAGAGAGACCGAGAGAGAGAGGCCGAGAGAGAGAGACCGAGGGAGAGAGAGAGACCGAGATAGAGAAAGAGGAGAGAGGAGGGACGCGGCCGGCGTCGCTCACCGGCGACGCCAAGACCGCAGGCAGAGAGAAGACCGAGAGAGAGAGGTTGGGAGAAGGAGGCGCCCCTTTCTTTTTCTTTTCTTCTGGATTGGTGGAGTGTATAGGGTTTTCTAATTTATTTGGGTATTGGGCCTCTCCTTTGGGCCAAGTAATTAATTTAGTAAGATGGCCTCTTATTTATTCTATTATGGGCCGAGAATTTAGAGGAAATGAGAATTTTGGGCTTTGAAGCTTAAGTAATAAAATGAACCTTATCTCTTAATTTTGGATTAATATTTCTTGAAATGTTTGAAGCTTTTAAATAATTAATCTTATGATTAATTAATATCTTACCCTCCTTACTTAATTAATTTCTTGAAGTTAAGAATGTAGGAGCTAAATGAACCATCTCCCAAGTAATAAATTTTAAGGTCTCTTATGAAATAGAGATCCACTTTTTAAGTGGAATGAAGTTATCTTGATCGAACCCCGAACGTAGGACGCATACTACATGTAGGATCATTTCATGTCATGCACCTTATGTATGTTCATAAAAACTAATTTAAATCATTATACTCTTTCAAGAAGGGCGTGTTCGCGGAGTTTGATTACCCAAGGTCGAGCTTTTGTAGAGTTTACTTGGAAGCTTTGAGGTGGGCTTTATATCCAACACATTAAGTGTGGATAAAATTATCAAATATATGAAATGATTTTTGTTTGATAAAATTGCACTTACTTTTTTTAAAATGTTATCTTGCCATAAATTATTTGTTTTATGATGCCTATCTGCTTGGCGATGCCATGAATGAATGAATGGAACGAATTTGGCTCCAATAGGACCAAGATCCTATTCGAGTTAGTGTACACAAAGGAATGGACCGTGAGTCATCGTAAGGGTTGGCCGGTCAATGTGATCATGGAAGGTGGCCACCTTCCCGACACACAATGAACTATCAGATATGGCGGATTGATGGAATGAACTTAGCTTGATCAAGCGAACTTTATGAAAATGAACTTAGTAAGCTCGGGCCTTTAAGAAAAACCCCCCGCGTGTTACTGTGATGGCATGATAATAACTTTTTCTTATATGTGTATCTTTCGGCAATGTGTTCACTGAGTACCCCGTACTCAGCCCTGCATGTATTTCTAAATGTGCAGGTTGAGCAAGTGATGAACTGGTGGCTGAGTGAAGTTGGTGGTCGTCTCATCTCTTTGTAGGATTTTCGTGGCATGTGTCTTCATACACATGACCATATAGTTACAACTCCTTCCGCTGTGTTTATGTTGTAGTATTTTGTACTAACGGGTCATAGGAACAATGATCAGTAACGAGTGACCTATGTTAAACACTATTTTAAATCCTCATGATCTTTCGTTGTCTTGTGAACCTCTTTTATCTTATGAAGAAGTACTTGCACGTCTTATTGTAAATTCTTTCGTCTCCTTTCTATCCCCTCTTCTTAATTCCCTCCCCTGGTCATGATTTACCGAGCAATGCTATCCTTAGCAAAGCGCGGTCGTGACATAAAACTATGATTTGGACCATTGAAAAATGTCAACAGATCATAAAAAAGTATCAACAAGAAAATGTCAATAGAATTTCAACAGTAGTCAATGATTGATGTTGTGTTGATATTGTGTTGACATTAAAATCTTGAAATTTTACACTGGGTTAATATTGTATTGAAACAGTGTTGAAGCTGTATTGGGAAATTTTAAATTTGTACAATATAAATTTACATTTTATCACTATCCTTCGTAATAATTTGTACATACCAGTTATGTTTCTCATTCCCATAGAAAAATTGCACACTTAGCAATAATTTGTGCATACCAGTTATTTTGTTAACACTTTTATTTTTTTGAAATAGACAAGCTATTAATGTTAAATTACACATGCTTTGCAATAAAAACATTCTCCTAATAATTATTGTATTTATTACTAACATTCATAATAGTTCATTTTAAAAAAATTGATTATTATGAAAAACATATATGTCATACATGTATATTGGGATGTAATCAAATGCAAACTCTAAATATTGTACAAACTTCAAACTATAATTTGAACCGTTAAGAAATGTCATCAGATGACAAAATAACAGCAACAGAAAAATATCAACACAGTATCAACGGTTGACACCATATTGACATTGTGTTGACATCAAAATCTTGAAATTTTACACTGTGTTGTCATTATGTTGATGCTGTGTTGACACTATGTTGAAAAGTTTGGAATTTGTACAATATATAGAATTTGCATTTTAACACTACCCATAGTATAGTACTCCCTCCGACCCAACTAAGTTGATACAAAACTTTTGGGTACGGAAATTAAGAAATTGTATTGAAATAAAGTAAGAGTGATTGAATGTTTTGTTTTTAGTCAAAAAGGGAAATGATTCAACTTTGTTGGGACGTCCCAAAAAGGAATACAATTCAACCTAGTTAGAATGGAGGGAGTAGTTGATATTTAAATATTCATAACAATGTTGGCTCTTTCAATGTCGGCGCTACTTTTAACGACAATAATCAAATGTATCTCTAGTTATTGTTATCACTCTATCATTCACTATAATCTATATATCTCATTTCTTCACTCATGTCAATTGTCATAACTAAGTGGTAAGATAAATATCGAAAAATATCTTATAGCTGTTAATAGTAATTTGGACTCGAGAGTTAAAATCTTGCGCCGCCAATGACAAAACTCTTCTTGAATCATGTCTAGTTTCATCAACAAAAATGTCGAAATATTATTATGCATACAGATTGGTCCAACCAAGTGGACTGGTGGATCAACTATGAATCCCCCTACTGCCTCTTTAAATGAATTGTGTACAAGCACTCCAACATAACATTGTTGTAGAAGAAACTGCACAATTAATAAGGTTCTTATTGCTGCTCAATGGCAGAGAGGACCTCTGCCCCTTATCCATTGTCCAGTGCTAGAATCATAGTAGAAGTTTTCTGAGTGATATTTTGCTTTAAATAGATTTCCTTTTTTTTTGGTTGAGTTTAGGTGGGCAGCTGAAATGGAAATAGAGGGTCTAGTGGTATTTATCATGCACTTCTGGGACTCGAGACATTTACACCACGATTTTGAATAAAAAGAGAGATTTCAAGAAATGACAGATCTCTATCAATATCGAGCCAGATCTGGTGTCTAAATGGAAGAATATTTTCTTTGAAAAGTAATTTTGTACCATCTGCTCAAGGTTGAAGAATTCCCAAAGGGAGGCATAAGTCTTTTAATGGGTTTTGCCTAAAATAATTCAGGATAATTATATTCATAATTTTCGTTTCATTAACGGAAATTCAATTCTAATTCTATTTTTGTACTGATTTTTTCAAATTATGGATGGCCACAAAGAAATTACTCCCTCCGGTTCTTATGAATTGTCTCATTTGCCATTTTCATTCGGCCGCATTAATTGTCTCATTTCACTGTGATTATATTTGGTAAGTGGACCCGATATTACATTCACTATTTCGACTCACTTTTTCTACTTAATTTTCTTAATAAAGTCAAACAATTTTTTAAAACTCACACCATTCAAAAATGGGACAGGAGGGAGTATTATTTTTTAATATATTTCGATTTGATGTGTAAAAACACATTTAAATTGGTGGAACCTATAATTCTATTTCAACAACTTCAAATTTTTTTTAGATATGAATATTCTTAATCAATGAACTTTTTTAGATGTGTAAACTCTTAGAAATTAACGATCGTTTACAACACAAGATAAAACTAACCACTTCAATTTTACTATTTTTAATAATTATTTAAATATCATATTTATTATTAACTCTTTCATTGTATTTGAGCTCATGAAATTCATTCCGGGATCCGTAATTGATAGAGTGAATAGATTTTGTCCAACGACAACACGCAGATGTGTATTATTCCCTTAGGTGTGTTTAGCTTACAAGGTTCAATGTTACTGTGCTAATAAAAAGACATGTAATTCTGAAACTCACATTGCTCACCATTTCTTGATTAATACATTATAGCATTATCATTTTTAATTCCATGACTAGTTTATCATGCTATACAGGTTTAGGGAACTAAAAAACGTAACGACTGTCGAAGTAGCCAACAAACCAAAAATATGTAAATTTATTACTTTTGATTGGCAATATCAGTGGCAGGAAATTCTAAAGAGTAAAGGCCAAAATTGGTCTTGAACATATGGTCATTTTACGTTTTTGGTCTTAAACATTATCTTTTGGATTTTTTGGTCCTGCACATGTAGAAATTTGATCATTTTAGTCCTCCGTCAATATTTCCGTTAAAAACTAATGGTCAACTCCAATTTTGACCAAATTAAACTTTATTCTGATTTTTTACTCCCTAATTAATTCTCTAATTAGATCAACTTCTTCCTCTACCTCTCAAATTGCCCCACAGTTCCACCTCCTTGAAACGGAAAGCCAAAAACATGATCTGCCCCAACAATGGATAAACATTAACTGGAAAAGGAAAGCTAATACCAGTTTGGGGCTGCGAAAGATCCAATTTTGGATCGTGATCATCCAAAATGCAGTCATCGTAGATATGTTTAGTTTCTGGATTGGGGCTGTGCTTGATCATGCACGTGTAATACTCCGACATCTCCGTCTCCTTCAGCGACAGCTGCCGCACAAAACCCTTCCCTCCGCCGCCGCCGAATGGGCTCGGGCTCGTCACCTGCAACCCCCGCGTCTTGATCCCAAAATCCGCCGGCGATCTCGGCGATTGCTCACTCACCGCCGCCGAAATCGAGCTGCTGATCTCCAGAATCTGCTTCTTCAGCGCCAGCAGATTAATCGGCTTCGGGAATCGGCAATCGCCGCCGCCCAAATCGTCGGCGATCGAGTCGATTAGGGCTATAGCCCAATCGATTTTTCGAAGTCGTGGTGGCGCGGCGGCATCGGCGGCGGCGGGGGAAGGTCGATTGCGAAGGGGTTTTGGAAATTGGGGATTTTGGAGTGGAATTCCTGTATTCGTCATAGAAGAATCTCAAAATTGGAAAAGAGGAGCGTGGAACTGTTGGGCAATTTGAGAGGAAGAGGAAGGAAGAAGATGAAAGATGAGAAGAAGGAAGAAGATGAAATTGAAGTGTAAAAATAATTAGAGAATTAATTAGGGAGTAAAAAATTAGAATTAAAAGTTGAATTTAGTCAAAATCAGGGTTGACCGTTAGTTTTAACGGAAATATTCACGGAGGACCAAAATGATCAAATTTTCATATGTGCAGGACCAAAAAATCCAAAAGATAATGTTTAGGACTAAAAACGTAAAATGACCATATGTTCAGGATCAATTTTGGCCTTTACTCAATTCTAAAATGCCATCTATTTTTACAGATGAAGTAAGTTTGATATCAAATTCCACCCCATCCATGTCTTCTTATCACTAAGTGGCACAAAATTGAGAGCAAACATTTCCTTCGAAATGGGCTGCGACGATTCACAGTAGCCAACAAGCTTCGCCACCACTTCTGCACTCTCCTTCACATGCTGCATATCGAGAGGATCCGTCCATAGCTTGTTCACAAGCTGCTGCCTCCTCCTCTGCTTCCCCTCGGGCGGAATCTCCCATTTCATGTACAGCATCTCTCTCTCTTCCACACTTAGTTTCGAGCTCACCCTCTTGGCTAGATACTCCCTCTCTTGTTTAAGGGCCTTGATGCTGAGTTCAAGAAAACAACGTCATTCATTTTTATCAACTTAGGGGGCAAATGTTGTTAGTTAGAAGATGTTATGCGAGGAATGTACCTTGATGACACTGAGCTAGCAGGGTCATCACCTAAGAGTGCAGGGCTGGCATTGCCAAGGTCATCGAGATGCTGCTCCAGCCATGTCAGCCTTCTGAGCTCGACTTCCATGTAAATCTGATCACAAGGATCTCCTTTGAATAACAGATAGAACTGAGTGCGGTGCACGATTGAGACATGGCAGACATGCCAAAGCATTATGAGATCCTTCCTTTTCTCTTCAAAATTGACCGTGTTCCATGGCATAGGAGATGATATGTCGACTCTCTCAGCCTCATCTTCAGTTGAAGCCTCGTTCACCTCCTCTAGCTCCAAGACCTGAACAAATATTCATTTATGAATTAGATCACGAATATGTTTGTACAATCACCCGTTTCTGCAAAGCCACAATGCATACCAACTTGTTTGAAATAAGGTACGTACTAAAAGTACTAAAACAAGATGGCAGGGGAAACAAGAAGACAAGCAACTATCATGAGACTTAAACATCTGCTCATTTGGAATTAACATATCTTGCAACATAGTAAAAAGTTTCCTAGGAAACTACAGACTAATAGCACAAAAAGGAAGGGCACAAACAAATTAAAATTCTACCTGGCAAACAAGTAGCTGTTTCTGGTATTGTAGCTTCGCAACCCTTTCTTTCAGCTCAATAACGTAAGATTTAATACTTTGTATGTTGTCCTCAGTTGCCTGCTTAAACATTCTCTGCATTTTCTTCACATTGATGGAGCTCGATTGCTTCTTGGCAGACATGTTTTCTCTTAATGCAGAACCATAATTTTCATCAGCATTAGAGATCCTCTTTTTCCTGGGGGTTGAGTCTGCACCAGAAAAGACACCATTTCTTTCCGGGGTTCTGTTTTCAATATCATGTTCCATTACTTTGTGAGACGAACCCGTTGTAGAGCATGGTGAGCGTATTAGATTTTGCATGTTAGCTGCATTGCTCAAGCTGAATGGAAGGCCCTTTTTCTTTTTGCTCTTTGACTCGGGAGTCTCCTCACAGGTTGGAAGGTTCATAACTAGTTTCTCTATGGATCTCTGGACGTTCTCAAGCTTCTCTTCAAGAACAGAGATATCACCTTCTTCAGAATGCAACCGTGCAATCTCTTCTCTTAAGGTAGCTTTATCTTTTACGCAAACCATGTCCGGAGTGAAACTTGCTGCATGCATAGCTTTGATTTCTGATAGCATCTTAGCAATCGTTTCAGCAGTATCATGATTTCCAATCCTCTGAGAAGCAACCTCCTTGTGAAGAAGCTCCAGTGCACGAGTTGCTTCTTCACCAAGTTGCCTTTGTCTTGTCTCCAGCTTTCTTATTTCAGTAACTAACATTACTGTAGAATTTACTGATTTTCCTCCTATGTTTTTCTCCCTGCGTTCCTTGAGTTTTGAATCACCTGTTTGAGAAAGGTCATTTTCAGTGCTAAAGGAGAGCCGCTTAACTGCATGGCAAGAAGGTCCATGATGGCCAGAAGCCTGCAGTAGATTAAATTTACAAAATTATGGAATAGGAGATAGAGATGACGAGAAATGCAGATTAGATATCCTGTATGAGATAGATATGGATACAGTGTAACTGTCAGTTTTTAATCGGTTGAGGGGGGAGGGGGTTGGAGAGAGAACGTAGGTGACCGTACCTTTTGTTCTTTGTGTGAGCTTTTTTCTAGCTCAAGTTGTGATTGTGCAAGGTCTCTTTGTCGCTTCAGCTCAGAAATTTCTCTTTCCATCTGCATACAAACACTAAGATCAGGATTTGTATTTCTTTTTAAGAGGATGTCTCAGACCTTATATTTCAAGTAATCCTAATACCTGCTTAATCTTCATGTCCTTTTCCCTCAGCAAAGTTCTTACACTTGAGGATGCAGGTGGCTCGGGGCTCCGGAGCTCTGCTTCCAGCCTAGCAACTTCCTCTTTAAGGTGCTTAACTAATTGCTTCTTCTCAACAACCTAAATGTGCAAATGGGATCATTATTAAATGATTTGAACCCTGGATGAGGTGGGACAGAACTATAATAGTTGCAATAAACGCAAATCCACATATGAGTTAGAGACTACAGCTACAATGAAGAACATGCCAGTTACAATGCTGCAAGCATAAATCAGTCAGAGAAGCTCAAAAACACTTGTACATTTAGATGACATGGTTTATAAAGTTTTATTGAGTGATCTCTTAGGGCATATAATGGGAGCCTAATTTATCCATAACACTTGTAAACGCGAAATTAAGAATCAGATGCCACTAAATTAATTTGCTATTTATAAAATTGAGTCCACGTCTTGTATTTTCTCCTTATTGCTACCTACATAAAAAAAATCAATCCAATTAGCAATTTCTTAACTTGTTTCCTACGAAGATGCCTTAGAGATTCTACAAAGAACCAAAGTAAATAGGGAATGAACTCATGTTACCAGCTGAAAGATAGGACCAGATTCGATATTACCAAAAAGTTAATGTGTAATGCAATTGCAAATGCATGAGAAGAGCAGTTTTTTTTTTTTTTTATCAATACCATGTTAACTTGGGCACTGTTTGTAACTTCCTTTGCACTTGTTGCAAATGAAAGTGTGTTTCTTGATTGCTCCACATGGCTCAAAGCAGGACTGATGGTGCATATAATTGCTGTTCGTGCATTTCCACCAAGCGATGTCTGCAATATTCTTGTGAGTTTTGAATCTCGGTAAGGAATGTGACCGCTTCTCTTTCCACTACTGCAACATAAGAATAGAGAAAAAAACATGATCATTAGTCCTTGGTTCCTAAAAGTATTTTCTGTATTACATACTTATCAGAAAGAGCAATAACTGGGCATCCAACAAGAGTCATCGTCGATACAGCAGAATTATTATTATTATTATTACTATTATAGGTTAATGTAAGGAGCAAGAAATTCCTGTTTCATAGTTCTTTCCTCATTGATATATTTGGGGTATCAGATTGGGTACAGCTAATGCACATTTTATGTAGAGAGCAGAAAATCAAGTGTATACAAGTTGAACATCTCTTAAAGTTTTCTGGTGCAACTTTTCGAAGCAAAATATATAACTACACATGATACTCATGATTCTTGCAGACCTTAGCTTCCTGATTACAGTTGTCAATGTCAGTAGGCTTCTATTAATATGACTCCCTTCCTTCAACCTTGTACCATCTGTATTTGCTTGAGTGGCACGCTCACTTCCCGCAAGATCCACAAGATTCTGTAGTAGTATACCGGTCATTGTTAAATTATCTAATAATCTTTAACAATGAATGATACAGAGTGAGGTGAAGTTACACATACCAGACTGGCTAGAAATGATTTCACACATCCTGAGTCTTCGCGAAGACTGCTTTCAATTGTCTGAAACCAAAAAGGTTTAAGAAAATGAGCAGAAGACTTAGATGTATAAACAGTTAGTCACTTCTAATATTCATAATACTTCACATGATCTATTAACAAGGAAACTCAAATTATATGTAAACAGAGAACAAAACAACAGGTCTTTTACATGGTTAAGCTATTTAAGAGTATTGTTCATCTTCAATTGAATAGTTTTAAATGAGCACCCATGATTAGCAATCATCCCAGTTATGCTACTGATTTATCACATATAGTGCCATGCAATGATGCAAATATAAAAAGATTAGGTTATTGCTAGTGACTTCGAAAAGAAAAATCAACGGGATGTGTAAAATTTCCAAAATAAAAAACTAGGAAGTTCGAAGTTTGGGTAAACAATCTTAGTAAATATAGCAAGAGCATGTGTATGTTGTGCAACATACACATGTTTCCGGGTTCCGATGGCTCTAGCAAGAGAAGTTCAGCTGGCTGTAAGGAAACTAAAAAAACATACCAGCCTGATTATCTGATGTGACCTTGAACTTCTATCATTCAGAGAGGTTTCGCCGATCTGCCTTTGTGCTGCAATCAAAGTAACTTGTAAAATTTGATGCATACACTCTATAATCAATTTATCATACACTAGTTTAATCAATGTAATCAAGAACCAGGGAAATAAACATGAGAAGATTATAAAAAACAAATACTCAAAGTACTTATTGCTCTGGACCACCTTCACAAATGCTTATCAGGTGCCTCAAATGCTGATCATCCTTCACAACCTCTTCAATCAACTTATCCACAACGGTTCCTCTCTGCACGATTAAATAAACATTAGAATACACAAAATCTGTTGAATATAATATTCCCATTGGCAACAAGATACCTCTGGGTCATCCAGCAGGCGGAGGGGCCCAGATTCCCGGTTCAGTAGATCCACAACAGTTTCATTATAAATCTCCAAGGCAGAGAACTTGAGCAGAAATTCTCTCTCAGGAGTCTGTCAGAGAACAAAACTGAGGTTCAGGAATATAAGAATATTCATTAGCTAGAAAATTAAATTAAAAATGGTCTCATCTTACAAGTTTAATGTACTTGTAAATGTCTTCTACCGCATCTTCTGCCACACCCCTCATTGTGAATGTCTTCCCACTACTAGTCTGCCCATATGCAAAGATTGTTGCTGTGGGAGAAACATTAAAAACCAATAAGAAAGAAACCACCATTTACAGAAAAAAAATAAAAATCCACGAATCATTTACCATTAATTCCACCGAGAGCTGACAAAGCAACATCTCTGGCACCTTCTTCATAAACCTTTCGCGTGGGACAAGTCGGATCAAAAACCTTATCTGCCAAGAAATATTTTCAGTTTCAGATATTACATATGATAGCCAAAATCTCCTATAAATTGCTTTGGTTAGTAAGTGTACCAAATGTGTATGAACCCCCATGTCTCTCGTGATATAGATTCTTCGAAACAATGGTAGTGTGGTCGTTGATATCCCACGCAACCAGATCATACGCAGCTATCTCTTTCGAGCTCAGTGGCCTCATCCGCACAGTCACTAAAATATTTTCCTCCCGGACTTTCGGACCGCCGGGAGTACATGCCGGGGACCTCTTGATCTTAGACGATGGTGTCACTATTGTCATCTTCAGCAAACAGATACTTTCTTGGCAGAATCTAAAATTTAGAAAGAATTATCAAAAAAAATTTACTTTTCACAAGAAACCTAATTTCCACGTTCAATAACAAATCCAACGAATTCCAAATTCTCAAAAATTGCACTTTGTTGAGCAACACAAATTTTATAACATGTTTTAAAGATTCTACTGCAAAGGAAAAATGAATGCTAAAAATGCATAATTTCCCCCAATCAAAGGGCAATAATCTATAATCATCAGCAAGATGGTTCAGAAATGTAAAAAAATGATGAAAGAGACAACGATTTAAGAGATTATTGACTTACATCTGAGAGGAACCCAAAGAATTCCGATCGGAACCATCAACCAGAAGATTTTGCCCAGGATTTCAAGAGTATGAAATGCAAGGATTCTAGAAGTGGTGGTTGGATTCTTTCTTTTTCCGCTTTGTTGAAAGATTATTTTGAAGCATGAACTCCAGTTTTCAGGTGAAAAAATGGAATTGGGCAAAAATGGAAAACGGAGAGAGCTCCTGAGAATGTATAGTTGAATTTCAAAAAATTACAAAATATGAATTTTATATAACGGCTAGTATTGAAGTAAACTCCAATAACTACTTTTCGCCGTGTCCTTATCACCGCTCCGCGCCCATCACAAAGCTTATTTAAAAATGATTATTCAAAAAATATGTCCAACTTTGACTATTGTAACTTCAATTTTGTTTTTAACTTTATAGCACCACTTCCGCCTTCAGAGCCAGCCATACTCGGGTTGCAGATTAGATCGAATGCGGGCTAATCGATTTATAATTTTATCGGGCTATAAATTTACAACTATAATCCTTTAAATTTAATGGACTATTCAAACCGGCCCATGATTTGCTAACTACATTATTTTGGTAGTATGATATTTCTCGCTAGTCTTATATTAAATCTTTTATATACTTGAAAACATGATTTTTGGGTATCAAAGTGAAGATTACTGAGGTAGATACTAAAGACATGTTTCGAATGGCTTGTGAGTATACAATCTTATTTCTCATTTTAATGAAAATAATTTTTTTTTTGTTACATTATGATTTTTTCTTAAAATTATTTAGGAAAAAAAGAGTCCACGTATTATGTATTGTAGTAGGATAAATGGTGACACATTGTAGTAGTATAAATAGTGACCGTGTCATGAATAAAAGTTCTTTTACCCATAAATAAATTAATATTCAAAATCTAGTTGGAAAAGTGACTACCAATCATGAAATGTTGAAGTGTCAAGTCTAAGCCGCATAGTCTTGATTGACGAATGGAACTAGTGTTGTATATCGCTTAAAGGGCACAGTGATATAAAATTTTCTTGTTGATTAATAAAAGATGAGATCCAAAATATATTTATTTCTAAATTAATGTATATAACATTGAGTATAGGTCCTCAATTTTCCATATAAATATGTGGGAATTTTCCGTAACCCAAATCAATTTTGAGAGCTTATATAGTTATTACTAATTAGAGGTTCTAAGATTGTTACTTATAATAGTTTTCAGAAAAAAGTCTGTTGATTAATCTCCTTGAGGCGCTTGATAATCAGATTTTATCATATGGAAAAGTAAATTTTTTCAATTGGAATTTATTTCAATACAATAAATACTTATCTTGAAATAGAAAAAATTCTTGATAAAATAAGTTAGTTAAATTAAACCAACAACAAGTTTAATTAATTAACAAATAATGTATCTCAAACATGCGGAAATAATTATAAATGCTGTCAAATTATTTGTGATTCGACACTGAGTTGGGAGATCAATATGAAGCTCGATAGGTGACAATTGACATAATATATTAGAGCTAAGATTATATTAGAGCTAAGATTTAACTCGACGTATAAGCCCAAGCTCATGTCCCTTTGGTCCGTAACTTAGCCCGATTAGCAAAATATTCAACCAAGCTTATTTTTTATGTGAACTCGATCAGAACTACTCTCGAAACCGTAAAATAGTACAATCAAAAAAGCACAAACCTAGTATAGAAAAATCGAAAATATATGTTGGTAATTCTTTCATAGCAATTAAGATCCTAGAGTAAAATAGGATTTTCAAATTTCTAACGCTTAAAATTCCCTAGATATTACTACCAATTTGAGTTATCTTTCTATGACTGCTGAAATTCAACTTATTTAAGTAGTATTAATATGAAATTCAACTTATCTAAGTACTATTAATATTTATCGTCCTTCCATTTTCTTCAATTAGTTTAATTACACCCACCAACTTCCGGTAGTCTGTAATCCGATAATATTGACACAAAAATAATATGACGCCTATAAGATTATCCTAAAATGAATTAATTTCAATTATTTAATTGATTATCCTAAAATGAATTAATTTCAATTATTTAATTTAAGTTTTTTTGTTAATTTTCAAACTTTTCAAAATAAATTAAATAATTACCTTTTCGCAATGTATGCTATAATATATTTTGATTTATTACTTAAAAGTATGCTCTTTACTTTATAGTATTTTATTTTACTTTAGTTAAGAAAAATGTAATATCAATTTGAATTTAAATACTCTCTCTGGTCGTTATTAGGCATCCCGATTTACTATTTTAGTTCGTCCGTTATTAGGAGTCCCGATTCACTTTTACTATAAGTGTAAACCACATATTCTACTAACTCATACCATTCACATTTTATCATAAAACTACTAATATATTAAAATAACCCCGCATTCCACTTTCTTTTTTCACCCATTTTCTTTTAAATTTTTTATTACTCATGCCGATCTCAAATTTGACTCCTAATGACGGATAATAATTATTAATAGAAATATTAATTTAAAAAATTAAGGAGTAACACTATATAAGGCCGAATAGCCCAACGGATTATTTCGAATTTCAAACCATGGAAATATAGGGCTATATAAGAGTATATGTATCGTTCCGCACAATCTTGCTTCCGAAGTTAAAACCAAAAGGGTAAAAAAATCCCTCTTTCAGTTTCAACTTCAATTGAACTCCAATGACTACCGAAATTCTCCAAATCGGAGGCGTCGACGACGACGACGACGAAATCACCATCATCCACTCGACGCCGCCGTCCTTCAAGTCCGACGCCCCTAAAATCACCATCGATCTCTACGACGACGTCGAATCCCCCGCCTCCCCCTCCTCCAATCAAGGCGAACCGTCCGACTCGAATCGCGGCGACGACGACGTCGTACTCCGCTACTCCTTCGCGTGCGAAATCTGCGCCTGCGATAA
This sequence comes from Salvia hispanica, assembly GCF_023119035.1. Taxonomy (NCBI): domain Eukaryota; kingdom Viridiplantae; phylum Streptophyta; class Magnoliopsida; order Lamiales; family Lamiaceae; genus Salvia; species Salvia hispanica. The sequence goes on from NC_062967.1 coordinate 44,787,812, forward strand.
GCCAATCAGCGACTCGTTTCAAATCCTCGGCTGCGACCACTGCTGCTGCACGCAATGCGTCTCCAATTACGTGGCGGAGAGGCTGCAGGAGAGCATCACGGAGATCGGGTGCCCCGTCTCCGGCTGCGCGGGATTCCTGGAGCCGCAGCACTGCCGCACGATTCTGCCGCGAGAGGTCTTCGATCGGTGGGGAGACGCGCTGTGCGAGGCGCTGATTTTGGGGGCGGAGAGGTTTTACTGTCCGTTCGAGGAGTGCTCCGCTCTGCTGATTGACGATGGGAGTGAGATTGTGGTGCAGTCGGAGTGCCCCGAGTGCCGGCGGCTCTTCTGTGCGCCGTGCAAGGCGGCGTGGCATGCTGGTATCGAATGCGAGGAGTTTCAGAGGCTCAGCAAGGATGGGAGGAGCAATAATTAGTGGATTCGGTGCAGAACTTATGTCATCAAATCTCAAGGTTTCTACTTTCTCAAGCTTGCGATTTTTTCATAGTCCCTCAATCTCATTTCATGATATGTCCATCTTGTTTTTTTAGTTTTTAGTTTGTGATATCTATATGTCCACTTTTCATATTTAAAAATAAATTATCTTTCCTTCCTACTTATTAAAACACCCAAACACTCATTTAAGATGTTCAAATCTTGAGTGGGATGGAGATAGTACATACATAACTTAATTTAATACTACCAGTCATTAATTGATACATCATATATTTTGATGGACATGAGTTTTAAAAAATATAATCTAATATGACCAAAAGTTAATGGAATGTAAGTTCTATTTTTATACTTTATAATAAAATGTTATTGAGAATGAACTAGTGAAATATAATTAAGAAAAAAGTGTGTAATGTATAAACTTAAAAGATACTCCCTCCGCTCAATTTTAGGAGTTCCGATTTACCATTTTTTAGTGCTCCACTTTAGGAGTCCCAGTTGAAATATTCCATTAATGGTATTAGGACCCACATTTCACTAATCTTTTTCACTCACATTTTATTATAAAACTAATATAAAAAAGTATGACCCACATTCTACTATCTTTTTCACCAACTTTCCTTTACTAAAACTCGTGGCGAACTCAATCAGGACTCCTAAAGTGGAACGAAGGGAGTAATAAAGTATTCCAGAGAGAAAAAAGAAGTAAGATAGAAGAAAAAATAGAGAGAATAAAATAGGAGAGTGGAAAAGTAGGCATATATTTTTTAAGTAAAATTATGTAGGCATATTTTTTTAAGTAACAGTGACGTCTTAGGTGTAACATTAATATATTAATATTTAAATAGTCCTAAATAAAATATAAATGTGCATGAACATATATCCCTACTATTAATAAAATAAGACGAGACAAAAAAGAAAGTAATTATATTATTAATATACTATTGAGGTCCACTTTCTAACTACACCTCTTTAGAAAGAAAAAGTTATAAAAAATTAGAAGGGGCTATTTTTATGGAATGGAGTAGCACATATTATTCATTTAGAAATTATGAATAAATATGGTGTGTATGAATTTAAATGATAATAATTGTATTATTTTTCTTGTTATAAATAGTTGATTTTGAGAGATGTCTAAGTACTCCTCTTTAGGTTCATAATATTCTTATGAATGTTATAGCAAACATATTTACTTGTGTAAATGATGAGACTTTTTAAAATACATAAAACATATTGTTCTATAGTATCTAGTGTCGTATCATATGTCTAGGTTCTCTGAACGATTGGGACCCCCCTCAGGGCCTCATGCCCTCTTAATACGCCATGGTATCAATATTGCTCTCCAACCACCGGTGTTCGTCGATTTAGTTTCTCAAGACTGGTTTATATAAGTATTGGTCTCTCTTACTACAAAATTGAAGTAATATTCTTATGTTTGTTACTTTTAGGTGTGGAACCAGTTTTTGCTACAATTTCGGAGCTAAGATGGACTTACATTTTCACAACTGTATAATAAGTCCATGGTTTTAATTGTGCTTCCTGCTATATATGTTGATAACCTTTTTTCCATTATGTTGATAGGTTAAGGTATAGGTTATGTCTACCATTGTTGCTCCAAATATGCAATTAGATTGTGATTAGATGAATCGCTTTGAATACTTTTCATTCAATGTTTTTGTTATAATATTAGGTATGAATGATGAAATTATATTTGAAGGTGCATCTACCTTAGTAATTGTATAGTCTTTCCTAATGCCTCTTTAATTTAGTGTAAGATGGATAATGTGAGTGATTAATTATCAGATTCGACTTGTTTAGACAATAATTTGATTATGGACTTTTAGAAATTGAACATATAGTAGGATCCTAGAATTGAAGGACGTAACTCGAGGATAAGTGTTTAGATAATCGAGAGTTCATAATTGTTTAACATGTTTAGTACTGTTATTAGTTGGACTTAATATCCTAGTCCCTTCATTTTTGCATATGAAGCATTCAACTGCGTGTCTAAGGATTGTTAGGAGCAATGATTTTCTTTAATACTATTTAATCTTCATGATTTTGCAGTTTTTATTTTTTGAATTCAACCTTCTTTATCAAGTAAAAATCTTCTATTACTCGTAATTCATTTCGTTAATTATTAATCAAGCTCTATCTTCGTGTGGATCGACACTCAAAATACTACTTTCCGTCTCTGAAAAGTATGAACTCTTTCCTTTTTTAGTCTGTCCTTGAAAAGAGGGAATTTTTTTTTTAAAATGGGCAAGTTAAGTTAAGTTGCCTATGTATCTCCAATTTTATTGAGGAATCAAAGTTCACGTAATGCAACAATTCGAAAGAGTAACACTTGAAACACACAAATGAAAAATTGAAGATAAAGAGAGAATTGTGGAAAAGAGAATTTCTTATTAATACAAGAATGAGATGAATGGAAGGATAGATCGAGGTATTTATAGATAAGAATTAGGGAAGGGGAATTCATTTAATTTGAATTGAAAATCTGAATTAACATTTTTTGAAACCAGTGGTTTTGACCCAAAAACAGGCGGTTTCAGTCATAAACTGTTTGTGACACTTGACACATCGCGTTTGACGCTGGAATCGTGAAATCGCGGATGAATCGGCGGTTCCATCATGATTCTAGTTCCATTACTTCCAAACCTTAATCGATCTGCAGTTAAAAAACTCACGGTTCATGTTTATTCTCGCGGTTCAGCTTTCAAACCGTAACCAATGGTTTCGGTTTCACAGTAAACCGTCGGTTCAAGAAACCTTGGGCATCTCTAATTTCGAGCCCCTTTGTTTCGTAACTTAGCCCGATTAACAAAATATTCCATCAAGCATATATTTTATGTGAACACAGAACTACACCCTAAACAATAATTTAGATGGAATAATCAAAAAATGCACAAACCCTAACATAAATAATCGGAAATACACACTCATATTTGAATTTTTCATAATTAGCTGAAAACATTGTAACACCTTCGGTACTTGTTCTTAGATGCAAAATACGCTATAATGGAGCTCTACAATGTGTTTTAACGATAAGAAGCAAATATTTGTGTATGGGTGTTGAACTAATGATAGAGTGGTTGATGTTCGAGGCAAAGGTCTCGGGTTTGAGTCCACTGTGACGTTGTCTTTAAATTTCTATTCATTTAATGATGAAAAAACAAAAGATACGAAGCAAACATCCATATATGTAAAAGAATGTGTGTGGTCAATTGCTAGCTTTATTAAATTGCTAACTCAACTAACTCATCAACGCAGTATCTTAAAAATGTCGACACATTTCACACACTACACACAATTCACACACTACACAATTTAACACACTACACACATTTCACACACTACACACACTACACACATTTCACATGCCATACACTACACACATTTCACACGCCACACACACTACACACATTTCACACACTTCACAAATTTCACACACTACACACCACACATTTGAACTGTGTGAAGTGTATGTAGTGTGTGAAGTGTGTAAAATATGTGTAGTGTGTGAAGTGTGTGAAATGTGTAGTGCATGAAATGCATGAAATGCATGTAGTGTGTGTAGTGTGTGAAATGTATCAAGTGTGTGTAGTGTGTGAAATATGTGAAATGTGTGTAGTGTGTGAAAAATGTTTAGTGTGTGAATTATGTGAAATAGGTGTAGCGTGTGATAACGTGTGTAGTGTGTGTGTGTGAATATTTGGAATTCCACTACTTTTGATATGGAATTCAAAATGTGGAATTGGAGGATTTGGAATTGGTTAATGTGTTTAATTTGAGATATCAACACAAAATAGTCTCATTGCTTTATTATTTTATTTTATTTCTTATTATAAAAAACTATATATAACAAATAGAAAATGATACTCCCAGTACATGAAAAATAGTCTCATTTTTTTTATTTGGGATATCCACATAAAATAGTCTCATTTGCAAAAATGGAAAGTTTCTCTCTCATACTTTATCCACTTTTTTCTCATCTCTCCCATACTTTACAACTTTTTCTCCCTGTAACTCATACTTTACCTCCATTTTCTCCTTTCTCTTACTTTATCATTTTTCTTATTAAAACTCGTGCAATCCACAAATGAGACTACTTTTTTTTGTGGACGTAGGGAGTAATTCTTTAGAAAATTGCATCCTTATTTTCCTATAGGACACTTCCTCCGTCCCAACTAAGATCACACACTTTTCTTTTTAGATTATACTGTTCTATTTATGAAAAATTTTTCTCTCCAATTAACGCGCCCAATCACATTTTCTTTCTCTAGTAAAATATTTAACTCATTTTGTCTTTCTACATTTAATACTCACATTTCCTTTCCAATTCACATTAATTAACAACTCCTAAAATCTTTATCGATTAAGAAAGAATATGTTATTTTTGTCGGGACGGAGGGAATACACATTAATTTTGAATTGAAATAATTTTATTTAAACGTGCATTCATTTATTATCATATAAAAACTATGACTAGGAATTATTATTTCAAAAATTATACTTCTACTAAACTTTTTTAAATCGGCCCAATCATATGGTTAAAAATTCATAATTTGTTAGTATGAGAGTAATTCGATGAATAGCCCACATACCGTCGATTTACAGCCCTATTAATTCCATGGATATATATATATCGTTCGTCACAAATCTTGCTTCCCAAGTTAAAACGAAAAAGGTAAAATCTTCAAAACACACTCTCGCAGTTTCAACTTCAACCGTCAATGGCTACCGAAATCCTCCAAATCGGAGACGTCGACGACGACGACGACGACGACGAACTCACCATCATTTACTCGACGCCGCCGCCGTCGTCCAAATCCACCCCCAAAATCACCATTGACCTCGACGACGACGTCGTCGAAGTCTCCGCCTCCTCCTTCACCAAGCGCAAGAGCCGCTTCTACAGAGGCGAATCGTCCAACTCCAATTACGTTCCAGCGAAATCGTCCAGCCTCTCCTTCGACTGCGAAATCTGCGCCTGCGACAAGCCGATCAGCGACTCCTTCCAGATCCACGGCTGCAGCCACCGCTACTGCACGCAATGCGTCTCCAATTACGTCGCGGCGCGCCTGCAGGAGAGCATCAAACCGATCGGCTGCCCCGTCCCCGGCTGCGCGGGATTCCTGGAGCCGCAGCACTGCCGCACGATTCTGCCGAAGGAGGTTTTCGATCGGTGGGGAGACGCGCTGTGCGAGGCATTGATTTTGGGGGCGGAGAGGTTTTACTGTCCGTACAAGGAGTGCTCCGCTCTGCTGATTGCCGATGCGAGTGAGAATGTGGTGCAATCGGAATGCCCGGCGGCTGTTCTGTGCGCCGTGCAAGGCTGCGTGGCACGCCGGCATCAAATGCTATGAATTTCAGATGCTGAAGAAGGATGAGAGAAGCAATGAGGATTTGAAGCTTATCAAACTTGCAAAGGATAGTAAGTGGACTCGGTGCCCTAATTGCCGAATTTACGTCTCCAAATCTCTGGGTTGCCATAATATACGCTGCAGGTTTACCTTTTATCTTCTCCCAACCTTCCAATCCTCCATACAATTTATGTAAGTTTGTGTGTCCAAACTTGGTTGTCAACTAATTACTCCCTCCCTCCTCCCTCCGTATGCGAAATATTGTCAAAGTTTGACTCATATAGATTTTATGAAATATGAAGAAAAAGTTAGTGAAAAACATTAGTGGAATATATGTCCCACATATATTGGTTTTAAAATAGAATGTGGGTGTAATGGATAGTTGAAAGTAGGGTCTATTTACCAAATGGAAAAAAATTAGAGTGGACAACTTTTCTTGAAGGGACTGAAATGGTAAAACTGTACAACATTTCAAGGAGAGAGTACTAAAACTTGAAAACCTTTTTCCCTGTTAACCTATCCAAATGGAATAACACAAGTCCCTTCCGTCTTCAGTTTGGTAATATGGCATTATATATAACTCTCTCCGTCATAAAAAAATTGACAAATTTGTAAATGACACGAGTTTTAAGGTTGCAATGGGTAAAGTAAAAGATAGATGAAAAAAAGTAAATTGAGAGGGAAAAAGTTTTGAAAGAAATGTTAATGGATTATGAGGTCAACATTAATTAGTAATGTTTAATTGATTTACAACTTTCTATATTTAGATTTGATCTAATTTCAGGATGATCCAAATTGGTATGACTAGTCTATATTTTTGAACACGGATGGAGTATAATCTCATGGTATGAATCCATGTGATACTTAATTTAATGTAGTATTAGTATTGTCTCCAACTCATATACTTCTTTCGTCCCAATTAAATGAGCCGTATTCCTTTTTTGGATTGTCCCAACTAAGTTGAGTGATTTCATTTTTTAAGACAAAAAAAAATATTCAATCACTCCTATGTTTAATAACCTACTTTATTCCTCTTTCCTACTTTTCAACACAACTACTTAATCTTTGTGTCTAAAAATTTTGGCTCAACTTAGCTTGGACGGAGGGAGTACCCCTTTTGTTTCTTTATAGTCGAGAGTAGACATGACATAATTCATTACTGTTTTATATAACTCTTGGTGTATCTTATTACAAAGTTAAGGTGATGTTGTTATGTTTTTATTTTAAGGTGTGGAATTAGTTTTTGCTATGAGTGCGGAGCTAAGGGAGTAGGTTATCTTGCTCACCCCTGCGGAATACGGTATTAGTTGCGCTTTCCAGATCTTCCAATATTATTGCTCCAAACATGTAATTAGGGTATTTGATTGGAGTTGTGACTAAACATGTAATTAGACCATTTGATTAGAGTTGTCGCTTTCGATTATATTTCATTCAATGTTTTTGTTGTTATCTTGGGTATGAATGATGAAATTATATTTGAAGATGATCTTGTTTGATAATTGTGCAGTCTTTCCTAACGACTGTTTGATACAGTCGTATGTCCCAGAAAAATGTCTCATTTTTCTTTCCTAACGACTGTTTGATACAGTCTTAGAGCACTCCCAATGGTGCCGGCTAAAAGTCGGCGTTTTTTCACCGTCTATCGCCGATTATCGCCGACCAGAGGTCGGTGATAATTCGGCGATTTTTCCTCCCGTTTTATCGCCAACCGGCGAAAAATCGCCGAATTATCGCCGACCACTGTGGGCGATAATTCGGCGATAAATATATATATATATATATATATTTTTTTTAATTTCCCCCCTATAAATACACACCTTCTCTTCATTCTCTCCCCATCCTCATCCCTTTTCTCTCTTCATTCTCTCCTCATCCTCATCCCTTTTCTCTCTTCATTTATTTTCTCTCTCTCCATCTATATTTAATGAATTCTGAATCGTCTTCTCATTCCCGTGTTTAATACAACGAACTTTATTACTATTATTTGTTTTGTCTTATAAATTAAATTAGCTAGCTTTATTATATACAAAAATAAAACAATTAAATTAGTGATGATGTAAAAATGAAATGTTGAGTTAGGGAGAAATAAGGGAGAAATCATTGGAGCAGTTGGCTAAAAGTTGGCTAAAAACTGAGGATAAATTATGGTGCTGATGTGGCGCTGATGTGGCAGGAGTTAGGGAGAAATAAGGGAGGTTTTAGGGAAACTGTTGGGAATGCTCTTATGTCCCCGAAAAATGTCTCATTTTGTTATTTCGAAGTATCCTTTATTTAAAGTTTTATTTACTTTTCTACTTTCCATTTTTAGTAAGTTTCAACTAAACCATTCAATCGCGTTCTATCAAGATGATCTCCAAGGTCTCTTATAAGACAACTAAACACGATCCTCAATGAACAAGATTGTACTCCCTTCGTCCAATAAAATAGTTTCATTTTTCTAGTTTTCGGTGTCTACCAAAAACAGTCCCATTTCAAAAATGGAAACTTTTCTCGCATACTTCATACATTTTTTTTTTCGTTCTATCTTACATTTTCTCCTCTTTTTCATACTTTACCCATTTTTTTTTTCTTTGCTCTCTTACTTCACCAACTTTTTATTAAGACACATGTCGTCCCTGTGATGATCTATTTCTCTTGTTTTTATTGCTTCAATCTTGCTTTATTTTTTAGAGTAAAGGTCAAACTAGTCATAAACATATGACCAAAATACAAAGTTGTTCCATAACATAAAATCGTGTCGATCTGGTCCATTTTTTACGGTTTCGTCAATTTCTGACGGTCAACTTTAGATTAGCGAATTTTTGACTGGATTAGCTGATTTTGATACTGTAGATAATTTTATAATTTTTAAATTTTTGAAATTTTAATAAATGCAAAATAAAAAACTAGAAATTACTAACTATGAAAACCTGATTCATTTCTTCATCTTTATTTCTCCATCCGTTTCTTCTCTTTCTTCTCCAGATCCAACAACAAGACCTCTAATTTCTCCTTCTCTGCAACCACAACAAAACATGTCGGACCCGTCAGATATGGCCCGAGACCTCCGACTTAGCTACGTTTTATGCAATTGCAAGAAGGTGGCGTCGCTCTGTAGTGTCACCAACCAAGCAAAACCGACAAGAGGGAAACTTTACTTTGTATGTGAGAGAAAGGAATATTGTTTTTTCAAGTGGTGCAAGCCCATCGCTAAAGACGAAACCGTCAGTTCGTCAACCATAGTGGCCGTTTCCGATAGTGATTGTTTAGCCTTGAATTTATCAGAAATTAAGTTGAGAAATTAGTGAATGTTGTGTGGCATTATCTATGGTTTGTTGTTGTTGTAACACTTGTTTGCGCATTCAAGTAATTTGATTTATTTGAATGAAAACTCTAATTTTTGTTAGGATTTGAATTTTGTTACTGAATTTTAAATTTTGAATGTTGTACTACAATGTATGCTGAAATACATATGCATGTTTTGAATCTGAATTTTTGATTTGGAATTTGCTAAATAGCATTACGGGACTTCGTCGGAGATGAAACATAAAACATACAGCATAATAAAAATCAAGCTAGACCATCATATTCATAAATAAGATCAAATAAGTTCTGAACATTTTACTATTGAAAGTTCTGAACATTTTGATTTTGTTAGAAATGGAATATTAATTAGAAAAAAATTTAAGCAGCAAAATATTTAGGTGACTAATAATCCAAATTAACCCTAATCGGTCAAATATTCGCTAATCCAATGTTGATCGTCAGAAATTGACGGAACGTCAAAAAAGGACTGGATCGACAACGATTTTATTTGTTATGGACCCAACTTTCAAAAAGTGAATGTTTTGGACCAATGTTCCTTTGCAGTTTAGAAGTATATTTTGGGTATTTATTGCTAGTTTGTGATTATCTGTTCTTATATTTTACTCCATCCGTTCCATATTATATGGCACTGTTATACTCCGGTATTAAGAAATACTCCAGCTGTCCACCATTTATAGAATCATTTTGAGTTGTCCACGATTAAAATAACCATTTTTTTCGCTTTAGGTATGCGGACCTCATATTCCACAAACTTTTTACACTCACAGTCTATTACTATAAAACTAGTAACTTTTCTTGACAAAATCAAGTAATTTCATAAAACCTGTGCCAAGTCATAATAGTTCTTTAATGGTGGATGGATGGTAGAAAGTGGGTGAAAAAGTTAGTGGAATGTGGTCCTACTTTTACATACTAGTTTTCTAATAAAATGTGAGCAAGATGAGATAGTCTAATGAGGGATCCATTACCAAAAGTAGTAAAAAGTAAGGATGTCCATTAATTAGGGATGGATGAAAAAGAAAATTATTGCCAACTAATATGTGATGGAGGGACTATATCCCTAAATTTACAACATAACTCAAGGTTAAGAGCCCCCTCCCCCCGCAAAGGCCTCCATTGTGGAGCAATGGCCGATCTCCACTCACCATGGGCTCCTCCCCAAGGCTGATGGATCGGAGCAGCCAATCTTTTTTTTTATTCATTTTTTATCGCCTATATATACCTCATTTCCCACCAATTATTCACATTCATTCCACTTAATTTTATCTCACTCTACATTTTACTTTTCTCTAGTCCCAATGTTTTCCATATTTTTTTTATCAATGTTTTAGTTTGTTTGTTTCTATTTTTTTTAAATGTAGGATATTTTCTTTTTAATGAAATTTGTTTTTTATTGAGTTGTCTTTATTTCTTGTTATCTTATGTCATTTTATTTCACACTAACAATTAAAAATATAAAATATAAAATAGTACTGATATGGAAATGAGATGGGCTCTGGGATGGGCTCTCATTGAAGGGAGATAGGCTCTAAGTTGGGATAGCTGACGTGGCAGGAGAAAATGGAGATAGACCCTGAGATGGGCTACGGAAATAGGCCACTATTGCTAATTCCCTAAGGTCGTGTCTGATTGACGGGAAAGTAAAGTTGGCAAAGAAAATGATTGCTAGGAAAATGAATCCTGGAAATATGATTCCTAATAACTTTACTTTCATGTGTTTGCAAAATATCAAGATTTTAATAAATTATTAATAACAAATAATAATAATTACTTATTACTTTTTTATTTATAAAAAAGAATATTAATTCCAAACTAAAAATATACTTATTACTTTTTTTATTTATAAATAAAATAATAATATAAAGTTTTAATAAATTATTAATTATAAATAATAATAATTACTTATTATTTATTATTACGATGGATAGTTTAAATACAGATTATCCATCATAATATATAATAATATAATTGTAATTACAATTACATGGAGTAATACTCATTTATTATAATAATAAATATTATTATTATTATTATTATTATTATTATTATTATATTTACGGATATTATAATTGAATAAATTTTATAATTTAAAACTTCACTACCACTTTATAGATTAATTATTTTGACTTGTTCTGTGAGAAATGTGTAGAATAGAGCTGAAAAAGGGCATGAAAACGTCTAATTCTGGAAGCTAGAACTGAAGCGCAACCCAGCGGCCCGCTGGACACAATGCAGCGGTCGTTGGAAACGAGTCTAGAGAGTTCTGGAGCTGTCCAGCGGTCGCTGGATCCATGCTAGCGGCCGCTGGACCTGTTTGTGCGCAGCAGTCCCAGTTTAAACCCAATTTTCTGGCGATTCCAAAATCTGAGCAGGGCTTTCTATATATCATTCTCTTCGTCTTTGAAAGAGCTTAGTTGTGGTACTAAGATCATCTCAATCGTAGTTTTGTGGAGAAAGTTATGACCATTCTACGAAGACTGCGCAATGCTGTCAAGCGCTGGCAAGAATTTAAGGAAGGAAAGAAACTATTACCTTGTTAAGCCAAATATTTTCCTTAACCTATGGGGCACAAAAATTCCAACTTTCCTATTACTTGGAAGACACCTTTTACCATGTTTAAACTTTTTTCAAGCCTATAAATATCCCCTCAAGCTTCATAAAAAATAGATCTTCTCTTTGCAAAATATTTCCAGAGCTTAAAAGTGAGAGTACTTCATAGTGCACGGGGTTGAAGAAGGAACCAAGAAGATCATCACGGCTACAAGGATTCAACATTTGGGTTTTATTGCTTTATTTCTTATGTCATTGTTTTTCCTACAATCTATGTTTTTAGTTTATTCAATTATGTGTAACTAAACTCATAGGATTCTAGGGATGTGTTAGTAATGACTATGGTTATACAATTTCGGTTTCTATTTAATATCCGTTTGTTCTTACTTTGTTTCTTCCCTAAGTAATTGGATAATGCTTCACGTTTGAGTGACACATTCTGTGATGATTTAATATAACTTGCTACATAATCATGAGAGGAGGTTGGCGAGTTAGATCCACTTAGTAGACACTACAATTAGTTTCCCTTAAAACAACACTGTTAATTAGGAGTTACGGATCTGAGATTGACAACCCTAGTGTTAGTAATCAACGTTTGCATATCATGATCATGAGCTAGGTGACTTGTTCTATCAAAGTAAGAACTGTGCTAGGGTGTTGTAGTTGGAATTTGTATAACCATAACTTTGAACGCACATGCCTGGAATTCCCTTATCTCTTATATTTTATCTTCGTGATTATTTGCAATTAGTTGTTTATTGCTTTCAATTGCTTTTTGTTTTCAAAAATTCTCCAAAACTTTTGATTTTCCAAATAGTAATTGAGTTTTAATAGAAGGTAGTCAGTCTGTGATTGTTTTCTCCGCGATCGATATTCGGTACTGACCTTTAGCTATACTAGATCTACCCTGTATACTTGCAGGTATTTTTAGTGCTAATAAAAAGTCATCAATGGTACCTCCTATTATCCTCTTCAACACGAAGATGGACAATCAGGTCTTCTGGCTACATCTGTTTTCTCTTGCGATTAAGGTAGTTCTTGAAATCCGTCCAGCACGGAGGAAGCTTCTTGATCATTGATCCAACAACAAACTGGTCTGGAAAGGCCATCTCTTCAGCGTGGACATCATGGATAATGATTTGCGATTCTTCAGCTTGCTCTACCACTAAGCGAGATTCCACCATCACGTAGTTCAGAAACTTTGCAACTACAAATTTCTTTGTATCGGCGTCCTCAATGCGATACTCCTTGTCAAGAGCCTCCCACAAAGCTTTGGGGTTTTAGCCCCGACAAAGATAGAATAGATATTATCTCCTAAGCCGTTCAAGATATAGTTGTTGCACAAGAAATCTCCTTGATGCCAAATATCATAGGCAGCCCGGACATTAAAGTCCGTCTCCTCCTCAGATACAGTTGGAGCATCTCTTTGAGGAATTTTGCAATACCCAACAGGTAGAACAACATCTTTTGTTGCCAACGTTTGAATTCTGAGCCATTAAACTTTTCGAGCTTCTCAGCTTGAGCCATGACCCTTGAGATCGAAATAGCTGCCAACAATGAGGTGTTAGCGAATGCAGAAGACGATCCAATGTTGTTGATATTGTTCTCTTCAGCTACGATCGACAAGATTTCAGCAAGAGTATATTACCTCGTCTTGCGATTGTATGAGATTAAGTAGCCTTTACACGGAAAAACTCTTGTTATTACAAAAGAATCAAAACTAGAAGGTAAATATAACAAAGTAAATACAATGAAAGTAACAAGAAAACAAACTATTGTCTTCTTCAAGTCGAGTCGAGGTATCCCTCTCTCTGCAAGACGAGATACGCCTGGCCAGTGCTCACGGATTGGCACAACGTCCCCGAAGATGAAATGACTTTCCTCCTACCGAATTAAAGCACCTCAAACTCGTAGGCACCGGAGAACTTGAATTGAAGGCGAGAACCGAGCAATGCAATGCTCCTAAGTACGAACTAGAATACTTGAGAGCTGGAGAGAAGAGAGAATGATCTGTTAGTGTGTTCTCATCTCCCAAAACTCCACCTATTTATAGGATTGGGGTGCCTACATGAAGAGTCCTTGGCATTAAGGCACCTCATAATGCCTTTGGAGTTCACCTTAAGATGAAAGGCCAAAGGACTTAGGAAAATGAAAGGCTAAAGCCTTTTCCAATTTCCCCACATTTTTCCTACAATCCTCCATATTGGTTAAAGCGCTGCAATCTCATACCAACACCAGATACAAATGCATGTATACAGACTCTTTGTCAAATTTTCGAGAAACGATACTGTATTTGGAGATGTAATTTGTGATTTTGAACCTTCTATAGTCAACACTATCAGACATACCGGTGGGCTAGTGGATGCGATGCCTTGAACTATTCCTTCTTGGTGTATACCTAGTCAATAGTATCAACACAATATTGTCTCAACTCCATCAGTTCTCACGTATGTGTCCATTTCAGTTGTGGAATGGGTCATGTAGCCACCACGATTCCACTTACTTCTCATATGTGGCTGCAGCTTTTTCTGAAATTAGATGTCCCAAGCACTCCTCTTCCTCCTTCTCCCCCGTAATCCCCTTCTCCCCTCTCCCCTCAATCCGCACCCCCAAATTCCCCCTCCTCTCCACACTCTCAGCTTCTCGAAAGCCCCAATTCCGCCTCCATGCCTCAATGATCGAGAAGGAGATCCCCGCCGCCGAGTGCCCTGCCACTTTCCTCCGCGGAATCTAGTCAGGCGCCTCCAATTCCCCCGATTCCGTCCACGGCAGGTTCGAGAGGATGATCAGGGAGGCGCAGGACAGCGTGTGCGCCGCGATCGAGGCCGGAGGTAGTATCTGCCGGACTGCCGGAGGAAGAGAGTGAGTTTTGATGGAGGGGAAGAGGAAAGAAGAAGATAAAGATGAGAGGAAGGAAGAAGATGAAATTGAAGTGTAAAAATAATTAGGAAATTAATTAGGGAATAAAAATTAAGAATTAAAAATTTAATTTGGTCAAAATCGGAATTAAATCTGTTGATCGTTAGTTTTTAATGGAAATATTGACGGAGGACCAAAATGATCAAATTTCCATATGTTTAGGACCACAAAATCCAAAAGATCAAGTTTAGGACCAAAAACGTAAAATGACCATACGTTCAGGATCAATTTTGGCCTTTACTAAAATACCAAAACATAAAAGGAAAGGATTTACGAGTTATAATCAGTGTTATTAACTAAAATTTGTCAATTCAATAATTTAATATGGGTATGATAAATATTGGTATATCAATTCAATGTAAAACTCATGGATTAACTTAAAAGTTAAGAGTTAAAAATTTATAATCCAAATAAATCACAATTCGAGTATGTCTAAATTGAATAATTTGTAATCCAGTAAAGTTGACCTAAAAATAACAAGAACCTCTTGATATTGCCCCGAAATAGTTAAATCACATTATTCAATTTTAATTAGTTTTCAAACATTTAAATTTTTTATAAAAAATTGTACTTGTTATCTTTATGAATTACTCCACGTACTACCTCTATTCATAAAAAATAGACTAGTTTTATCATTTTTGATCGTCCACCAATATTAGACCATTTTTTAATATGGAAAGTTTTAAATATTTAATTATTACTAATAATGTGGACTCCACAAACCATAATACACCAAAACTACTTGTCTATCCAACTTACAAATTTCACATTAAAACTTGTATTATATCCAACTATGTCTATTTCTGATGGAAATGTTAGTATAAGGTGGGTCCTACTTTTAGTTTTAGTTTTATATCGACTTGTGAGTGAAATAAAATTAGTATAGTGTGAAGTCCATAACCAAAAGTAATAAAAAAGCAAATGAGACATTTATTGGTGAATGAATGAAAATGACAAATTGAGACACTTATTAATGGACGGATTGAGTATAAACCTTTCCATGCCTAAAAAGTCCATTCAAAACACGAAAATACTACTCTCTCCGTCCCACTGAAGATAGTCCACTTTCTTTTCTATTTGTCTCAACCTAGATTATCGATTACAAAAATTGAAAACATCTTTATCTCTACTTTATTTATTTATTTCTTATATCTCTTACTCCTACTTTACTCTCTTACTATCTCTATTTTATTTAGATAATTCGAATAGCCCACAACGAATAGCCCGAAGACAAGTCTAGCTTTCCTCCGTATTGCCCTAGCCATATGTATCGTTCAATATACGCTTCATTTATATACACAATATTCCTTCCTAATTTGAAACTAAAGGTTAAATCTTGAACAGTCACTTCCTACTTCAATTTACACCAACTACGCTATGGCGACTGAAATCCTCCAAATCGGAGACGTCGACGACGACAACGACGAAAT
The DNA here is from genome assembly GCF_023119035.1 of Salvia hispanica. Taxonomy (NCBI): domain Eukaryota; kingdom Viridiplantae; phylum Streptophyta; class Magnoliopsida; order Lamiales; family Lamiaceae; genus Salvia; species Salvia hispanica. The sequence goes on from NC_062967.1 coordinate 44,803,815, forward strand.
CACCATCATTTACTCGACGCCGCCGTCATTAATCAAGTCCGGCGCCACGAAATCCGACACTATCTCCGTCGAAACCTACCACCCCACCCCCAAAATCACCATCGATCTCGACGACGTCGTCGAAGTCCCCGCCTCCTCCTTCACCAAGCGCAAAACCAGCCGCTTCTACAGAGGCGAATCGTCCAACTCCAAGCCCCGCCTCTCCTTCGACTGCGAAATCTGCGCCTGCGACAAGCCGATCAGCGACTCCTTCAACATCCTCGGCTGCGATCACTCCTACTGCACGCAACGCGTCTCCAATTACGTCGCGGCGCGGCTGCAGGAGAGCATCACCGCCGTCGGATGCCCCGTCCCCGGCTGCGCGGGATTTCTGGAGCCGCAGCACTGCCGCACGATTCTGCCGAGGGAGGTCTTCGATCGGTGGGGACGCGCTGTGCGAGGCGCTGATTTTGGGGGAGGAGAGGTTTTATTGTCCGTACAAGGAGTGCTCGGCTCTGCTGATTGCCGATGCGAGTGAGAATGTGGTGCAATCGGAATGCCCTGAGTGCCGGCGGCTGTTCTGTGCGCCGTGCAAGGCTGCGTGGCACGCAGGCATCAAATGCTATGAATTTCAGATGCTGAAGAAGGATGAGAGAAGCAATGAAGATTTGAAGCTTATGAGACTTGCAAAGGATAGTAAGTGGATTCGGTGCCCTGGCTGTCGAATTTATGTCTCCAGGTCTGTAGGTTGCCCTGATATGCGCTGCAGGTTTGCCTTTTTATCTTCTCTCTTAAGCTTGCATACATACATAAAGTAATACTCACTCCTGTTAAAACCGGCTTCTTTTCTATTTTGGCTGATATTAATACTTTCTCCGTTTCGAAATAATATGCATTTTGGGTATGCACTTTGAGTTCAACACAAAAGAGAAAGGTAAAAAGAAATAATGTTAGTGGAGAATGAATTCCTTTTTTTTTTACTAAAAAAAGTTTTTAAAATTAAAAAATGCATATTTTTATGGAACGAACTAAAAAAATAATGCATATTCTTATTCGACTAAGGGGTAGTAAAATAAAATAAAATAAAAAGTTAAAAGAGGATATAGTAGAGTCATTTTTTTTAAGTAAAAATTACTAACACATTTTTCTACTCTTCCTTTTTCCTTCTCTTTTACTCCCCCGTCCCCGATTAAGAGTCACACTTTTTCATTTTGGTCCGTCTCCAATTAAGAGTCACACTTCATTTTTATCATAAATAGTAAGTAGGTCACACATTCGACTAACTCAATTCACTCACATTTTATTATAAAACCAATATAAAAAAATGGTTTTCACATTCCACTAACTTTTCCAACAAACTTTTCTTTACATTTCTTAAAACTCGTACCCGGTCAAAGTGTGACTCTTAATCGTGGACGGAAGGAGTACTTTATTATCTTTTCCTCTTTCTTACTTTGTTATCTTTCTATTTAATACATTACACGTTTTTTTTTTTTTTAATCTATCTAAATGGTAATGTTCAGTTTGGTGGATCAATAATGACATAATATAATAAATCTCATATGGTCTAAATCCATGTGATACTTAATCTAAGTGTTAGTATTGCTCTCCAACCCAAATACTACAACTTTTGTTTTAGTATAGTTATAATTCAGTACTGGTTTATATAAGTCTTGGTTTCTCTTCTTACAAAGTTAAGGTAATGTTGTTATGTTTTTATTTTTAGGTGTGGAATTAGTTTTTGCTATAACTGCGGAGCTCAGAAGGGCGTAGGTTATCACCGCTGTATAATGCGGTATTAATTGTGCTTTCCGCTATGTTGATAGGCTAGGTCGTCCATTATTGCTCCAAATATATATCGCCTTCAATTACTTTTTATTCAATGTTTTTGTCATCATCTTGGGTATGAACGATGAAGTTATATTTGAAGGTACATCTTCGTTGAAAATTGTGTAGTCTTTCCTAACGACTCTTTATTATTCCTCACATCGAAAATATGTCTCATTTTTCTATTTCAAGGTATCTGCGATGTAAATTTTCATTTACTTTTTTTTTTCTATTTTAAGTAAATGAACCTCTTCATTCAACTAAATCATTATACTCATATCTTGTTACAAAACTAATACACTTTCCGTTCCATATATGCATTCTTTTCCTTTTAGTTCGTCCAACAAGAATATGCACTTTCCAATTTTGAAAACTCTTTTCATTTTTATTGAAGTAAGACTCAGTTTCCATTAACAATACTTCAATTACTTTTTCTTTCTATTTCTCTAAGAGCATCCGCAGCGGTAGCAGCTGCGGTGCTCGTTCGTCCGTGCCGCTGAGCACATAGCTGTCCGTCTGCCGTTGAGCCTCGTTCGTCCGTGCCGCTGAGCACCATTACGTGGCAGCTTGTCGTTGGCAATTTCGTTTTTTTATTTTTTTTTTATTTTTTATCTTTTAAAAAATTCGAAATTTATTTTAAAAAATGTTTTTAAATAAAAAAAAATATTTTCCCACTTTCCAAAAAAATATATCCGTTTTCTACCCACTTTTAATTTATTTTTCAATTTTTTTCCCCAAAATTCACATTTTCATCTATAAATACCCCCACTCCAACACAAAAAAAATCTCATTCTCTTCTATTATCTATTCTATCATCATCTACATTCTCTCATCTTTTTCCTCATACTCTCTCATTTAAATTCCCACCACACTACACAATGTCCGGCTCCGACGATCTCCCCTCCGGCAATCGCGGTTGGAACCACGATTGGTTCGACTCCGAGGCCGGATATAGTCCGAAAACCCAATTTACGGCCCCTCCTCAAACCCAAGGTTCGCAAGCTCCGGGTGGCTACCGTCCTTACCCGTTGCACGACCTAAACGCCCCCGGGTTCGGGTGGACACCCAAACCCGGATCGGGAGGGAGCAGCAGCTCTACTCCTACTCCTACTTCACATTGTACTCCTACTCCTCCCGTTCGTGGCACCCGCACCCCGTACACTCCGGGTGAGATGATGGCGATGTTCAAAGCCTACTTGGCAGTCTCCGAAGATCCGGACATCGGCACGAACCAAACCGGGGATACGTATTGGTGGCGCATCACTCGCCTCTACAATGAAACCCGGTCGGCGGGAACCATCTATCGCAATGATAGTATGGTTCGCAATTGCATCTACAGATGCAACGGGAAGTTCAAGGGATTTACCTCCGGGAAGAGCGGTCGGCGGGGAGCGGCACAAACGAGCTCGACATCATCACTGCCGCCTTGGCGGCATACCAACGGGAGGAGTTCAAACCGTTCAAGTACCTTGATTGTTAGCAGGAGGGGCGCCTACATCCGATGTATAGGGGCGGCATAGTAGCATCCTCCTCCAGCTCCTCCAGCAAACGGTCCAGGTCGGTTGCCCTATCCGACGGTGCCTCCGATGATGTAGCCCCGACGCCGCCCGAGCAGTTCCCGCCCGCAAGAAAGGAAGAAGGCGGCGACCAACCGCCCCCCCCCCGCCCCCGCTCCCTTTGTGCCTCCTCCACCCCCGAACAACACGTTGTGGGCCATCTTGAGTCAACTCTATATGAACTATACGTCTCGGATGACTCCGGATCAACTTGCAACACATGAGCAAATGATCCGGGGTCTCAAGAGGCAATTGGGGATAGAGGACTAGTCTTCCACGTGTGTAATTTTTAATTTATAGGATTTTAACTATGCATTTTTTATTTTCTAGGATTTTAATTATGTATTTTTATTTTTTAGTATTTTAATTATGTAATTTTTATTTTTTAGGATTTTAATTATGTAATTTTTATTTTTTAATGTATTTTTATAATGTTGAAATGTTTTTAATAATTGGAGTATTTAAATTGAATAATAGAATGGTGGGACCCTTGAGCTTGTCCTTAGCTAAGAGCACGGATGTGGGTGTTGTGCTCTTAGCTAAGGACAAGGAGTAAAAGTGGGTCCGGGCCCACCTCCGTGCTCTTAGCTAAGAGCACGGATGGGGATGCTCTAACTCATACTACCTCCGTCGCCCAAAATTTGCTACACTTTGACCCGATACGGGTTTTAAGAAATGTAATGGAAAGTGAGTTGAAAAAGTTGGTGGGATGTAGGTCCTACTTTTAAAGTATTAGTTTTATAATAAAATGTGAGTAGGAATGAGTTAGTGGAATATGAGGTCCACTACCAAAAATGGTAAAAGTGAAGTGTATCAAATTTTAAGGGACAGACCAAAATAGTAAACTGTATCAAATTTTCAGGGACGGAGGTAGTATAATTATGCATTGAAACTCGGGCTCAACTCAAAAGTGCATATTCTTGTGGAACAACCGGAGTACTATAATAGGGAGGGAGTATGACTTGAAAGAAAAGAAACATCTAAACGGTCTCTTTCTATATACACTAGTATTAATTTATGTACTATATATGAGATATAAGAATTTCAAATAATGAATACAAAATATAATAAATATATAGAGTATAAAATAAGAATTCAAAGCAATGAGAAGATTTAAAAAAAATAGAAATGTATTTATCTTGTCTGACTCTAAATGAAGAATTTAATACTCCCTAATAGGGGTGTCGAAACGGGTAATCCCGAACCCGACCCGATACCCAGCGGATATCGCGAAACGGGACAGGGTCGGGTATAAATATTTTGGGTTTTGCGGGTATCGAGTATACCCGGTACCCACTCGAGTAGTCCCGTTAGTCCCTAGATATCCGATATGTATATAAGTATTTTATAATTTTTTATTTATTTTAATACTGGGCAACTCAACGTAATTCTAAGTCGTTATTTATTTTTGAATTTAGATGTGAAATTGCAATTAGAAATAGACGAAGACAGAGAAAATATGGTTCCAAGCTTTCTTCTCAATTCTCTATAAAATTAAATTAATAAAAATAAAGTTTTAAGTCAGCAAGTAGCGGGAGGTGATCCTCTCCGAGCAAGTAGTGTAGTACTTTAAAAAAAATCATCCGAAAATATTACTCCAAAACAAGTTTACATACAGATTGTAATGTTGATTCTGTCATTCTGATAACTCGTCGCTTACATGACGACAATCAAATTAGGAGTAGAAGTGTGCAAATCACATTTGAAATATATAAATAAAAATAATAAAAGAAGATATATATATATATATATATATATATATATAGGATTGTGATCAAATGAGATTTTTTAGGGCAATTGAGAAATGAGATGCAATATCAGCCACTCATTATTATTAAATGAGTGGTCTATATTTTACCACACAAAAAATATTTTTGGATTAATTTATTATGAAAGGGCAGAATGGTAATTTTAGTGTTTAATCTCTCCTTTCCTCTCCGACTCGCAATCTCTCCTGCTCCTCCTCGGCTTGAATACGCTGCTGCTCCGCGGGATCATTGAGGCCAACCTACTTCTCTCGGAGCGCGATCTCCGCCAATGCTTTTATGTTGTTCTTCCTCTTCTCCTTCTTCGCAGCCTTCCGTGAATGATATTGCGATTCTCCTCTTCAAGATCGCTGATTTTTTGATGAAGATCACCGATCTCGTCGGAATCTGCATTGTTAGCTTCAGCGAATTCGTTGGCGGAGGTTGAATTCGCGAATGTGTTCGATTCTGCTCTCAATTTGATCAGCGAGAGGTTCAATTCGAGCATTCCTTTTCTCTGGAAGATCAATCGGACCCTAGGTTTGGGGAATTCGTTGAAATTCGGAATTTCGCATAATAGGGAGAGATTGGGTGCTCGGCGTATTTCTTATTCGTCTCTCTCGAGCGCGCATTCATATAGTGCCGCTCTTCTCAGGTGAATTATGTTTCACTGTTGCTTTTGTTTTAAAATCTTCAAATACTGTTGTTTTATTTTTTGGATAATAACTTGTTGGATTTAATTGAATATTTGGTTGGAATCAATTGTCATTCATCAGCTTTTTGCCGAAGCCGTTCACACATGATTTTTTTTCCGGTGAGATTTGTGCGTGTTGTTTCTTCTATACAGAGTACTTTTTTGGTTGCTGCAAACGTGATTCTGAACAAAATTTTGCTCAATTTTGTTATCTTATGCTGGAGAGCAAAGACGAACTGTCGAATTTCTCCGATATAATTGATCACAGCTGGAGTAAAAATGCAATAATGAAATTTTGGCACAGTTTGTTGTTTTTGTGTTTTGATAGGGAGAAAATCGACGAGGTTTGTGAATTCACGAAGAAAATCATGAGAGAAAAGGAATCGGAGCTGTGGCGCCGATCCGTGGCTAATTAGGAGCTCGATTCCGTGACGGATCCGATGAGGAAGGAAGTTGCCGCGATCTGCAAAAAGGTTGCAATCGTGAACTGAGATGTGATGATTTTGGGGATCAACTATCAGAAGAAGGTTTGATTTCATGATTTTACAATTTTTCCTATTCTCATCTCTGATTTCCAGATTGATTTATCTCATTCTTCGGACTTTGTAGGAGAAAGAGTATAGAGAATCGGCTGAGGCTTTCGATGAGAAGAAGAAGGAAAAGGCGCAACTCCTCGCGAAATTAGCAGAGGTAGTTGAAGCTCTTGCTTTACTGATTTCAATTTTTGCAGATTTGTTGTTGACGTTGTTTGATTTTTGCAGTTGGCGAGTGAAAGCGAGAAGCTGAGATCGAGTAAACTAGAAGAACTCTGCAAGAACATATAGTTGACGCTCCAGCTTCTCGGTGAGAGAGAGATCTGTGGAATTAGAGCTCCCGAGAGTAAGGAGATGGGGTTGAGAAGTATGTTTGAGATGTTGGTGCTGGTGTGTTGGTGATGCATATTTTGAGACGTAGTTTTTGAGATTTTGATTCTGGATTTTGGAAACCCTTGTTGACAAACTATTGACATTTTGCTATAAGTTGTTGACATTTGATATTCTGACTATTGATATGTGAATTATAAGTGTTATGTTTTAGTTGTTAACATTTTAATACGAGTTGTTGACATTTGATATTCTGGCTATTGATATGTGAATAAGTGTTAGTTTTTAGTTGTTGACATTTTAATACGAGTTGGAGTTGTTGACATTTGATATTCTGGCTATTGATATGCGAATTAGAAGTGTTATTTTTTAGTTGCTGACATTTTAATACGAGTTGTTGACATTTGATGGATCTTATTCAATTTGGTACTTTAGGCACGTAATTAATCATTTTGCTTCTGGAAATTTGACTTATGGTTGTGCTTTTCATCTCGAATTATTGGTTGGGGGTTTTTCAAATGACAAAAAATGGTTAACTACATATATAATCTATGTCAACTACATATACAAATCATGTCAACTACACACATATAATATCAAATATGTGTACAATCCGTGTCAACTACACACATATAATGTCAACTATGTGTACAATCCATGTCAACTACATATACAATTCATGTCAACTACATTTACAATTCATGTCAACTAAACAGATATAATGTCAACTATACACATATAATGGCAACTATAAGTTGTTGACATTTTGCTATAAGTTGTTGACATTTGATATTCTGGCTATTGATATGTGAATTATCAGTGTTATTTTTTAGTTGTTGACATTTTAATACGAGTTGTTGACATTTGATATTCTGGCTATTGATATGTGAATTATAAGTGATATTTTTAGTTTTTGACATTTTAATACAAGTTGTTGACATTTGATATTCTGGCTACTGAATGTGAATTAAAGAGGTTGTTTTTATTCAGTAAAGTTTTTTGCTGATTTCTTGTCTTTTATTGCTCCTTCCATTCTATATAATCATCAAATTCTTTGTCTCTCATCAAAAACTCGTAAAGGTTGTGTTCTTGTGCAACATTTCATTCGATACATACAAATTCATAATTCTGGAGTATGGGAGAGATGGCTTCATCTTGAAGTTACGCAGAGGTATGTAATCTCTTTATTTTTATCTCACAAAAAAGTAAATGTATGATGATTCATTCAGTTTAATTAATCAATCAATTGTCCAGTGTAAATTAATGATGTTTGAATTAATGGCAGCATGGAGAAATGGATGAATTGGGGCAGAAGCTGTTGTACACGAGCCTGGAGAAGCTGAAATTAGAAGTGATAAAAGAAATGCAGAAAAACAAAGAATACGTGAACCAACTAATCCAGCTCCATAAATGCGCCATCGAAGAGCGAGACGAAACAAAATCAATTATTGATTCGTTTATGGAATTAAAAGTTTTAGGGTTTGGATTATCAATTGTGCTGGATGTGAGCTGGATTGGGGAATCAAGCTTTTTTATTTGACAAATAAATGACAAACCATTTGCAGAAATCGCCATTGAAGATGTTGAAATCAACTATGTAATTCATGTCAACTATACGCATATAATGTCAACTAGTGTACAATCCATGTCAATTATATATATAATCCATCTCATCTACATACATATAATGTCAACTACAATCCATGTCAATTATATATATAATCCATGTCAACTACATACATATAATGTCAACTACATATATCTACATACATAGAGAAAGCAATTGAAAAAGCAAATAAATCTCATAAGCATTGTGGAAAATGTCATAAAGTGAATGATCATAATGCCAGAAGTTGTGGCAAAGAGAAGACATAATTGTTCTTTTTTAATAATCAGAGTTGTTTTTTAGTTTTTGACATATACTACAAGTTATTGACATTTTCTTATTAGTTGTTGATATTTAATTTTGCTCTCTATTGATGTGTATTGTATGATCATCGTACCAGAACTTGTGGTAAAAAGGAAAAAAAAAGAAAAAAATACTTGTTCTTTTTTAATTATAAGATTTGTTTTTTGAGTTGTTCACACTATAAAAGTTGTTGACAAGCTGTTGATATTTTGCTATAAGTTGTTGACATTTGATATGCAGGCTATTGACGTGTATTGTATGACCATGATGTCAGAACTTGTGTCAAATAAAAAAATTAAGATAAAATAGTTGTTATTTTTTAATTACAAGAAATATTTTTGTGTTGTTGACACTTTATACAAATTGTTGACAAGCTGTTGACATATTGTTATAAGTTGTTGATATTTGATATGCAAGCTATTGACATGTGTTGTATGATCATGATGTCAGAACTTGTGTCAAATAAAAAATATTAATATAAAATAGTTGTTATTTTTTAATTACAAGAATTGTTTTGAGTTGTTGACACTATATATACAAAGTTGTTGACATTTGATGTACAAGATGTTGACATTTTTATATAAGTTGTTGACATTTGATATAAAAGTTGTTGACATGTATTGTATAATCATGATACTTGAACTTGTTTCAAATAAAAAAATTATGAGAAAATAGTTGTTCTTTTTCAATTATAAGAATTGTATTTGCGTTGTTGACATTTCAATACAAGTTATTGAACTGATTGACATTTGATTACTACTAAGTTCAAAAGTCAGAAACCACAATAGTAGTCCATGGTTTGTGTGGGAAGTGCAGGTTTTGGGAAGAAGGCTTCAGCAACCCAAAGTTTGATGAGTTTAAAGGCACATATCTCACAATCTTCCGAGAATGCACCCAGGTAAAGGAAATAGCCTTGAAGTCTAGCAGGCAAGTAAATGTAGCTAGGAGCCAAGATCTCCATGTAGGAACCCTCCTCCATTTCAGCTGCATCAGCAGTATATTCTTCAATCTTTTTCCAGAAATCAATCTTTTTGTCTCCTAATGAGAAGACCACCAACCACAACCAGTGACAGAGGAAGACTTTTCCATTTCTCGGTGATCGATCTTCCAATTTCCTTTCAAATGAGGAGGGCAGAGCAATGTAACATCATCATTATCATTTTTCAGCATATCACCGAAGGTCAGATAACAGAGCAACTGCCAGTTGTGCTCCAGCCCGAGCGGCTGCATCTCATGAAGTAAACTAGATTTTTCAAAAATTTTATCAACGACCTCCCGAGGCCTAGTGGTGAGAAGAATTCGGCTGCCGTTTCCTTATCCGGCAAGGTATGCGCGATCCAATCCCAAGCATTAGTGTCCCAGACATCATCCACGACAATTAGAAACTTGAGATTGTAAAGCTTCTAATGCAGGCACTGGAGCAACGTCTGATCGTCGCCCTAGGTTGCATAGTGGCCTGATTGGTAGTTTTTGCTCTCCATGATTACTAGCAGTTCATGACCTCAACTATAATTTATTTACTACTGTTGAATATCAAATGAACTTTGTAAATTTGTTAAATTTAGTCATGTATCAAAAACATTATTCCGATATTTCATACTGAGAAACATGTTTTTACAGCGAGACGAAATTAATTGATATCAAAATCATAAAAATAAAAAAAATAAAAACACTTTGACGAACTTTCAGTAGCCAACTTCATTGAGAACTTTCATCAAACAATTGGCAGAAGATGCAACAATTACATATGTCAACAGTATACAATATCATGTCAATGACAAGTATATGTTGTTTATAGAAAACACAAGTATATTATTATAACTATGTCAATAGCTATTGTATAAAATGTCAATAATCTTAAAAATGTAAACAAATCCTTAACTGGAAGGAGATGCTTGTTCTCTTCCTTTTTTTACCAGCAGCAATGTTCAATTCCATCTCTTCTGATTTTACCATTGCTAATCAAAAATCGAATTCATAAGAAAACAAATCCAGAAGTGTTTTAATACACTAAAATCGAAGCAATATTCCTTGAAATTTGAATAAATTTCTTAACCTGTAGAAGTCGCTTCATCGATCGCCGATTTGGATGCCTTTTTCCGGCGACAATCGGCGCTTCAGCTTCAGCCGATTCCCTTACATTTAGTTCTTCAATCCTCATTTTTGGAACTTATTGATGTAGGAAACTGATTTCGTAGATCTAGGATTAGGAGATGAATAACAATGTTTGATTGATTTTTGAAGATTTGCAGAATTGTATAAGTGATTTTTGAAGATTTGCAGAATTGTTTGGAAGAGAAAACATTCGAGAGTTTTAGTGGGGTTTTTAATAT
>NC_062967.1:44815600-44866986 GCF_023119035.1 Salvia hispanica
AAACTATCATTTTATGCATCAAAAGTATCATTTTATCCAAGTAAAGCTGTTCTATACATTTAAACAGAGATCAACCAAACACATAACACCACCAACACATTACAAAAACACAGACACACAACAACACCCACACCTGAAACAGCGACATTAGCATCAGGACACACACACAAACAAACATAAAGTATCATTTTATCCCATGAAACTATCATTTTATAATGTAAACTATCATTTTATCCCATGAAACTATCATTTTATCCCATATCCCATGAAACTATCATTTTATAATCTGAAACTATCATTTTCTAAATTTCAATGAGTTCAAAAAAGCAGAGAGGGCATAACTTGTCACTTAAGTAAAACAAAACACTATTCACAAAGTATCATTTTATCAAGCAAAATCACAATTTCTACATTTAAACAGATCAACCAAACACATAGCAACACACACACAGCAAAAACACACGTAAACAAAGCAAAACACACACACAAACACAGAAAAACACACACCAGCAGCATGCACGGTAAAATGTAAATCTAAATATGTAGATTGTTCTCAATATTGTTATGCATGAACGATATTGTATAAATGTAAGAAATATCTACACTAAAAAACTACAGAATCTAAAAAAATCGAGAAAATCTCCAGCAAAATGATAAATCGAGCAAAATCAAAAGTGAAATAAGTAATAAACTTCATCCAACCTTTCTTCGATGAAGCTTCAGCGTTTTCCTTCGACATATTCCAGAATTGTGATGATTTTTCCTTCGATTCGTAGGGTTTGAAACGGGATTCGGAGGGTTTGATTGTGGGAGATATTGATGGAGGGTTTGAGTTGTGAGAAATCGAATGTTAACGTCTGAGTCAAGTTTCTTCTTTCCCACCAAATTTTAAAATGAAATGACAATTTTGCCCTTAATATATCCGAAAATGATAGTTTTATTTGATAAAATGATAGTTTTTGTTAGATTAAATCTAGACCATATATTTTAAAAATGTGTGGTGGAGATTTAGTTATAGGGTTATCACACAAATTGGGGTTATCATTATAATGCACCCCATATATATATATATATATATTTTCAATCCAGATTCTGTAGATTGAAATCGAGTTTCAATCCTAAATCCAATCTGATTTTGAATCCAGATTCAGCAATTCGATTTCTCCACAATTCGTTTTCTGCAATTGGATTTCGAATATGCAATTCTTCAATTTCACTCCTAATTTGAGAACTGAGAAACCTCCAGATCATGTTCTGTTCATAGGTTTCTACAATTCATTCCATAAATTCATACGGATATGGGCGACTCGATCATCAATTTTGATATGGATGTTTTTCCATAAGGTGAGCATCGACAATTTTTGCTGCAAAATAATGGTTAATTAATGGAAGATTTTGACGATGGATTTGTTGTGTGTTTTGACGATTATTGATCATTTTTGGAGGAGTATGTTTCTATTGATGTTCAATATCAGTTGATGAGTGTTGTTTGATTTTGGTTGAAGAGTAGTTTTGATTTTGTTAGATTTGATTTTTTCGATGAGTACTTGTTTAGTAGAATATGTTTCTAGTTATGTTCACAAGTGATTTTGCTAGCCGTTTGGTGTCCATCAAGGAAAACTATAAAGTTGAACAACAAATCATTACGTCGGTAAAAAAAATGTGGAGAATTGGTTCACCGTGACTCTACGAATTGTAGCAAACGAAAGAGAAAACAGAACAACTAGTTCATTTTGTTTTACTTCAACCCTATATCACACACACATATATATATATATATATATAGGAGCATTAAGCTCCTTTTACCCCTTTAGATACTATTTCCTTCTTAATATCATCCATTAGATTGATAAAATGGATGGACTAGATTAAAAGGGGAAAATTAATCCCGTGTTGCATTATTAGGTTCATTCTGTGCATTATATGGGTATAATTGTAAAACAACAATGAATAAAAACGGAAAAAGCGAGAATTCAACGCCATTTTCCATCTACTCACTCTCTCTCTCACTCCAACCGCCTCACTCCTCAAACCCACGATTAAATTTCGTTTCCTCTAATTCCCCCATTTCCAAACCCTAGCCGCTACTCCAAGCCACCGGAAATCAACACTACCGTCGATTTTCGCCGTTAAATCAAGCTCGCGCGCGACCTTCCAGTTCAAGTCGACAGCAAGGTAGGGCTTTAATGATTCATTTTTTCGTAATACCCACTCTTAATCGCCTATTTTCACCGCCGACACACCACCTAATCGTCGATTCAATGTTTTCTCCCAAATAGTTTCAGGTTTTTCGCATTTGTTTTGGTCAATTTTTTTGTAAATCGTAAAATTGTGTTATTTTGTGTTAGGTTTCTGTCCATTATTGAAGTTTGTAGTTAATAACTGGGTTTACAATTGTGTATCGGGCGATTTTAGAGAAGATTGTATCCCGATTTGATTTTTGGTTTGTGTCACGATCTAGGATGACAAACGAGGAAGGCCCTTCAAATGCCAACCAACCCGGACGCAGGTGAGCAATGTGGACGACCGTAATTGAGTGTATCTTGTATTTATTTGTGCATTATTTCATGCAATGTGTACATTATTGTATGAATTGTTGTGTATTATGTTTTTGTTTGAAGCTACATAAACCAGTTTGATAAAATGCATGTAAATGGGTGAATGTTGTTATCGTCGGTGCATTGTATGGTCCTATTTGTTCAGTATTGTAGGGAGTTGTTAACAAAATTTGTTATTGGTTTAATATTCATTTGTGCATAACTAGGTATACATTATGGATTTTTGTTGAGTGAATGTTATATTATGTCGTGCATTATTTGATGGAATGTATACATTATTGTAGGAAGTTATGTGCATTAAGTTTTAGATTGAAGCTACATCCGATTGTTTAATTCAGATGTTAAATGTACATTATGATTTTAATTTGTGCATTATTTGATGCTATATGTACATTATTGTAGGGACCGATATACATTATGAATTTAGTTTTAATACAGATGCATTATTTGATCATAATTGCACATTATACGGTTAATGTTGTGCATTAATGCGGTACATTAATTCATTGGTGAATTATTTCTTTTTCCTTCGCCATCTCTTTAAGCATTGGACAGTTTCTAAAGTCGTGATGGTCCAACTCATCGCACGCCTTACAACGTCTAAGAGGCCTAATAGCCTCCTTTACAGCCTTTTCTCTCTTTGAAATCAGTCGGCTCGCGGAGCTGCTAGCATGACCCTTGGTCTTTACAACATCCGAAGGATGGACCTCTACTACTTCAGGCCTTGGCATTCCATAAAACTCTTCAATCATGCGCCTCTTTACAAAGGCCGACGTTGGAGGAGTTCCAGCTTGAAGAGAATTACAAAGTTCTTCCAAACCACCTACGAATGCACGAAGCACGTCAATGTCCGTTTCAAACCGTCGAATAAAACCGTAGAAAAGCGATATCCCTTGATTTGAAACAGTATAACGAACACTATACATAAATAAAAGCATATCAGAATTTATTTTCATTATATGATATCAACCATACATTACATATAAGAAAGAATGCATTATACACTGCTATTCGTACATTATATAAATCCAGAATTACAACATAACAGAGGCGAGAAAACAAAATAAACACTAAACCCTAATACATGAGACTTGTCGCCTAAGCACTAAACAAATTAACGACACATTCACGACGCCAATCTTCATACGTGTTATTCTGATCCCATACTACATCCTAGCCCCAACTATAAATAAACCCTAGGGGAAAGGATTTTAGTTGGGCCAAAAAATCAAACAATGCCATAGTTACCGTATAAAATTACAACAAAAACTGCTCTGAAACTTATACATTACAGTACATACATCGACCATTATTGATTCGAAAAATTACATTACACACATATATTTGTGCATTATTTTAGGAAGTTGAAACTACAAAATAGATTACATGATATCTAAACCCTACAGGGATAAATAAAACTACTGCCAAGGATTGAAAAAGAGTCATACTAAACAATACTGCTCAAATCAATTTTTTTTTAAGATTACAACCACGTTTAATACTCAAAACAATAACAAATTAAATACCTTCTTCCATTGTTGGCGAACAAGAACAAAATTCAAAAAAGGTCAAATTTGAGAGAAGTGATTCATGACTGGAAGAAGTGTCGTCTAAGAATTCTTGTAAAACTTGAGAGAAGTGATTCACGACTGAAAGAAGTGATGGCTAAGAATTCTTGTGAAACTTGAGAAAAGTGATTCACGACTAGGTTGAGATTGAGATGTATTGGAGAGAATATTCAACGGAGAAGAAAAGATTTCAGTTTGGAGAGAGAAGAAAGATCTCGTCTAATTCTATGAGAAACCGCTGTGATTTATTGAGAGAAAATCAAGGAAGTTTCCAAAACTAACTCTATTATGTATTCCTAAAAGGCCCTGGACGTTTTTTTTAAATATTTTAATTAATTCCAAGTTGCAATATTTTGGGCCATAAGATCTTGAAAATTGATGGTGGAGATTGAGAAAGAAAAAGAACAAAAGATAGAAAAAGGATATGAATACATCCCTATATATATATATATATATATATATATATATATATATATAAATATGTTCCGGGTCGGATATCCACGGTGTCGGGTGCGGGTACCCATTTCGACACCCCTACTCCCTAATGAATGAAACATTTCAAATTTGGCAAAATAAATATAAACGTGCGATTAACATGGGACGGAGGGATTACAATTTTAATTTATGATTTAAGTGGAGTAAAATCAATAAAGTTAATAACAAAGAGAATATTTGTGACTAATATTGATCAAAGAGTATGAGTTAATTAGAAAAAGATATTACAAATAAAGAAAATATGTGTGAGTAAAGATCAAAGAGTAAAAATCAGATAATTGGAATAAGAAATATACAATAATAGTATATTAGTAGATAGAGTCCTATTCTAATGCTTATAGCACCCTAACCCAAAATAAAGACTAAATCTCCACCCTTGGATTTTAAAATGAGTGGATGAGATTAAAGCTCACAAATCTCAATAAATAGTAAACAAAATATCAACAAAAGGGCAATATCGTCATTATGTTATCATATGATAATTTTCGTAAGTGTTTTTTAATATCAACATTGTGTATTACAAATATCAACAATATGACATTAGAATATCAACACAAGGATAAGAAAATAACAACACTTATTTATTGAGATTGGACATGCATAATATTGAGATTTTCCCTACAATATATTGAGATTTTTTGTTGCATTTGTTGATAAAAGCTGCTTATCAACATGTACGAAAATTGAAATATAATTTATCAAATTTCATCACCCGAACATCGTCGGAACATACGCAATTGAGATCTCGTTGGAATCCTTATTAAATTATCTTTAATTTGATATATTTTTTGTGAAAAAATAATTTAAATTGAGAGAGTTACATAAATTTAAAGATTTGAGATGATTTTAAGGAGATAGAAAGTAGTTAGTTATAATTAGGATTTGACATTAATACCCTTTTAATTTAATTAATAATTATTTAAATTTAAAATATATTACACTTGTCATTATATCAACCACAAGATCTTCTAATCTAATAATTAAAAATTGGTCTCAATTTTAGATTGATAATTAGTTAGCAATTGATCACATCTCTTAGTAGATAAATAAAAAAATATTTTAATTAATTAAATGTAAATTGTGAAAAAAATATATTTATTAGAACACTTTAAAATATCTAATATAAATAGTGCAATCACATTTCAATGACATACTACAATGACATACTACAACACTATCAATACAAATTAATAAAAAAAAAAAAAAGAAATATTATCATTACGAAGACTTTTTAGAAATTGTGTTAAATGAATTAAATGAAAATTAAAATAGACAAGATAGACGAATAAATTAGGAGAGATACGAAAGTAAAGTAAGTGATAGAATAAAGTAAGAGTGATCATACGTTTTTTTGTAAAAAAAAAAAGAAGAGAATATGACTCACTCAATTTAGTTATGACATCCCCAAAAGGAATACAACTCAACTTAGTTCGGACATATGTATTTTCACAAGTGTTCACTATGTACTTCACTCGGCCTTTTATAAGAAAGGGTGTTGGACGTAGTTTTGGAAATCATTTCCTTATTTAACCTAAATAAATGGAAGGCAAACTAAACTCTTTAGCACAATTCCAATTTTAACCAAAATATAAGGCCAATTAATATATAGATTTAATAACTTAATTAAAAATAATAATTTGAAAATTATATATGAAGTACTTTCTCTGTTCCATAGTAGTGGAAGCGTTTTTTTCGGCACGCAATTTAAGAAAAATTGTGTTAAGTGAATTAAGTAAAGAAAGAGTAAAGTATGATTGAAAACGATAGAGTACTGAAAATTGAATAAAGTAAGAGAAAGTAAAATAAGTGATAAGAAATGTGTTGACTTTAACTAAAATGAAAAATAATTCCACTACTATGGAATATACCAAAATGACAAAATGACTATTCTACTATGGAACGGAGGGAGGGAGTATTATACTAATTCCAACAAATTAATAGCCCTAAATAAAACCTAACTTTTAAGACACAATAATACAACCATAATAATATACGCCTAATTTAGGACTCGATTCAGTTAAAAAGAATGAATTATAATTTTCAAAAAACCAACAATATAAAAACCCAAATAATAATTACTATAAACGTGACAAACCCTACTTAAAAGTTGCGCCTCCCTCTTCTCTCTATCTCTCTCGTTGCCTTGCCTCGCCACCTTGTTTTTTGAGGGCCTTATACTCGTTATGTCTGGCATTGAATATTCGGGTATTCACCTTATCAATATCTCAAGATCGGGTCGGCCCTCTCGTTGCCTTGCCTTGCCACCTCCCACTCTCTTCCGATCAACGCCGCCACGCCCACCTCCATGCTCGCCGGGTTTCCTTCCATCCCGCTTAACTGTCGGTTTGGCCGGCCATGGTGTCACCGGATGGCTCTTGCAGTGCCTGCACCGCCGCCGCTGCCTCCATCTCTTCCGCCACCGTCGTTATTGCCTTTACTTTCCGTCCGTGCATCTCCAGCGCCGACCTTATCCCCGTTGAAGTATCTTTGCGCCGACCTTATCCCCGTTGAAGTATTTTTTCATGTTTCAGGATATAAAATTTAAAACTAATATTTTGTTATTCAAACTTTTAAAAATCGAAAGATTCTATACATTATTTTGCTAATTTGATAAGTTTGTCCCTTCGCTGCAGCCTTAGCCGGATTCCAAGCAGAACCACCCCTTATGCTACAATCAGAAAATTAGAAAATTAGTGTACAATACCTAAATGAAGATTCAATTGATGGTAGTGCCCTATTTAAAAGTGTTTCAAAACTTCTTCAAGAAGCTAGCATTTTATCGGACTATTGTTTGTCTAATTGTTTTTTTCCTTCAACAATTAACTAATTAATTATTTTCATGTCCGTAAATATTTTGGAAGACTCAAAATAAAGTAGGAAAATAAAAGACACTCCATCTTTCTATCTTCCCTCCCAAAAGGACATTAAGGTCTTTTCACCCAACTGACCATTTATATTTGTATAGAAGTGGAGATTTCAATATCCACTAACAAATTGAGTCATCATTATCTCAATATATAAAGACTAAAGGTCAATTTTGGTTCTAAACATATGATCAAAATACGAATTTGGTCCAAAACATTCACTTTTTGAAAAACAGGTCCATAACAAATGAAATCCTTGTCGGAGTGGTCCTTTTTTTACGGTTCCATAAAAAAACTAACGGTCATTCCACTGTGCAATTAGCGTTGACCGTTAGTTTTTTGACGGAACCGTAAAAAATAGGACTACTTCGGCAACATTTTCATTTGTTATGGACCTGTTTTTCAAAAAGTGAATGTTTTGAGCCAAATTCGTGTGTTGGTCTTATATTTAGTACTCTCTCCGTTCCGCAGTAGCTGAGTCATTTTTTAATTGGGACATTTCATCATAGTAGATTCATTTCTCTATTTAGCAAAAAGTAACATTTTTTTTCTCTCATCTACTTTATTCACTCTTTTACCTTATTCTCTCTACTTTTCTCTCCTTCCTACTTTATTGTCTCTTCACTTAATATCTATTTCTTAATCTTCGTGTCGAAAAGAAGTGATTCTACTACTATGGAATAGAGGATGTGATACAACTTTTGCAACTAATTAGCATCTTATACAACTTTTATTAGTAAGTGCTTATAACTAAAATTTGTCAATTAAGTACTTCCTCCGTCTCAATAACATATATGTGCACTTTCCATTTTCATGCGTTCTATAAAAATGAGCATTTCTATTTGTAGAAAGTTGTGCCCAACTGATTACTTATATATACTCCCTCCGTCCACGAATAGGAGTCCCGGTCGGCCATTTTCATCCGTCCGCCATTAGGAGTCCCGGTTAGACATTTTATCTTGGGAGTATAAAAAATGACCCCATTGTTCCGTTAATTTAGAAGCCGCAATTAATTTTAATCCACTTTGATTGCAATTTCTCACTCTCTCTCTTAATGTTAGATTTCATTATTCCAAAAAATAAAGCAAATAATAATATAAATGGGTCCCACATTCCACTATCACACACTTTAATTATTACACTCAAACTTTTCTTAAAACCTGCACTCAACTCAACTGGGACTCCTATTCGCGGACGGAGGGAGTATAAATTTATTTGCAACTTATATCACTATGACCCACAATTACAACTCGTTAAATACTAATATAATGTAGGTCTCATTATCCACTAGCACTGTTTTTAACTACTCTCTTCCTCATTTATTTTATTTTACCAATTGTACATTAATTGTGTTGTCATTTAAATACGCATAACTTTTTTTTGGAATGAAGGAAGTAATTTAAATTTTGTGTAAGGTAAATGTGGGAATATCGATTCAATTTGAAACTCATGGATTAACTTTAATAGCTAGTGAATTTGATAGAGTTAAAAGTGAAAATTTATAGTCCAGAAAAAATTATAACTCGAATGTCTCTAAACTTAATAGTTTAATAAGATTGACCTAAATTTAATCCAAACCTCAAGACAACCCGAAATGAGTTAATTCACATTATTCAATTTTCAATTTTAATTAGTTTCTAAACATCTAAAATTTAGTCGAATAATCCTTTTATATTTTTTTTACTCTTATAAACAATTATATACTCCATCCGATAAAAATATAGATATAGAGAACAACACGGGAATGAATGTATAATTGGTAAAATAAAAGAGAGAAGAAGGGTAGTTAAAATAGTTTAGTAGATAATCGGACCCACATTATTAG
Source organism: Salvia hispanica (assembly GCF_023119035.1). Lineage (NCBI taxonomy): Eukaryota > Viridiplantae > Streptophyta > Magnoliopsida > Lamiales > Lamiaceae > Salvia > Salvia hispanica. The sequence continues at coordinate 44,824,911 of NC_062967.1, forward strand.
TGTTTAAATATAAGGGAGAGCACTACACTCCATATACACCTAGAGTTATAACATCCTACTCAAAGAGGCGTTAGATGTATTGATGTGTGGTGTTGATTTCATCAACTGGTGTTGCATGCGAGAGTCTTTTTGTTACATCGAAGGTTAATTTGGTCAGTTCATAAATCACACCTACTCATCCGAAATAGAAGGCGCTGGATTTCAGCAATCACTCCATACACGATCACTCATATTCAATTCAATTCCAATCTTTCAACTCTCTTTCCAATTCATCCGAAAACCTCTTCTCTCTACAAAACCCTAGCTTAAATCCGCTGGTTCTCACATCACCGGCGAGAACGAAGTCGCGTTTTTGATAACTGAATTTCGAACCCTTCCAGAGGCCGACGCCGGTGAAACATCATGAAAAGGTAAATTCCAGCCTTTTATTTGTTAGTAAACATCACGAAAAGGTAAACATCATGACGTTCTAGTTTTTTGAATTCTTGGTTGCTGTTAGTACTGTAAATTTTAGGGTTTATGCAATTTGTGTATATTGTATCTGCTTCTTGAGGCTGATTATTTGCATGATCGATTGTTTCAGACTGTATTATACTATTTGGGACTCATTTATTGTGAAAGTTGTCTCATTTTTAGTGTAATTTGTTTTGCTCTGATCAAGCTTTAGGTAGAATATGCTTAGTTTACCTTTGTTGTCGCTATTAGGAGGATTAAACTTGCTTATTGTGCTCAACTTTAGGTGTTTGAGGATTTGATGAATTTCCTCTTTCTGCTCATCGATGGTTTTATTTAAAGGGAATCAATTTGCACCGCATAAGTTTGTGTTCAATACTCTTTGTCTGTTGAATATTTTGTTTCTTTGGATGGATGCATTGAGTTTTATAGACGGAATTATATTCGATAATGCTTAATATGTTACTTAATTTTTCCTTTGACTTGCTTAATATGTTTAAACTGTAGCTTAATTATTGTGATTGTGAACAACCAATATGCATAATTATACGATTACTATTGTGCTTAATTTGTCATTTAACGTGCTCAATATGGTTTAACTGTTGCGTATTGCAATTTTTTGGATATTACTATTAGTTTTGCTTAATTTGATTCAGAATGTGCTTAATTCGGTTTAGAATTTGCATAATTCGGTTCAAGATGTGCATTACTTTTACAGAGTTGACCGAGAAATGGGATTCGGGCCACTGCTGCATTTCTCATTAACCGACCTACTTGGCACACTTGAGTACTGGATACTGTCCAATCTTCAGGTTGTGGCTAGCAGCATCACATTATCTGGAAACCAGAGCTGGCGTATTGATGCCGATGATGTCCATGTCACACACTTGGCTTCCAGAAAGGTCGTCTACAATTCGTTGTAGACTAGGCTATGGTTATAGTTGAGACTGATTGTAATTCCCCTTGTGTAGCTAGATGGTTGTGTTTTGACCAGTTTTTAAATTTTTTATTGATGTAGCCATTTTGTGATAGTACATTTTGTTTTGAACAGCTAATGTTAGAATTCTAAACTCGCTGCAAATGTTTTGAAATACACAGCTTTGGTTTTTTTGCTTGAGTGTGTTATCGTTGCTTAATTTCTCCATCATTGTGCTTAATTTGCTTAAAATTCAGCATAGATGTCTTTTTGACGTATAAAGTTGCATGCTTTGCTTAATTTCTTCTTACTTTTGCTTAATTTTTTTTTGAATGTGCTTAATTTGCTATTAGAAACAATATATTTGTTTACTTTGCAAAAGTTATTTTAAACAAGATAATCCTCCCAAAAAATTTAATTTGGATGAACTTTGTGTTTTCTCATGCAACTAATCGTGCATTCAATGCACTGAAATTTTGAAGCTTCGAAACAAGGTCTTTTTTAAAGAAATAAAGGTTCAGTGCTTAATTTCAGTTGCAGTGCATAATATAGCATTTTTTAGGAAAAATGTTGCAGTGCTTAATTTCAGTTGCAGCCGTGGTATAATATCGTGCGCACATCTCTAAAATCGGATGGCTAGGTTTAGTAGGATGTTGTGAATTTAAAATGTGTGATTTTTTAAGTGAATCCCTAAAGATAAGTAATAATGGTATAAGTCGTAGATAAATTGATGTATATGAGTAATGAGTTATGGAGAAGTTCCTATAAATGGAAATGTGCTATTTTTATCGGACGAATAAAAATGGAAAATGCCCATATTTTATAGGATGGATGAGGTATTTTATATACTCCTTCTAGCCATAAAAATAGTCTCATTTGTGGACGACACGAGTTTTAATGAGAAATTGATATAGTAAGAGAGAATTGAAAAAAAGTAGTTATAGTAAGATATATGTGGACAGAAGAAAAAAAGATAAAGTATGAGAGATAAACTTTTCATTTTCAGAAATGAGACTATTTTTGGTGGATATCCCAAAATGACAAAATGAGACTAATTTTCTGGACGGAGGGAGTGATGTTTTTAAAAAAACTGTACTTTTATGTCTTTACGAATTACTCCAAATATTAAGTACTCTTTGTCCCAATTAAGATGTTCAAATTCTTGTGTATCACAAGATTTTAGGAGTTGTTAGATGGAATAAGTAGAGAGAAAAAAGTAGTTGAATATTTTATTGAGGAGAGAGGAGAAAGAGATTTATTTCCAAATGTAGAAAGTGCGTTTAAAAGGTGGTAGCATGTGGATCCTACTTTTGTATATTAGTTTTATAATAAAATGTGAGTGAGAATGAGAGTTAGTGGAATATGAAGTCCACTATAAAAAATAATAAAAGTGAAATGTGATAAATTTTTAGGGACAGACGAAAATGAAAATAAGTGACAAATTTTCAGGAACGAATGAAGTATATAATTCGAAATGAGCTAGTTGATCATGGGAACAATACACAAATTTTAAGTCTTGAATTTTAGCTATTTTTTTATAGTTATTGTGATATGTATGTAATTGCAATATATTTAAATGTGCTTTTAATTTATATTTATAGTATGTATAGTGTATTTTAATTTTAAAAGTACTGTAACTCTTTTGAATATAAAGTATATTTAATAAGTATATAAATTTAATAATAAAAAAATTTGAATAATTATTTAATTTACATAAATTAATTAATATGTAATTTAAATTAGTATGTTGGTATAATTGAAAAGGTATAAAAAATTAATAAATATGGAGTATATTTTTAGATTAGAGGTTAGAGTAAATAATTGAAGTAAAATTAACTTTTGATGCGAACTATGAACCTTTGGTTTGACTTTGATGTAAACGGAACCCTAAATCAATCTTACCTGCCAATTAATGGCCTGGCCATATGTATCGTTCAATATACTCACAATTGAAAGTAAAAAGGTTAAATCTTTGAAAAGTCACTCTCACACTTTCTACTTCAATCTTCATCAACTACGCAATGGCGACTCAAATCCTCCAAATCAGAGACGACGACGACGAAATCACCATCATCTCCTCGACGCCGCCGCCGTTAATCAAGTCCGGCGCCACAAAATCCGACGCTATTTCAGTGGAAACCTACCGCCCCACCCCCAAAATCACCATGGACCTCGACGACGTCGTCGAAGTCCCCGCCTCCTCCTTCACCAAGCGCCGCAAAAGCCGCCGCTTCTACAGAGGCGAATCGTCCAACTCCAAGCCACTCCGCCTCTCCTTCTCCTGCGAAATCTGCGCCTGCGACAAGCCGATCAGCGACTCCTTCAACATCCTCGGCTGCGATCACTCCTACTGCACGCAATGCGTCTCCAATTACGTCGCGGCGCGGCTGCAGGAGAGCATCACCGCCATCGGGTGCCCCGTCCCCGGCTGCGCGGGATTTCTGGAGCCGCAGCACTGCCGCACGATTCTGCCGCGGGAGGTTTTCGATCGGTGGGGAGACGCGCTGTGCGAGGCGCTGATTTTGGGGGCGGAGAGGTTTTATTGTCCGTACAAGGAGTGCTCGGCTCTTCTGATTGCCGATGGGAGTGAGACTGTGGTGCAATCGGAATGCCCTGAGTGCCGGCGGTTGTTCTGTGCGCCGTGCAAGGTGGCGTGGCATGCCGGAATCGAATGCGATGAGTTTCAGAGGCTGAAGAAGGATGAGAGAAGTAATGAGGATTTGAAGCTTATCAAACTTGCAAAGGATAGTAAGTGGATTCGGTGCCCTAGCTGCCGAATTTATATCTCCAAGTCTGAAGGCTGCCTATACATGCGCTGCAGGTTGGTTTGCCTTTTTCTCTATTTTATAAACACACATTTTGACTCGGGTTTAAAGTTTTACGAAATTATTTGAAAAAGTTAGTGAAATGTAATCTCATTTTTCTATACTGTTAATTTTATTATATAATTATAGAATGTGGTCCCCTCTACTTAATAGTGGACAGTCTGAAATATCAAAACGTGTAAGGTTTTGGCGGATGGTGATGGTATACAGTCTGAAATGTCAAAACGTGTAAGGTTTTGGCGAGGTGATGGTATATGTAATCCACTTGATACTTAATGTAATCTACGTTAGTATTGGGCATATTCTCGAAATGGGCTCGTTTGGGAAGCAATTGCCCGGAATGGGTGTGGGCCATACTTTTTTAATTCCTTTGTGCATTTACAAAATACGTAACTAAATACGTATTTTCAAAATGCGAGTGTTGAATATTGTCGATTAGATATGACATAATTGATAGATTCTCAAGAGTTGTATGCTGTAGTGCTGGGTTTTTATGTAAGTCTTGGTGCTTGGTGTAGATTGGTGATGGTGTTATGTTTTTGTTGATAGGTGTGGAATGGCGTTTTGTTACAATTGTGGAGCTAAGATGGACGTACATCTTCACTACTGCACAAAATGCAAGCACTGAGATTGGTTGATTTGGTTTGGTTAAGTAAAGTAGTAAGCCTATAGTTAATGCTTGGGCTCTGTGTTAAAGACATGAGACCATATTTTTCATTTCAGTAAATTTTCATGATTCTATATGGCTTAATGGATTGCCATCAATACCAAAATCCACATCAAAATATTTCTTTAATTATGAATCTTTTCTTTTTTAGCATTTTCGATTTCCTTATTCTGCTATTGAGGTGTTGTTGCATTACTCTAGTGATGTCGACCGTGCCAATTCAAAGAAAGAGAAAGGGGAGAAATTGTTTTTTCATTTTATCTTTATTTTTACTATCCAACTCGTTGCTATTTATTTATTTATTCTAGTAATGACAATTAAACTCCTCAAAATGTCTATCACATTTCTATGCCGTCTCATATTTCCATTTTCGCAAACTTCAATGATTGAAATAAATTTGAAACAATATTAGTACAAATTACTAATCACACTACAGGTTGCATGTCAACTATATGATATCAAAAATGTTATAATCCCCAAAAAGAATCATGACATTACTATAACTATAAATGTGACAGAATGTTACAAAATCTCCATGCACAGGAATGAACTTACTTGATACTGCTCCGAATTAATAACATACCTATAAAAGTGATATTGCAGTTGAATATTCCTAAAAATGTTTAAATTCCAGGTTTCAAAAATCGGTAAGTAAAGGTCTCGAGTACATTCTGCGTTACATAAGATCATCAAGTTGAGCCTGCAAGTCATGTATTGAAACCATATTAACATTTTGCATGTCTTCGGCAGAATACTCGGCCTTGAGCAAATTTAGCACTTGAGTATGCGCTTCGACAATATTGGTCCTGTAAATTGGAGGCAACAACTCTCATAAAGCTTGAAAATGACGATGACTCGTACACACTCTTGAAATGCGAGGAAGAGTATCTCTACCTGATTGGTTTGAAAAGTATAGAGCGTGTGGTGGGGTTCTGGAGATAAAGCTTCATTTTACCTGTAACTCCTGGCAGCTCTTGTTGAATAGCAGATCCAACCTGTTTTTAAAGGAATCCAGTATGTACCCAGCAGAGCACATTGTGTTATACACCTTCAACAAATTAACCATGTTGTTGCTTTCAAAGACAGCAGTGAAGTTTGCATATATACCTTCTGAACTAGTTCGACTATTTTCTCTGGAGTTGCAAAAGCCTGATCTTTGAGTGGCTTACTAATGGCAGACTCTGGGTTGTGACTGCCCGAAGATAATGCTACTTTGACTGCAGTGACCTTCAGGAATAAATGATACAGTATTAGGACTATGCCAGAATTTTGTACAGTGGAATTGTATTGTACAGAATAAGCCCAAATGGGAAAATCCAACTATGCATGAGCTTATAATGCCCAAAGCAAGTTCTTCTCCTAAACATGCAGAGAACTGAATCTCTGCCATACCATTTTATCTAGTATTTCTCTCTCTCCCTCTAATGAAAAGATTTCAGAATCAGCACAGCTCTAAGTTACCATCACTATATTTTCAGAATCAGCTATTCAACTGTTCATGTAAAGCTCAAAACAAAATATGACTAAGTTTACTGATTAACAGAGGAAACAAAAAGATTCAATGTGAAAAACCTTGGTGACAAAAGACAACATAGGGTCCACAACCAGCTTGGTCACCAACATAATAAACTCCTCACAAGTAGCTTTGAGGTTTTTCTCCAATTCCTGCATGTGAAGCAAAACAAATCTCTATTTAAATGGTGAAAAACTTGTACGCACAAACTGCCAGATTTCTGTTTCTAATGTATAATGAACAATTTATACTACTCAGTATATTTTAGCAAAAATTAGAAATGACATGGTGTCAGAATTTTTATTTACCAAATCTAGACAGATGGAACATATGAGAAATCATCTATATCAACTTAGAGTGGTGGTGAATGAGAGTACAAAATTTTAACAAATTTTAGTTTACCTTCTTGGCATCTATTTGACTTTCCAAAACTCGGGGAGAGAGAGTTCTGGCCAGGGACGTCGACCTTGACCAGTCAAATAGCGAGGCCTGACCCCTAAGAATCCGTCTCAAATGCTCCTAGAAAATGAATTGAAGAAGGTGACAATTCCATTGCAAAGTAAAATATAAACCAATTTTTGCAGTCTCATACCAATCACTGAATAATGTGAACATTGAGATTCCTTCTATCATGTACCATGGCAGATGCCAACATCCTTCAAAGTTCAAACTAAAGTAGTGCATATCTTCTGATTTCAGACAATGTCTGAATTGCCAATTCTGAACGACTTTTATGTTAAAAAAAAAAAATTCCAATTTTATCAAAGTTTTTAGACTATAACTTAAGCAAATTTCTATTACATTTGAAAGAGTTAGTATTGATCTTTTTAAGCAGATCCAATAGTTCAGCAGACCGCAGCAGCCACTAGTCTTTTTTCCCATACAGATGTGTTTTCTCAATACCTTAATGTACCAGGTTGACAAATTAGAACACAAGTGATAAAAACTCATGATTTGAACTTATCATAATACTACATACCGTATTTTCAGAGAAGAATTAAAATACAAGTGTTAAAGAAGTATTAATGCAAGACTAACGTGCCTGCACAATAAGTTAATCAACAGAGAAATCACTTATAGATAAATGGTCAATGTGTAAAAACACAGACTTTATCCATGTTAAGAGAGTCACTTATAGATAAATCAGAGAAAACAAAACACTCTCCAATGCAGATCAGCTTAAACCATCTGTTTCTATATGTTATAAAACAACCAGCATCAGTGGGAATCAGTACCAGCAAATGAGAGAAGTCAAGCTCCTTGTGTGTGACTGAGAATTCAATATCAAATGGGGCAATCTGCAAACAGAATACGAGTATAAGATAATAATAATGAATAAAACTACAATCACCATTCTAGTTACAATCAAACATAAATTACTACCTGCTCTCTAAGTATAAGAAGATACTTTATGAGGAATAATTGTCCATCCATTGCAGATGACCTTTTCGCAATTTGTTTGCTAGCTTTCTGCCAGATCAGATATAGCAGGAGTTGCCAAAAGGTAAATGCATTTAAAAAGAGAGAAATGACATTAAATAGAGTGAAATGTCAGATAACATCATGGTCGGAAACTAGTATAGAAATTAGAAGCTTAGGTAAAATACATCTATTAATGATGAGTACAAGTGCCTAAAAGTTCTACACCAAGTAATTTTCATAGATAAATCTCAATTTAGTCATGCATGAGATGCTTCTTGAAGAAAATATTGAAGTGAGGTCTTCTCCTTGAACCACTCACCTGAATGGATGATGCACAAACTTCTACAGCTTCCTGGTATAAATAAACAGATAAATAAAATAGCCAAAAAATTTATCTCTAGCTGTCTGAAGATAGACAAGAACTAATACCTGTGCCAAACCAGTAAAAACTGCTGGTTCTAGGCATCTGTATAGTTTGGACAGACAAGATATAGTTTTCTCAAGCGGAGGGTACCAAGTTCTTGAAACATCTGAGCTTTGAGCACTCTGCAGACAAGAGGAACATATTACTAATCTCTGATTCTTTGACAAATGCATGATATATAAGAAAAGCAAGCTAAATGAGCTAGAAAAAAAGAAAAGGAATGGTTGGCATACATGTTTGAAATGATAAACACACTAACAGAGCAAATTAGAGACCAAGAGCCAAATAAAGGTTCGTGCATTCTCAAAATAAAAGAACACATGGTAACTGAACCATGAGAAAGGTTGAGTAGAAGATAGTGAAGTCAACAAAAGGAATGAGATAAACAATAACAGGTAATTAAACACTTACAGATGATGTTTCTGACTTTGTCTCGGCTGATTGCCCCAACTTAGAGGGATAATCTAGGTCTTCATCCGTAGGAAGGTAGTTTGCGATCTAAATGGAAAACATACATGTTACTTTGATCGAAGTTAATTACTGTAGACAGTATCTTAAATGTTGAGGTTATTTCAACTTGTATTGGTCAATCTTTCTTTCATCTAGAGTAATTCTTTATTCAAGTGAAAGGTCAATTCTCGGACTAGAAAAGGATGGTCATTTTCACTTTAAAATTTAGTTTACCTACTATATTCGGACATAGTTATTCCTGATTCCAGAAGGAATCAGTACTTTTAACATTTTACCCACTCCTCTTCTTGCATCCTAGTACTAAAGCACTCAAATTCGTTACACAAACTTTCTATTTAAGAACTTCAACGGTTCAACTAAATGGGTGAAATCCCAAAAATGAAAATCATGGCTTTATTTGTTCACAATGAGTGCTGCAAAGTGACTCTGCTCACTAGAATGAAATTCCAGACTGTAGGATGCTTTTGCTTACATAGTAATTAGGACATACATAACGAAAACTATCCCAATATTTAACGAATCAAAGCTCGTCAGAAACTGAATGTCTCAACTAGGATCTACAGAGATATAAACTACCTATCATTCAAACAAAAAAGAGTAATGTTCTCTTTGAATTTCTTTAGAAAGAGAGACACATTGTTTGTGTCCCCTTTAATCTTGATTCACTCTACCCTCATTTTTCTCCATACAATAACAGAATGGTGAACAGAAATAAAAGAATGTATATCCAATATATTAGAAAATGAAAGAACATGTGTAAGAGCATGATAAAAAGATATAGGTCATACAGTCCGATTAATTCTCAGGATGCAGTAGTTACCTCATCATGGATGTGGGTTCTAGCACGAAAAGTCAAACGCTCATGAACATCTGCCAAAATCCTCTCCAGTGTTGGTCGCAATCCTGCTAGTGATTCACCTCGTCTACTTACTTGTTCTGCTAGGACTTCAACTTTGAGAATATCAACAAGTTCGCAAAGAATATCAAGGTTTGCTTCGTGAATGAGTTTTGGACGTAAAGTATCATATAAGTAGGTACACCTGTCAAATAAATAGAATTCTGAATAAACAAAATATTAGAAAAGAAACAAATGTAATGACATGCTACTGTGACTGGTGCATCTATGGCCAGCAAAGATCAGAAGTTATTATCAGATAAGGATTATGTTTATCTACATGGCAGATGGTGAGAATTATGTAGAGTACATGTGGATATTTTACATTGCAGGTATATGAAAACTTGTTTTCTGTTTAACTCGCGAATGAAGAAAATATATGACTAATTGAAAAACATTAAATTTCAAAGACTTACAGTGGATCTATTAGAGGAGCCAAACTTGAAACATCCTCCGATGATGAAGGGAAGAAATGATCAAAAAGCTGATGCTCAAGTTGACATACCTGCAGTTCCATTTCTCTTCATAATCATTGAGCCATAATATCAAATATCTGACGTAATGCGTTATGATGAAAAAAATCCCAAGGAACAATCATCACATTCAGGACAGGCCCATAGCAACAGATTCCATTGTACAAGCACAAACCAATCAATGATGTTTTGCATTTATTGAAATTTCAAACAATGAAAAAACTCACAAATGACCGTTTTGAAATAAAATCTATATTTTCAAAAGAAGTCATTTGTCACCATCTTCAGCTTTGAATTGCTAAGAAAGTGATGAATCAGAAACAATGGATCCTAATAAATTTCAGTAGAGGCCAACATGTTTCTTTGACCATAAATGCCACATACAAACTCAACCACAGATAACCAGCTTTTTATGCAACATTTCCTTGTGTTCTTTATTATAGTCACAGAAAAAGTTGTGAACCCAGTTTGAACTTTGAAAAGGTTCCCAATAAAACCAAGTTAGTCTGTTCTTATTTTTAGGTATTGTCATCCTATATCAAGCTTCAATAAAACAGTACACAGCACCAAACACGTTCCTATAAGGCCTGAAACTGTAAAACATTGAGCTGAGGCGGATCGACAAGTGAGGTCAAATAACATTATCAAGCCCCAAATGTCATAACTAAAAATTAAATAGAAGAAAACAGGAAGTTTTATATTCAATCCCACATATTGAAACTACCAACAACTTCTACAAAGATTTCTAATTGCCGCCCAACTTCCACAAGTTCTCTGAAACAAAACAAACCAGTACAAGTTTACAACTAAGTTATCAAGCCAACCTGCATGAGGTATGCACAACCAGATCTAGTCAATGATGGCAAAGCTTCTTTTTTTGCAAATTCAGAGATTCGTTGCTGAACAATGCCCCGAACCTGGAGCCACCAAAAAAATGGAAACAATAACAATCTTGTGTAATAGAGGAAAAGAAAAGTGATATAGAAAAATAATTAACTAGAGTGGATGTGATGGCCAGGTACAAGGATCTCATTCCACTCACCAGTAAGAGCCTTTGTTCACAGTAAATCTTGTGGCATTCCATGAGCATCTGAACATATTCCTTTCTTGGTTTTCTACTTTCAATTTCCTCCAATACTGGCTTAAGCTGAAATTTTCACTTCTTTTAGTCTTTGAAATTAATATCATCCTAACATTTTTTGCAATTAATACAAGTACAGAAAGGTGTCGAAATGAAAAAAAGGCATGACAGTCTACATTCCTAACCTCATTTGCTGCCGCTTTGAACCGAACATATATTATAGATGCCTCCACACCCTCAGAGACAGATGCTTTGTCACCAGAGCTGCTTTTGATTGCAGCCTGGACCTACAGTGAACAATAAAATTGTAATGGATACATCCATTGTCCACATTACAGAACTAGGGACACCAAAACCATAGCAATGCGCCGAAAGTTTACCTGAGCAGAAGTGTTTTTTAGAACAGAGAGTACATGAGAACGAATCATCCCTAGAGCACGAGACTGTAATGTTCAGAAAACAGTTGCATATATTAGAGGCTAGAAGTCCACACAAAGCATAGTCAAGGCCAGAACTAGCTATCCCATATAATAGTTCCCCTTGTGCTGCACTAGATGTCATTCATAGTTCATACCTGAAGTTGTCGAAACTTGACTAAGTAAACATTGCACTCAGCATACTGTGGGTTGTTTTCAACATACCTACACATCAACAAAAGTATTAATTGAATAAAAAATTGGGGTACTAATATTAAAATTCAACACACTAGCAGTTCTGTCGAACTCCAGCATTACTCAGTCCGATTTCAGAATCTTCTTATTTCAGTATTCATATGTCATATGACCACATTATGCATAGAGTGATATATAACTCAAATGGCAAATCTGACCTGTGTGATATATAATATAAGTAGTAATCAAGCAGATACCAACTGCAATAAATAAGTCTGCTGCATTAATAGTCACTTACGATATGCAGTCGTCAAGTCTTTTGAGCAAAGGGAGGAAATTCTCATGTGCTACATTCATGCTTGGTGCATAGAAACTGGTTGCAACCTGCATAGAGGTGGCATTGCCAATCCTGAAAAATAAGTCTCTCGTGTTCCATGATTGCAGACTTATTTTAAGCAGACATGGCTAAGGGAAAAAATACTCAATGTGATGACTAAAGCAAAAGCAAACTAGGAAGGATATGATCAAATGTACTTTAGGTACTCATAACGATTGGGTGTATAGCTCCACTTTCAGGTGTGACGGGAACTTCTCAAAAATATTTCATCAAGGGATGAAGATTTTGGCTCATAATGGATTACCCACAGGAAACTGTTCATGGCAAGGTAACCCATATTTATTTATCTAAACAAGGAAGGTGGTCCATTAGTGTACGCCCATATGGATCAATCTCACAGATGATTTCAACCTGAAGTTTAAGATCACACACTCCCACACTTAGCTTATATCAATCTCTCACCCGCTCGTAATGAAACATCACTGTAAACTACGACCAAACATATGTCAAACTGCATTAACATGAAAGACTCGGGCAAAATAAAATAACCATTGAAATGATGGTAAATAAACAGACAACTCATATTTGTGGCCTATTCTGGAGGAGAACAGGAATTTTTTAATTATCTGTAGAACCCGCAGAGTAAATATGTTGTAGAGAGTCTTACAGACAAAAACTGGGTTTGTTAGGTTCACAAATAATTCATAAAGTTGGGTTGAGATTGATGAGTGATCAAAATACTAAATATCAAATGGGATGTTAGTCCGCTCAACAGTCAACAGAAAGACCAGTTTCTGATTATATACATGGAAACTTAAACAAGTAATACCTATTAAATATAATGTGAGATGGAGAGTTCAGTTATGCAGGACACAGAACCATAAGATCTCATGATTCGTGCATGCTTCAAAGATTTGGTAACACTATGGTTAATGGCAGAATTAGGAAAGTTAAATTGCTTTAATGTTCTACAAAATCAAATATATATAGAACTATACTCCCTCTGTCCCACTCTAAGTGACTCATTTTCCTTTTTGGGATGTTCCCACTCTAAACGACAAATTTCTTAAAATAGAAAAATCTATCTCATTCTCTCTCCTACTTTATTCACTCTCCACTTAACTCACAAAACAACACTACATAAAATCCTATACCGAATTAGAACTGTTCCAGTTAGAGTAGGACGGAGGGAGTAACTGATTAAAGTTCCAAACGCAAGTTTCTAAGTGAACTATAGGGTGAGTGAAACAATATATACAAAATTATAAGCTAAGAGAATATCCTCCAGTTCTGCAGCTCTTTCCTTACTTCCCTTCTATATAATCTCAATTTTAGTTAGAATTTTTTCATTAGGGACAAGTCATCCCCAAAGAAGTAGTAACATCAAGGATTCCAGCTGCATCTATAATGTTGTTCTAGATTTTAAAACACACCAACCAACTCTAAACGAAACACTGCCCTACACCAGCGCTAAGGATTTTTCGTAATCCTAATAAGACCGCCAATTCATTTTAGGACAGAGTGAGTCAGTGATTAACAATAAACTAGAATGAAATTCATAATTTACTATGATAGTAAGCACAAAATGCAGCATTTTCCTATCTGAAGTGCAAGAATAAGGATATTGTCAAGGACTATAACAGTACAAACAGATCCTGCTTGTTGAACATGTTCATTTTTCCAGGAAAAAGTCAATAGGAGTTTAGAATAGCTGAACCTGCATGTCAAAGACCATAAATCAATCCTAATTAAATTCAAACCATACATTTTCCAGCTCATCGAAGTAGTTGAGTTTAGCACGAAGTGATTCAGCAAACTCGATTAGCCTTTGCTTCTCTACTACCTGCAACATGAGTGACAAATAAACATTATAATTATACTTCCAAAATTTAACTAGTCACCAAGCCCAGTACTTCATTTGATTTATCATCCTTTTTTAATCAATTATTTTACATGGATCAGGTAGCTAGAACTAGCATAGAGCCTGCAGGATATAATTGATGGATGGAATTCCATAAGCCTTAAAATGTTATACCTCCAAATCTTAACTACCCAAAGACACTGTTTCACTAGATCTGAGAGAAACAATAATTAGAAAAGTACCAGCCGGTCACATGCATCATGTAGAGTTTTTGTCTTGGTTGCAACAGCTTGATGCTGCAGTTGTAGTTCATTAAATAATTCAAGTGTTTCATCCACCTGTATCAAGTCATCCAAGCAATCATTAGTTGATAACTGAGTTTAAACATTAAGATAGAACTTAAACAAGCTACGACAATAAGAAGATGGCATATTGCCTGATTGAGTATGGTGTCACATGTCTGTATTCTCTCTGTTAGAGTCCTCACATAATGCTGATATTTCTCTTCCGTCTAAAGAAAGAAATGAGCACATTAACTGCAACAAAAACAATTTTCAACCAAGGGATTCACAAAAACAGTAGAAAACTAAGGTAACCTCTGATTTCATAGCTGCTTCCAGATCAGCAAACCATTTGTAGAACTGCAAGAAAGAAAATTGAACCAAAAATTAAGTAATTCACAGAATAATCTTCCATGAGAAAAAAATGATACAAATGTACAAGCCATCCTTAATGTTCATAATAATCTAATTATAAAATAAAATTCAAACATAGGTCCCAAATTCTTTAGGTCCCACTGGAAAAATGGAGAAGGTGCGGGAACCATCCCACAAAAAATTTCTCATCTTCCTTTCCATTAATCTTGCGATACCTCTAAATTATATCTGAAACAGAGTCTTTGGATAAATACTAACTTTACAGGATATACAAAATAATGCAGTCATTCTGATTAGTGATCTCCCTGACAAAAATAACACTGGAAATTTATAGTAAAAATGAACCGGGACTCCTATTCGCGGGTGGAGGGAGTTTATGGCGAAAAAAGTACGTAAAAGGGGATACATATACGGCGAGATCATATGTAGCTAATGAAGGCACTGAAGCAGCACCTGATCTATCAACACACAACAGCTTTAAAATTGACCAAATACGTAGTACCAAGCATAAGAGATCAGAAATCGAGTTGAAGAGAGGGAGAGGGCAGCAACCTGTTCCCAGGTGGAGGCGAAGTTGTAGCCTTTGGAGATTGCACCGGATTTAGCAAGACCAGCCATCCCCGGACCCACCGGCGAGGCTGCAGCCATTTTTCAATGTTCAAGCGGAAATCTCGTACCCGATTACCAACTACAGGGCCATGAAATGCGTAGTAGAATGAGATCGGGCGATGTGGTACAGTATTGATCCAAATATGATCAAATTACGAGGGTTTAGAGATGTGGGGAAGAACAAGGAACAGCAGAGTAGCTGATTATGAATTGGACAACGAAACCGAAATGTGTGCAGACGACGGTGGTGGAGTGTTGTAGATCGGGTGAAGCTCAGGGATATGGAACAATTTAACCGATTATAATTTTTCAAAATTAAGTTTTCATTATTTTTTTTCTTCAAATTAAATTTTCTTTGACTTAAAATTATTATTTTTTTCAAAAATTAAATTTCATTAAATTGAAATTGACTTATTTATCGTAAGTGCTACTTATGTAAACTTCTAGTATTAAAAACTGCATCGTTCGAATAAAAAAAAGGGCAATTTATCTCGAAATACACGAACTTTTATGATTTTCTTGAATTTGCTCTGTACTTTGAAATCTACTTATGAAAATTTCAATAAAAAATTTAGATTTTTTTTAATTTCACTAGATTTCTAATAAAATCATTTAAAACTCAAAAGTTTTTAAACTAGAAACGAGTAGTAATCTATATATATTTATAAAAATTTATGGTTTGTCCGCTATTAAGAGTCTTATTTTAAAAAATATATTATTTAACTATAGAAATTATATATTCAAATAAAATTTATGTACAAAATACTTATATAATCATATCAAATTACAAAAAATAAAGCATTATAATTCATTTGGTGGGAAAAAAAATACTATCAGATGATGATAACTTATCTTGATTAATCCTAGATAATGTAATAAGAATGATGTTTAGTAGATCAAGATATGAAAACATATGGAGTAATTATTTATGTAATTTATAATAAAAAAATAAATACTATTAGATAAGATGTAAAAAGACTGTTATATCCGCATGAACTAATTATGACTACCGATTTAGGTTCATAGTGAATTAAACTTAATTAACCATTAATCTATTTAATTATTTTGTCAATCGTTTTATTTGATTTCATTAACATATTAAAGTAACTTAAATATATAATTAATTAAGTTAGATTAAATACATATCTCTAGTCTCTTAAAAATAGAAACTGCTTCATTTTGGGTCGTCTCTAAGAGAAATTTTCTAAACTTCTATTTGAGGACATGAACTCCACAATTCACTAACACTACTTTTACTATTTTTTCTTCTTCTCTCTTACTTTATTCATTTTTCTCTTTTTTTTTCTTACTTTACTAATTTATCTCTGTTACTTTACCAATTGTACATTAAAACCAATATCATTTCAAAAATTTCTATTTTTTAAGGATTGAGGTAGTACATGTTTTAGGACAAGAGTTTTGTCGGTAAACACATAGTAGAGTCATTTTGTCATTTTAATACGTTCCATAATAGTTAAGTCATTTCTCTTTTTAATAAAAGTCAACACTTTTCTTCTCACTTATTTTCCTTCTCTCTACTTTATCCCTCCTCCTAGTATCTTTTTATTTAATACTACCTCTGTCCCTGAAAATTTGATACAGTTTACTATTTCGGTCCGTTTCTGAAAATTTGATACACTTCACTTTTACCATTTTTGGTAGTGGACCCCATATTCCACAAACTCATTCCTACTCACATTTTATTATAAAACTAATACTTTAAAAGTAGGACCCACATGCCATCAATTTTTTCAACTCACTTTCCATTACATTTTTTAAAATCCGTGCCGGGTCAAAGTGTATCAAATTTTGGGGGACGGAGGTAGTATATTACATCTATTTTTCTTAATCTTCGTGCCAAAAAGAAATGTCCCTATTATTATGGAACGGAGAGAGTACGTTGCGTAACCTTGGAACACAAATTCGAACTTTTCACAGTTCGTACTAGAAATTTCAAATAACATGCTGTACATGTCAAGTATATAGACATCCCACACACAAACCCAATCACAGATTTAGTGGTCACAACTAGGTATATTTTTTACAGTTCCTCTTTTGATCTTATTGTATTTTCAAGTTTTAGTAGCAGTAATTATTTTATAGGCCGGCGTCAAACGGGACGCCGGCTGAAGGCAGCCAAGAAGTGCCGCCGATGAAGTTAGCCACCGTAAATTTGGTAGCATCCGGCGTCGTAATAACATGAAACCCGGGCCAGCTGACCCTTCCGGCTGTGGCCGCCCCGGGCCCCATGTTCCCATACTCAGCAAAATACAACGTCTTGTAGGTGGAGCCACTGGAGCCCTCCCACTCGATCCATCCCCGGCGGGAGACCTCGCCGGCGATGTTGCTCTGCATCACGACGGCCCTGGAATACGCCTTCCACGGCCGCCCCAAATAAAGGCCGAAGGAGCTCTTGGAAGTGGAGAAGTCGGAGCCGACGGTGATCCTGCAGTTATGGACGGAGAAGCCCGTGTTCTGGCCCGGGTCGGTGCGGCCGTTGGCGAGGATGGCGTTGAAGGAGGCGCCGGAGCGGGGGCGGCGGAAGATGAGGCTGCAGCTCTGGAAGACGGCTGCAGCGTTGCCGAAGATGTAATCGATGGTGCCGCGGATGTCGCACTCGCGGTAGAACTGGCGGAGGGAGAGGGCGTAGAGGGTGTCTTGGTAGCTCGAGATACTGCACCGGTACAGGACGGACCGGTCCGAGGCCACTGCCAGGGCGATGGCCTGGTGCCCCTCCGGCCCTGCCGTGTTCTCGAACCCGATGTCCCGAGCTATGAATCCGTCGCCGTGCACGGCTGTTCAATGGAGAAGATGTTGTTAATTACTTCTAAATGATTATCAATTACTAACTACTTTGGACTGCCCCTTAACTTTTACTTTTTCATACTATAACCACTTAAAAAACAGGATGAGCCTTCTGAATTTAGTCTTTTCCAGTTTTGGTGTTCAAATCATCCCAAAATGTGCAAATAATATAGTATTTCCTTCGTCCCATAAAATTTATCACATATTTTTAATAAATGGAGTAGTAATGTAATGCGAGTTGAAAAAGTTGGTAGAATAAGTTTTATACTCCTTCCGGTCCCTACAGAAGTCCCATTATTGACCAGCTCGGTTTTAAAAAATTGTTTGATTTTGTAAATGAAAATGGTAGAAAAAGTTAGTGTAATGTGAGATCTACTTTTATATATTAGTTTATAATTAAATGTGAGTGGAGTGAGTTAGTGGATTATAGGGTCCACTTGCTAAAAATAGTAAAAATGAAATGAGACTTCTAATGGGACCGGACAAAAATGGAAAATGGAACTTCTATTGGGATTAGAGGGAGTAATAAAATCTATCAAGTGGTAATTAGTTAGTGAAATATGACATCGACTGCAAAAATTAGTAAAAATAAAATGTGATGGACGAAAATAGAAACAAGTGTGAACCTTGATTAATAAGGATAACTCTTACTCTGTTCATAGAACCGTGAAGATTTTGCATAAAAACGGATAATATCATACTAATATGCATTGCCGAACCCTGTTTAAGAAAAAACAAAAAGGAAAGAGAGAGAGAGAGCGTACTAAAAGTGGCGGAGCCCTTGAGTGAAGCCCCCTTCCCCACACTTGTCCCAGCAGTGATGATGGTAGCATATTTGCCATCGCCAATCAAGGTGATCCCATCTTTATTCGTACTGATTTTCTCATTATAAGTCCCGGCCTTCACATATATCACATACCGCCCTCCTCCGGCAGCGTTGATCGCCTCTCCAACACTCTTGAAATCCCCACTCCCGTCCTTTGCCACCACCGCGTTCGCCTTCACCGCATTGCTCTGCAGCAGCTTCCTGTCCGCGGCCGACACCCACGCCGGGAAATCTCCCCCTTGGAGAAGCCTCCGCCCCTTCCGCGTGATGCGGTTGGCTAGGGCCAGGGAGTTGCTGGTGAGTTTGGAGAGATGGTCGATTTTGTTGTACATCTCGGCCGCCTGAGCCTGCGAGTGACCGTCTTGGATGGCGTCTCGGCAGGTTTCTTGGAAGGTGAGGGCTGCGCTCAGCCATGTTTGGATGTCGGATTTGTGGGTTTTGGGAGATTTTTTTATTAGTTCCATTGCTTGGTTCAGCCGATTCAGAGACATCTCCATGAGCTCGTGGCAGTAGTCTGTGCATTTTTTACATGACGAGATGAAATAATTAAGATGAAGATATTATGGTGAAATGTGACTTAGGTAAGTATTCCCTATGTCTAGTTAGATGAGAAAGCAGAGTTTTTTTTAAGTTGAAATGGATTTCAGGATGACAAAAAGTGATTGTTTTTTATAATATTTGGTGTAATTAATGAAGTTAAAAATAAAGAGGTCATGTCCTAAAATAGAAACACAATACTTTTAGCACACAAACCATGACAACAATAATTAAGACACATTCTTTGGACGAATGGAAAACTGTAGAATTTTATTTAACCAACTCAAAAATTTGGTTAATAGTAATAAATAAATTTTACAAGTATAGCAATTTTATTAGAGCCCAAAGTGCATGGATTTTAATTTCAGCACAAAAAAGAAAAGGAAAATGGTGGTATAAATTTATGTCAACAAATTCGTTAACCAAAATTCTATCCTATGAGTATCATTATAAAATTAATCTAAAGTTTTTCAATAGTACTCTCCAAATAAAAAATTTGAGTTATTGGCATCGAAAGTTTGTTAATTTTGTTGGTTAAAAACAAACTTTTGCTATATTCACATAGTACGACAATTTACCTAATTATATACAGATTCCATTATAAATTACTATCATGTTAAAGAAGAAAAAAAGTAACAATTACTATATAAATAAATAAAACATCAGAGAGAAGAGGGGTTTACCCATGGAAGTTTGGATGAGTTGGTAGTTGGGGGAGATGGAGTTAGAGGCAAATGATTGAATTCGAGGCATCTTGGTCTGTGAGATGGTCTCATTAACAAGAAGTGACAAAAAATCAACATTTGGATCCTTTGATCCTAATCTTGTCAAAGTTTGGCCACACAATGTTGGATATCTTGTGTAACCACATTGACCCCTCACAACCTCTGCATATGCTTCATTCCCTGCCCATGACACTTGACACAAACATGTTATTGCTAAAAATAATACAAGTAGTACGGTATATTTTGATGAATCCATCAGTCTCCAAATGAAAGCTTGAAAAGTGTTTTAGTTTTTTTTTTTTTTTTTTTTTGCTTTAAAAAACAAATATAGACTAGTGTGAATAAATGGTGAATGAGTTGCTGGGCTTTTTATAGGGTGAAAGATGAGTGCATGCATGTCGATCTCGCAAATTAGTTTAGGAGTCAATTTTTATTGAGCTTGACATGCATGTCCAATCACTATGGGTTTAATCTATTCGGATTGATTTATTTATCTCATTCCAAATTTTGATATGTGAAAAGTATATAAAAAAAAACTATTGATTTGCTTACTAAAATATGATTGTTGTGTAAGTACGCATTTGTTACCCACTATAATTATTTGATTAGAAAGATTTTAATTATTTGATTAGAAAGTCATATATTATTGGTCAAGACAAAACAACCAATCAAATGAATTAAAGAATCAAGATGCATGCGTAGCATAATATACGTATAGCTATACAATTATATAAGGCGTACAAAAATAGAAAATGTGCGTCCAAAGTCTAAGGACTTATTTGATGTCACAAGTTGGATAAAAGTGAGTCAATTTGAAGAAAGTGTTGACGTCAACTCTAGAAATCATTCAAATAATAACATTGGCTCGCTGAATGGGCCAGAGCAGGGCACGAGACGGGGACTCAATTGCGTATAAAACATGTAAGAAACATAAGGTTATTTACAAATATGATTGTTTCCAGAGCAAGGCACGGGAAATAGTGACATGGAAGGAATGTCGAAGGCAAACAGTATAGTAGGATCGTGTAATCGCTAGAAAGATAGGTGAAAATTTGAAAACTTCTATTCCAATAGCCTTTACTTTATAATAGGACACTACTAAAATCACAAAAAGCAAATAATTTTAAATGTCTTCTTATGGAGTATATTTTATCTTATCTATCTTCCTTAATAAAAGTGTGGCAGATAAAACCTCTAATTATTGAAGGGCATACAAAAAAACGGAAATGCATTTCTTCTTTTCTGGGGCCATGGACAAATTGGGTTCGATTCCCATAGCCCCAATGTGGAGAACCGAAAAGCGGGCCTACTGCGAAGAAAAGATTTGCTCAGTGTAGGTATAACCTTGATGCGCATAGCTATTGCCTTGATCCCTTGGTCTGCTCGGGTCATTCCATTCCATTGATACACTGCTTACAGATCAGTCCATTGATACGCGACCCCAACCCCGTTATGAGACAATTCTTGTATATAGGCGAAAAAGGGAAATATGGTTTAAACGGCCAAAAAAGACCGCTTTAACACGAGTTCACCTTTTGGTGGTACAAACTGTAGTGGGAAGCCCGATCAAGGGGAGCCCCTTCTTTTCTTTAGCGGAATTCCCGACATTCCACCCAGCTTCTTTGTCAAGAGAAGGAGTTGAGGATCTCTTGTGGCAAGAAGGTCAACAGCCACTCGTCTCGACCCATTGAGTCATGGCCCCCTCTAGGAGTAGCTCCACCCCCAAATTATAATAACTAAAACTCATGCTTTTTGTTATGTTTACTTTAATATTTCTTGCACATAATTAGTATTATATATTTGGTGTCATTCAATTGTCATGACTAATTATTTTATGATAAATCATTTATGATTAAGTTGTGAGATTATTTTTGTTTTAGGGAGGTGTCTATGACTAATTATCACATGATTATTCATATGAGATTAAGTTGTGAGATCCAATTTCATGAATCAAACAGAATACATATTTAATCCCGAGATATTATCTTTCAAACCAAATAACCAACTTTGTATATTCACAAGACCTCAAAGTAAGAAAAAATAATACTCACTCCGTCTATAGAAGGATATTTGGAGCACGAGTTTTACTACAATATTGATAAAATATGAGAGGAAAAAAAATAGATAAGATAGTAAAGTGAATAATGAGATCCATTAATAATAAAGTAAAAAGGGAAAAAAAATTCAGACTAATTTTGACAAGAAAAGTATATGCAACAAGAATTAA
The DNA here is from genome assembly GCF_023119035.1 of Salvia hispanica. Taxonomy (NCBI): domain Eukaryota; kingdom Viridiplantae; phylum Streptophyta; class Magnoliopsida; order Lamiales; family Lamiaceae; genus Salvia; species Salvia hispanica. The sequence goes on from NC_062967.1 coordinate 44,847,245, forward strand.
AAATTGATTGCAGAAACAAACCTGGGGTGGTCTCCCTCTCATTCTGTGACGTGACTTGTCACCTCTTAATTCGTTCTCCAAATTTTTTTGAATTAAAGTAAACAATTTTTGAAATTAGTTGTACTAATTTAGTCCTCTCATGAAATGGAAATTTTTTGGTAGTGTGTACTAACCTCTCATACATTACACTAGTTAAATTAGCTCAACATAATAGGATTATATGTACAATGCCGGATTAGATTTTGTAAAATTTTGTCGACTCATTATTTGTGCATAATAAGTTCGATTGATTGTTCACGATTACATAAATTTAATTAATATTTTTGTAAATTATCTTAATCAAACACGCATCCGTCATCACGTGGGTCATTATAGTGCCTAATTATATCTTCTATGGTACGTAATAGTATTGTTGTAATGTCTCCATCTAAGTATCGATAAATTTCTAGGGATCACATTAGACATAACTATGGGTCTCCACCATTTAGGACTTTGCATGCGTTAATTTTAGGCAAAACACATTCTTAGGTCCTTATACTTTAGTCAAAATGTTAATTAGGTCCTTGTACAATTTTTTCGTTTTACTGGGTCCTTATACTTTTCACAATATTTTTATCAGGTCCTCGTACGATTTTTCGTTTTAGTAGGTCCTTATACTTTTATCATAAATTTCATTAGGTCCTTGTACAATCTTTTATTTTAGGGACTTTTTTACATTTATCTTGGATAATAATATATATTTAATTAAACTTAATGAACTTTTTAATATTCCATTATTTAACTTAGCATAGTCTATAAAGATAATATCATCTTGTTATCCAATAATCTCAATAAGTTGTAGAGAATAATAAAAAGATTAACCGTGATGATTGAAGATTAAAATCGAAGTGTTTTTTTAGTATAACTATCCGAATTTTCAATTGATTATTTATATTTATATTGAAAAATACGTTTCCCTGAATATTCATAATCATAAGATAAGTTAAATAATAAAATTAAAAAGTTCATTAAATTTAATTAATTAAATATAAATTATTATCTAAGATAAAAGTAAAAAATATCTTAAAATAAAAAATTGTATAAGGACCTAATAAAATTTATAATCAAAGTATAAGGACCTATTAAAACGAAAAAATTGTACGAGGATGTGATGAAATTTATGAAAAAGGTATAAGGACCTATTAAATCGAAAAAATTGTACGAGGACCTAATGAACAATTTGATTAAAGTATAAGGACCTAAGAATGTGTTTTGCCTAAATTTTAGTGATATTAGTATCTAATCAAAACCACTTTACATTGTCAGTTGTTATTAAATGATTGTTTATAATTAATTATTATGCGGTGTTTGTTTAGTGCATTAACTAATGGTCCAATATAATATTATATAAGTATGTTTGTTAGATAGAGAGAGAATTTCCACGATTTAATGTGCGATAGTTGTTGTTAATTGATTATGAAAAACGAACGGAAGACATATTTGCAATCCTAGTCAATTATGATAACGTGTCATTAAATTGTTGATAGTGAATTGTTTTTTAATTATTATCAGGCTTGTTTATGTATTATCATACTCCGTCACAACTCACAACTCACAACTCACAACTCACAAACAATATGTGTATAATAGCAATTAGCATCAAAGGTCCATTCTTTTACTTTTTTCCAAGTATTAACTGACTAATTTAATTAATAAACACACATCGATTATCATTATCATATATACACTTTTTTCTCAATGATCGACCAAAACATCGACTGTGTGAAATGAAAAAAAGACCTCGATGGATTCAAAATATATCCAAATCGTCGTAATTAATTGTGTGCCATAACTGATAATACGAACGAGTCATCTAAATATTCTAGTGGATCATGAATAATCGCAAATCTTAATCTAAGGATTTGACGTGGCACCCACAAGTTTAAAGAATAAATGGTGTAGGCAGTAGGGTGTACTCAAATTTTGGTGGACCTTTCATATTTTGCTAGTAATAAAAGAAATAATATTCTCTAAATAAATGTCGCACTTGGACTCCATACATATTTTAAAAATTAAACAAAATATTAATTAATGAAAAAATTAAAATGTGACTTATAATTTTAGCTTTATAACAAAATATGTGTGAAAAAGTTGGTAAAATGTGAAATACATTCATAACAAAATAGTAAAATTAAATAAAATATTTAATGATGGACTCCCAAAATAGAAATACGATAGACATTTTATGGTGAACAAATAGATTATCTTTTATGATATAAACTACTACATGTGCCAATACCTTTTCAAGTTTATAGTTGACTAAGGTAATCTCAAATAATACTACAAAATCCAAAATAGAGTAAAAAAATAATTTTTATGATACTTCAAAACCCATTCCACTTTTAATTTTTAACAAATAAATGGAGTGCCCATTTTGGATTTACACTACCTTTTCAAGTTTATAGTTGACTAAGGTAATCTCAAATAATACTACAAAATCCAAAATAGAGTAAGAAAATAATTTTTATGATACTTCAAAACCCATTCCACTTTTAATTTTTAACAAATAAATGGAGTGCCCATTTTGGATTTACACTATAACATATTCAAATTACTTTCTGGGATTTTTGAGTAAAAAAGGTAAGTGAATAAAGAATATTCTAAATTTAAATTTGATATAATTAAATGGTTAAAGTAAAATTATTTTTTAATAAAAACACTTACATTAAATAAGTTTGAATTAATGTAAATTGTTAAAAATTCTCTACAAGTGCGAACTGCGAAACATTTTTGCTCCACATTTATGACAGATCAAGTACTAAGTGTTTTATTCATATATCAGACAAATATTGCTTGGATTGAAGTCATAACAAGGAGCGGCCTTATTAAATGAGACGTTTCTTTAATAAATAGAATAAAATAGCAAAAATAGAATTTTATTATGGAACAAAAAGAAGCTGAATAAATTGATGAGATAAGATGATCATATATATTGATCAGATGCTCAAATTAATAAATTTATTGAAATAAACGATGAAATAATATGAATTATTTTAAATTTATTTTTATTACTAAATTAAATTTGTCTTATTTTAAAGAAAATAAACGAGTGGGCCCAAATTTTATATGGACCATGTACAATTCTCAAAATTAAGAAATAATAATGAAATATTGGTATGGATAAAGTAAGAGTCACGTCTATGCCCCATGTCACTTTTTTTATAATTGGTTTTTGATTTAATTATACGCATCCATCCTTATTTAATTAAGTTGGCACCTGTCTTTACATGGAATAATTCAATGTTGAAACTTGAAAGTTAGTTTTAAGTCACCATTAGACAGCTATGATCTTGATATGGATTAATCCAATTCTCTAAAGTCAGTTTTTAAGTCGTCTCTAGAATTTGGAAAAGCTTTTTGGAAATTAAACAACAATTATTTTTTTGTGTGGTGCAAAATTTCAATCAGGTCCATGCAATAGATTAAATGACGCCATTTCAAATGATTAGGCTGCTTGCCAAACTTTTATTAGAGATGCTTTACGAATTTTGTCATATTTAATGATTAAATTATGGATAGGTTTCCACTATTGAACGAGCTTAACGTTTGAAATGATCAAAGATTACACTGTTTAGTAAAGTGTAATCGATAATAATTTTATTGAAATGGAACTCCAACTCACTACTGGATCTATGTCACCATCACCTATATAATACCAACATTAATGCGAGGTTTAGAGTAATATTATTGTCGAAATAATGAGATGAGATGCATGTAAGAACGAAATATGGTTAGATCAATTGACTGGAACAAATAGAAAAACTGAATTCTAATGATAGAATGAAAATACAACGAATTGAATGGTGACACAATTGAAAGAAGCAAATCAACCAAAACGATTACAACGATCCAGTTAAGATTAGATTTGCTTTTGCATATATCTAAAAAACATATAATGAAATTTCTAGTTTAATATTGCCACCAGACATAGATGCATGCTTTAGCATATATCTGAAAAATATATAATGAAATTTCTAGCTTAATATTGCCACCTGAGATAGATACACATAGTATTAAATTGAGTAAAGAATTCATGTGTTTACTCGTTCATATCTGTGATTATTTATGTGATTATTTTCTAGTAGCTGGTATCAAAACTCTATGGTTCATGAGAGAGAAATTTCAATGGATATCGACGAACAAGTTGTTATTAAGAAGTTTGACGGATCAACTTTGCCTTTTTGAAGTGTCAGATTGGGGATTACCTCTATGACAAAAATCTAGTAAAGTCCCTAAAATTCGAATAGAAATAGATGGAACAGTCAGAGTGGGTGATGCTGGATATAAAGTATGAACGAGAAAAAAAGTTAAACCTATCTTTTAACTTTGGTTGACAAATCCTACTCGTGCCAGTGTATACGATATACCAGGACCATGAATCATCGAGTGGGTTGATTGGTCAATGTGTTTGTTGAAGGTGTTGCCTTCTTAGAGCATCCACAATGGCGGGGATGTCCCGGCGGACGTCCCAAAAACACCTCCTGCCACGTCATAAAGACCTCCCACTGCACTGCCACGTCATAAGGACATCCCACTGCACAATGGCGGACATCCCGGCGGATGTCCCGCGCGGACATCCACAATAAAAATTCACCAATTCACCAAATTAATCAATTTACGAAATGTATAAATTTTACAGAATTTAATTTTCGACACGAATACAGATGGATAAATTTCGACAATGATAATTTCATTAAAAAAAATAGAAAAAAAGTACATTTCAAAATAAAAAAATGACTAAACAAATTACATTATAAATATCAACGATGACGACCCCTCCGCGTCCATAGCTCTTCAATTATATTATTCTGAAGTTGAATATGGGTTTGTCGTTGGCGCATGTCGGCAAATGCACGGATCTGATCGTTCTCTCCATGGGGTTCCCTCGTATGTACATTGGCGGTGGCCACGCCGTGGCTTGGACCGGCAGCATCAACATCATCACTGGCCCAATCAGTTAGGGTTGGAAAAGGAAAAGTTTGGAAACAACTGCCATCGAGATAATATGCTCAATAGTTAAAATGTGTGACCCCTCCTATCAAACTATGTGTGCCAGTTATATGATTTTATATGCTAATCTGTGAATTATATGATTGAATATGATCTTTCGCGTGATGATTATATTTAGGTGTTAAGTATGTGATTAATAAATGATACTTCACCCGTTCCGCCTTAATAGAGACGTTTCATTTTTGCATTCATTTTTGAAAAATAATACTCCCTCCATCCCGCAATAGGAGTCTTATTTGGTTATGTTATAGGTGAAATGTAAAGAAAAGTGATTTGAATAAGTTAGTGGAATATGAGTCTCAATTATATATACTCCCTTCATTCATTGAAAATGACCTACTTTCCTTTTGGTTTATCCCAATCAAAATGACCTATTACTAAAAATGGAATCACATTATCTCTAGTTTATTACCCATCTCTTACTTTACTCTCTCTAATTAACACACAAAATAAAATTGCATAAAATTTCGTATCGTCCAAGGAAGAGGTCATCTTCCTTGGGACGGAGGGAGTACTAGTTTAACAATAAAATGTGAGTGGAAAAATTGGTGGAATATGGAGCCTACTTATCATTTATGTAAAAGTGAAATAAGAGTCTTATTATGATGACTCTTATTGTGAGACGGGAGTGAGTAATAAATAGTTAAAGTAGAGAAAAATAAAATAAGGGAGAGAATAATGTAGAGAAGAGTCTTCGATACAGGATTCACAAGCACCACCACCGCAAAGAGAAGAATCCACTTACACCATAGAGATAGAGTAGAAAATGATCATTTACCGCGATGCATATGGAGGGGGACTGGCCTAGTTATTCCCAATTTAGGGGGTGGGGGAGTTTGTACCATATATTTCATTGGTAGACACCACTTGTGTCACGACCGCCCTTTTTAGGGTCATTATATGCGGGTGGTCGCGACTAATGAAACTTTAAGAAAGGATAATTTTATAGGGTTTCAATAAAGTGTTTGACAAAGATAATTAATGTTCCAATAACGAGGGAAAATCAGAATAAATGCTTAAGTTTTAAAACCAAAATCAACAACTATCATATTTATAATCCAAGAGTGAAAAGGAATTCAAAAACATAATTGGAAAAAAATAGTATTATCTCAGCGGAAACGTTCAAGACAAAGAGTGACGTCATGTGTGAAGACACGACGTCACTCGAAATTCAGGTAATAACCAACAATACTCCAATTTAAGCTCAACACCACTCAGCTCGTCGCCGCTCAACCTGCACACAGGGAAAACATATGCAGGGCAGAGTACTATAAAATACTCAATGGACTCATGCCGAAAACAAGTTATCAAAAAAATATTTATATTTATCATGCCACTGTAGGTAACCATCGGGGTTTTTGCTTTTGAAAGACTCGAGGCACCAAAATATTCTATCGTTCAAAAATCGCGGTGCGCAGCCATTTTCTCATAGACGTTTACCATATCTGCTCATACATGACTTGAAATGTGGCCACAAATCAAGTCACTAGACCGGCCAACCCAACTCGTACGTTGGCACACGGTCTACTATAGGTGTACACTAATCCAAGTAGGATTTGCGGCCCTACAAGTACCCGAATTCGATTTAAATAATAAATGGCAAACCCATTTCAGATAGGCACGTTAAAATAGTTAGGACATTGTCCTTATTTATAAGAGAGCCCATCTCGAGTCCTTAATCCGAATTTATATTCTTTCCCTTGCGATTACGATTCACTTGCATGATATCACCTTGGGAATTTAAAAAAAAAACAATAGATCAACACAAGGAATCAAGCAATAATTAAGATGCATGCATTCTAAGGCTTCGATTATTTTCTTATCGATAAGATTACAATTTTTCTCAATTAGAAATTTGATTATTTCGATTAATCCGGCCGCCCAAGGCATCGCAGCCCCCAACAAAATTTGCAATGGGATAATTCGGTCCACGGATATTTAATTAACTCCATTTCAATCCATAAGTGAATATTTTAAAATAATCCAGTTCAAAAGCAAGCAGCCCAAAATTAATCACCAAATAGCCCAACAAATGATAAAACAAATACTTCCAAGATAAATCAAATACTCCCAAGCCCAATTCAAAGTAAGACCTTTGATTGAAAAAAAAAATAAGAAAAAGGGTTTGAAAACTCCCCATTTCAAAACACACGTAACCACTCACATGCCCATCTTAAATCAAACACAAAAATATTTTAGAGGAATGAGACAATTATATACGAAAACAGAAACTCCCATTCCTCAACTCAATCGTGACTCTCTCTCCCTCTCTATTGTAAAACTTGAAACAAAGAACACACACAAATTCTCCAACTTTGAGGAACTCACACACCACCGTCGTCGCACGGGCGCCCTCGATCTCACGTCCGATTCACCCCGAACAGCCCCGCAAGATAAGCTCTTAATTTTGATCTTTGACAGTTTATTCTTTTAATCGGTTTGTTTCGATTGTTAAAAATTGTAGTATACGGTGGTGTATGAAGTTGGATTTGGGTAGAAGAAGTCAGAAGTGTATACCTTCAACAACAGATAGTACACGGATTGGCTTATCAACGGAATCGTGGCTCCTGTTTATCTCCTCCCTTGGTTTCTGCCTGAAAGTGTCAATGTGTGAACTTATCTTATGAGCGGTGGGTTGAAAGATGAACTTGTTTCGCTGCTTCCTCGGCCGTCGTGAGAGTATTGTGATTTTTTTGAGTGTGAGGCGGAAGGGCTAGGGTAGAGGAATTATATATAGCCGGTTATTGAATAAGCAATTTTTGGTGATTTATTTCAATTGATTGTGGTCTAAAATTTGGAAAGATTCGCTGAAAGAGCGTGAGACGTGGGAGTAAATTTGGTACTTGATTGACCGGATAAATTTTGGGAAGGAGATTTGAAGATTATGGAGTAATGCATGAAAGAGAGGAGGAAGATTGATTCTGGCGTAAAAAAAAGTTGGGAGGGATCTTTGGGCTCAAGAAAGAGAATTTAGGTAGGGTAGGATTTAATTAAATTAATTTGGTCTCAAGACCCTTTGTATTTTATTTAAATTGTTTAGTCCACAGTTTATATTTCACAAGATTAGACTTGTATTATTTATTTAATATATCACATCCAACATTTAGGTGAGCCCAATAAATATTCCTCGAAGGAAGGAGTAGTTAATATGTATCACAATTGTTTTGACGAAATTAAGATACGAACATATGTGATAATAAATAGGCGAACACGAACTAGATTTATTATATTTAACGTATAAAACGATGTAGGAGTAAAATATAAAAAAATCTAGAATGTGTATCAACTAAACATACCAAAACGCACGGGAACATCGGCTGCCTTGAGCCAATCCTCGGCTTGCAGGAATGGACCAACCGTGAACTTCAACACATCGTCTCTCTTCAACGTCTTGTATCCTCCCCATTTCACTCTATCTTTGGTGCTCGCCCCTGCCCCTTTGTTGTTATACTCTGCATAGAACAGAGTCTTCAATCCGAGATCACCATTCCATTCCTTCCATCCCTCTGGTTGGATCACATCCCCGATCTCCGACTCCATCACGATCGTCCTCGAATACTCCTTCCACGGCCTCCCGAGGAAGCTCTTCACCTTGGCCTTCTCCGGCTCCAGCTTCTTGTCCGCGAGAATCTTGCACTTCTGCAGCACAATGCCGGTTGTCTCCCGCCTCTCGGCCCTCCCCTGCGCCGTCACCACGTTCTGCTGGCTCTCCAGCGGCTTCCTCAGGTTGATCATGCAGTTTTGGAACATGGCTGCAGCGTCGCCGAAGATGAAGTCCACCGTGCCGGTGATGTGGCAGTTGCGGTAGAATTGCCTGTGGGCTTGGACGTAGAGGGTGCTCTCGTACCCTTCTATGCGGCAGTTGACGAATATCGACCGGTCTGATTGGACTCGTAGCGCCACCGCCTGGTGCTTTTCTGGACCGGCCGTGTTTCTGAACCCTAGCGACTGCGCCATGAATCTGGCTCCGATAGCAACTGCAGTTGTATTTGTGTCAGACATTAACCACTCTACCATTATGTCAGCATACGCACATTTTCAGATGTGTTATTGATAATTGATGAAAGTACAAAAAGTAAGTTGAGTTTTGGAAAGATTACCAAATGTTGCGGTCTCGAAGGTTGTGACTCCATCGACGAAATTCTTACTTCCGGTGATAATGGTCTTCTGTGATCCGTCTCCGTACAATGTCACATTCTTCATGTCCTTGGCAACTACCACATTCTCGTAGTATACGCCTTCTCTCACATAAATAACGTATCTACAAACACGAGACATACAAAAATAATAAGGGATGCCCTAAAATCGAAGGTAAACACTACTACAGAAACCCCTTCTTGTCCCACATCGATAAAATTATGACCCTGGCATCTCCTCTATAAATAAGTGGATAACCAGATCTTTAAGGGAGTGAGTGACTCATTTCTAACGACAACAACAAACATACCGTCCTTTGAATTTCTTAGGCATCGCCCCGAGAGCCTCGTTGATAGTACTGAAATTTCCGGTTTTGTCCTTTGCCACAGTGACATTCGGTGTGAACTTCAGACCGTTAGATTTCAAGATTCTCCGGTAGTGGTTATTATTCATCCAGTTGAAGACCAGCAGCTTCCGCTGCGACCCGTTGGAGGTCTCCGCCTCGGTCAGCGCAGCAGAGACCTGCGACGCCACGGAGAGCGCGTTGCTCCCAAACATCTTCACTCTCTCCAGAATCTTCCTCACCTTCTCCTTGTCCGCCACCTCCGGGAAGCCGTCGAGGCACGTCTGTTGGTACGAGATAACGGCGCTCAGCCAGTTGTCAAGCTCGGCCTTCGCCGTCCTCATCCTCCCAACACGCGCTCCTCTCACGCTCGCAATGGAGCTATTCACCTCGTCTCTACCGTCGTTTAACAACACGAGGCAGTCGTTCAGAGCGGCCTTTGTCATGGGGGTCTTGAACTCGAGACCTTTGGCCTGCCTCGTGACGTCGTCAACTACCTTGAAGGTGGCGACGAGCGACGCGCGGAGGATGTCCATGGGCGTGGCGGTGGCGTTGTTTTTGGTTTTCACTTCCTTGAGAATGCTCTCCTCGCATGTTTTCTTGTAGTCCGTGTTTGCGCACACCGACTTCACCACGCCCTGCGTGGTCTTGGGCTTCGGCGGGGGTGGGGGCGGGGCCTCCTGGTTGTGAGCGGCGACGGAATTGTGGTGGTTGTTTTTGTTGGTTTTGTAGATGGCGAAGCAGACGGCGGCAGCGAGGAGGAGGATGGTGATGGCGGAGATGATGAAGGCGATACCGAGGTCCTGCTTGAACTTTTGCTTCTTCTCCTCTTGGCGGCGCTGTTGGATGAGGTCAAACGCCATCGGTGGCGGCGTGTGGTGGTGTTCTTCTTGTCTGCCTTGGCAAGGCAGTTTGTTTTCCCGGTTAACATTTTAGTATGTTTGGTTGGTTTTGGTGTTTGGTTTATATTTGTGTTGTTTGGAACAATGTGGATTGCGAGGGCGTGGATCGGTTGTAGTTTAGCAAGTGAGGCTCTGGATTAGAGGATTTATAGGACCTCTCTAACTAATACTACTATTCATTTATATATTCGGTTCATGCAGTATAATGAATGATGCTTGTTTTAGTGTTTCCGAAATTTATCTCATTTAATTTTCAAGAAATATAAGTAATGTGTCACTAGTTTGCATCAGTCAAACAATCAAGAGCTAAACCTTGACGGAAACATTTTGATCTATTGGGGTATGTTTCGGTAGTACTTCCTTCGTCTCAGAAAAGTACGCATTATACAAATTTTAATGCATAATAAGATAGGTAAAAAGAAAATTTATAGTACATGTTTTAATCCATAATAAGACAGGTAAAAAGAAAAAGTAATTCTAGTGCTTACTTTGTCCACCATTTAAAGAGTTATTTTGTCATTTTAAATTGTCCACGATTTAAAGAAAGAATCATTAATTTCTTTTTTTTTCCACTTTTGATATGCAGACTAAGCATTCCACCAATTTTTCTCACTCATAATTTATTATAAAACAAATACTATTAAAAATGGGTCCTCCACTTCACTTACTTTCTTAATTAATTTTTCTTCACAGAGTCAATCATTTTCTTAAAACCCATGTCAAGTCAAAATGATTTTTCAAATAGTGGACAGATGGAGTATTATTAGTGGAAAATAAGTCTCACCTAATTATAGATAAAATAGTTTTTAAAATAAGAAAATGCATATTTTTATAGATACAACTAAAAAAAATAGTGTATATCCTCATAGACTGAAAGAGTATTTTGACAGCGCTCTTTTATGTTAGCACGGAATTAGAAGTTGTAAAATGATAGCCTGATCATAGAGAATCAACCCGTCTAATATCACACTACAATCTTCTACTACAATTAAAAAAAGAAAAAGAAAAAGCAATTGTATAAGTATCAAAACAACCAGCACAAAAAAGCATGGCAATTCGCAAACAAATCACCTAGCTACATCTTACAATAAAGTAATTTTGCCACAAATCATTAATATTTATATTAGCCATACATATGTATGTATAGATATAAATCCCGAGCCCCTCCTACACTGCCAACCCGGCAGTATACCTCACACCAGTCGAAGGCAGCCACGAGTTCCCAATAATAAACTGAGACACCGTAAAATTTCCCGCTTCAGCCGAGGTATTAAACACGCGGTAACCGGGCCACTTAACCCGAGCCCCCAACCCGGAACCCGGCCCATAATTCATATACTCACCATAATATAATGTATCGAGCGCAAACTCCCCATTCCACTCGAGCCATCCTTCCGGCCGTATCGCGCCGCTGATGTACGACTGCATAACGACCGTGCGCGAATAGAGCTTCCACGGACGGCCTAGATACGTCTGCGTGGTCGAGTTCAGCAGCTCTGGCTCGGCCGAGATGTTGCAGAATTGGATGGAGAAGCCCGTGTTCTCGACCGGCTCCTTACGGCCTTGGGCTGTGATGGTGTTCTTCTGGCTCGGGAGGCCCTTTCGGGCCACGATCTGGCAGTTCTGGAACACCACGGCCCCGTCTCCGAAGATGAAGTCCACGGTGCCTGTGATGTGGCACTCGCGGTAGAACTGGCGCTGGGAGTGGGCGTAGAGGGTGTCTTGGTAGCCGTGGATGGCGCAGCGGTAGAGGACCGAGAGGTCGGAGTCCGAACGGAAGGCCACGGCTTGGTGCTTCTCGGGGCCGGCCGTGTTCTCGAAGGTTATGTCCCGTGCGATGAACCCTTGCCCTTTCACGGCTGTACAAATAATAAAACAGCTTTAAGTTATCTCAACTGTCTAATTAGTGAAAGGGTTATTTTAAATTTATACTTCAAGAGTTAAATTTTCAGTCAATTTAAGAATGTTTTGAATGTTTCCACAATAATCAAAAAAACGTTTTAAGCATACACTTCTGTAGATTGAGTTGTTAACGGGCCTAAGCCAAACGGCCCAAACCTGACTTGCTAAGGGTAACATATCAAATGTGAATTGACTTACTACCTTCAAATTCGAAAAATTCGAATACAATCTGTACCTGACATGAATCCGTTAACAACAAATATAATAATGGTTGACACGATACAATAACTACGTACACTGTAACTACACAATAACGACACAAACCAAATAGGAGGTTTTAAGATGAAACTTGAAAAGTTACTCCCTCTGTCCCTAAAAGATGTCATACTTATAGGACGGCACGAAATTTTAAGAGGTTTTATTTTGTGTATTAAATGGAAAGAGAAAATAGGAGTATAATTTTTTCTTCATATGTCCCTGAAAAGTATGGACATTTGGTTCGGCATGAGTTTTAATGCATAATTGATAAAGTAAGAGAGAAATAAAAATAATTTTTTTTAAAGTATTGTTAGTGGAGAATGGGTCCCTCCTCATTAGAAAGGAGGAGTTTCCAAATTAGAAAGTTCATGGATTTAAAAGGAAAGAGTTCATATTTTTCAGGGACGGAGAGAGTATATTAATGTGAAAAGACTTTTTTCCTTAAAAATAAATGTGTCATTTTTAATTAAATAAACTAAAAGAAGAAAGTGAGACATCTTTTATGGCACGAAGGTAACAAATTTTCCTTCTCTATATAGGTCAATTCTCTATACCAAATTCAGTAAGTAAAGTGTTAAAAGCATTTCACCGGACGTGATATTATATAGATATACACCGACACAGCCATATGCACATTTTCATGTATTGTTTCCAAATTCGTGATAAAAGAATAAAATATCATGAAACATGAACTGAATCACCCGGTATGGGTACATATTATGAAGATTTTTGTAGCCCCAACACATATACTATATGTTAATTCATAAACATAGACACTGAAATATTTTTAATCTTAAATTTTCAATAAATCAACATCCCATGAGACCTGCCCCATGTGCCTTGGATATGGATAATTTCCTATTCATATATGCAAAGCAATAAATTGATGCGTTGGCCCCCCTACTCTGATGGATTATTAGTGAATTAGATTTGTGATGCCATTTCCAAACCTACATATATTAAATGCAGCAAAGACGTATCTATCCAATAATATTAAATTAATAGTTGGGACGACATTTTCTCAGACAGTCTGGTAGCATTCAATTCGTTAATTAATAATGCATATGCCTGTTCCAATCGAACTAAACATGCAATAGTGCAGTCTTTTCTATTTGTACAGTTAAGAATATAGTATTTTTTTAAAAATTTATGCATATAAATAGGGAAAATCTCCAGTAAATTACTGAATTTCAGAATTTGAAATTTTCCCTCAGTTTCAACGAATTATTTTGACATCTTAGTTAGATTTAATTCTGGCATATGACTTACCAAAATCCGAAATGAACAAATCACTAAATCAGCCGACTTTACTTATCAAAATATTGTCATTTCCGACTTAAATTAAATTGCATATGTTTAATTTAAATCAATTTGGATATGAGGGGATAATTTGGTCGAAATCCAGCCGCAGCTAGCGAAATCAAATTAAATTAAAAGTCCAATTATTATTTGATAAAAAATCAATCAACTATTGTGAAAAACAAAAACTTGTTCTTTGTTTAATTTACTGTGTATCATCACAAAATAAATAAAATTGAGGAAGTTACCAAATGTTGCCGATCGGTAGGTGGTCCAACCGTCGATGAAGTTCCGATTGCCCGAAATAACCGTAGCATTCACCCCGTCTCCAATCATCATAATATTCCATTTCTTCTTACTTATCTCCACATATTCCTTGTACACACCTTTCTTCACGTATATAACGAATCTCTTGCTACTATGCTCCGGGGCTGCGCCAATAGCATCCATAATCTTAGTAAAATTCCCTGTCCCGTCCGCAGCCACAACTGCGTCCGCAGCCAATGGGGTGGACGAGGCCTGGAGCACACGTCGGTCATCGGATTTTAACCAACTAGGAAATTTTTGGCTAGAAATTAATTTTCTACCGCCATGGCCACCGCCCTTGCCATTGCGACCAGGTGGTGACAGGGTAGTGGTAGTAGGGTTAATGTTCGAGAGAATATTGTAGACTAATGAGGTGACTTGGTCTAGGCTGCCGGCAACCAAATCTTTGACAATGCCATTTGTGCCATCAAAGCCTTCTTTGCAAGTGTCTTGATTGATCAACGCTCCACTCAACCATGTTTTCATGTCAGCCTTTACATTTCCGGTGCCGTTATCTTTGCCTGTATACACCATAAAAGTTATGAATTTAAATACTTTTTTTGTCTTATTAAAAGTGGAATGTTTTATTTTTAGGTTGTCTCATTAAAATTGAAACATTTCCTAAAATGGGAACATAAATATCTCTACTTTTTATTCACTTTTACTTTGCTCTCTCTTTATTTATTCATAAAACAACACTATATAAAATCTCGTACCAGAAATTAAATGTTTCACATTTATTGATAACTATTAATGTGTTAGTTTTTCGAAAAGTGGACCTTTATTTTTTTTTTTCTTTTTTAGTGTAAATGAGATAACATATTTTTAACCACGAGCATGAGCATGAGCACGAGCACGAGCAACCCCACTTCACAAATAGTCACAGAGATATTTATTGAGTACTATAAAATATAAGATGCAAGTTCCCATAAATAGTTCGCGTGAGTATGTAGTCGCACATATGCTCGTATAAAGTCGATAACAATTTTTTACTGTATCCAACACATGTATCACCTCTACACCACACAATCAATCTTTACGCGCTAATCTTTATGTATCTCCGTCACCTTTTATTTCAAATTTAAAAATATAATTGGTACTTCTTTTTTCAACTAATGCGTCAAATCAAAATTTTGCAAGAAAAATAAAACATAATAAGCTCAGTATAAATAGAGAATTGAAATCACTGTATAACTTTTATATGCCATTTTTCCTATCACTAATTCGTTTTATGATAAAATTTTAAGAATTTCTATCATGGCATCAAAGAGAGTCGAGTCTATCGATGACTAAGGACTAAATTTAACTAACCCAAAATGAAACAATTTCATATATATGGAAACCAATTAGACAAAATTGTTGTACTTTCCCTGTCTCTAATAATTTGTCATCATTTAATTCGGCATGAGTTTAAGAAATGTAAAGAAAAGTGAATTTAGAAAAAGTTGATGGGTATATGATTCCTACTTTTATATATTTAAAATGTGAGTGAAAATGAGTTAATGTGAGATCAATTGTCAGAAATGATAAAAGTGAAATGTGTAAAATATCTAAGAATAGTCAAAAACATAAATAAGTGACGAATTTTGAAGAGGATACACCAACTTCACTCGCATTCAATTCTTTTATGTGAAAAAATAAGACAAAAGTAAATAGGCAAAAGAGAAGATGTAGAAAATACCATTGGGATTTTGTGAAGCAGAGAGAGTCCAACTCAACTGGTCCACAGAGAGATCCATGAGATCAAGGCAGTCGGAGACGGCATTGCTCAGCCGGAAATCGCCGAATGCGCCGGAGAATTGTGAAACTATGGAGATCACTTGCCGGACTATGTCGATGGTGGACCTCACAGACCCCACAAATTCCGACGCCGGAACCTTCAAGTTTCCCAACTCCGAGGCCTTCTCACAACTTGCACAACATAAAATCGTTGCTAAAAACAAAAATTTGAACAAACTTGACCCCATATATTTCACGAGTAATTGGTGAATGATATGTGCTACAATTAATTGTTAAAAGTGGAAAGGAAAAAGGGTTAATTAAGAGGTGGCATGCAATCTGGAAATGGGTAGAGGATAGTAAAAAATGTATGAAAGAAGTGGTCAATATTGGATTGGAAGAATGTTTGTGTAATAAATAGGCAGGGTTGTGATTGTGATATAGCAAAAGGTTAGGAGGCAGGTGGGAGTATTTAAGAAGGAAGGTCTCCGCTTTGAATCAATGCTTCTCATATTTTATTCCATGGCCTAATTGGTTTTAAATTCTTGCGTTATATTTCCTTCTTTGTGCAGTAGTAGAGGCATTTATATGGGGTATAAGATTTAAACAGACATACTTAATTGGAGAAAAAATAAAGGAGGTGAAGAAATAAAGTAGAAAATGAAAATAGTTTTTATCAAAAAAGAAAATGATAAAACTACTTTCCCCGTCCCATAAAAATAGGGACATTTGAGACGGCAGGAAAATTAATGCATAACTAATAAAGTAAGAGAGATAATAAGAGGTAGTTAAAATAAAATTAGTGATAGTAGGACTCACATTATTATTAGTGTTTAATGGTAGACTATAGTGGTATAAGTAGTAAAATAAATTGATGTATATAAGTAATGAGTTGGGGAACTTTCTACGAATGAAAATGGATTATTTTTATAGGACGGATGAGAAGAAAAGTGTCCCTATTTTTATGTAGGACGGAAGGAGTGTAATGGAATTATTCATGGCAACCAGTTACCACATGGCAGCCCCTCCGTTCGCTGGCAGAAGGAAATCGTCGGGTGCTATCTTAGGTCTACTTGTTGCAAATCCCAGCCATATTAAATTCAAGCCTAGCACTTATGAGCCTAAGTTTCCCAACTTGATATTGAAATATTGAAAATATAGAAAGATTTAGTGGTTGGGATGGTAGAGATAATGCTTTCTCTATCTTTCTTTCTCCAAATGTGATTAACCGATATAAGGAGAAAGTGTATCTATTCATATTTACACCTATCAATCGATACCAACTAATGATATTTAACCATTGAAACAATAATGATTTCCTTGATAGGCATGATGCTCAAATAAGAAGATATAGTATATCAAATAAATGACGCTTATTATTTTTAGTGTTCCTTTTGAATCATGTTTTTGTGACACCGGGAACGAAGCCCATGCCCCTACTATTTTCCGATATTGGATCCACCGTAGAATTGTAAGTGATAAATAAAAGTAAAGGGACGTGATCAAATGAAAACTCTAAATATTGTACGAACTTAAAACTATGATCCTATTGAAAAATGTCAACAAGAAAATGTCAATAGAATTTCAACGGTAGTCAATGATTGATGTTGTGTTGATATTGTGTTGATACTGTGTTGACATTAAAATTTTGAAATTTAACACTGTTTTTATTGTATTGAAACTGTGTTGAAGCTGTGTTGAGGAGTTTTGAATTTATACAATATATAAGTTTGCATTTTATCACTACCTGTAAAGTAAATATCTTATGCTCGTAAATTAGACGTGGATCTGCATATGCATCTAACATTTGAGTATCATCGTCTATATATTGAATATATAATTACACTTGAGTATCATATACTCAGGGGCGGATCCATATGGAGGATTGAAGGTGGAGAGGGGCAATTGCCCCACCTTATATTTTCCATCCCATATATATATTACATATTTTAAAATTTATTTCTTTTAATCTCTTACTAAATGTCCCTCCTCAAATTCTCCAAATTTCTACATACGTGTATTTGCCCATCTTCATAGAAATTTCTAGCTCCTCCTCTGCATAGATATACTCCCTCCGTCCATGATTGAATTCTCATAGTTGACAGGTTCGAGTTTTAAAAAATTATTTGACTTTATGAAAAAAGTGGATAGTAAATGTTAATGGAGTGTGAGTCCTACTTTTATATATTAGTTTTATAATAAAATGTGAGTAGAATGAGGTAATGGAATGTGTGATCCACTTACTAAAAATAATAAAGGTGAAATTAGATATTTATTGGTAAATGGAGGAAAAAGGAAAAATGGAACATTTAATTAGGAGTGGCGAAACAGGTTACCTACAGGTATCCATACCCGTACCCGATTTTGGCCAAATTTGTTGTCTCAATACCAGCACGCAATATAACGGGATTACCTGATTGACAAACACAGATTTTGCATGTAAGGGCTAGATTTGACTCGTTTTAAATGTCAATCATGCAAATTATGTTATTAAATTGCATATGTTATACATTTGGTATTTTTGATGTGTTTGTTGATAAATGATAGAAAAAGATAGTAGAAAAAGGGTGCAAAAAAGCCAAGGTGTAGCAGCCTCTGTTCGAGCCCATTCTTCCAGCAAGTTTGAAGTCCAATCAGTGATTAATGAATATCATTCTCCTCGTCTTCGAAAGAGCTTCGTGTGGATACCTTGAACGTCTTAATCGGAGTTCTGTGGAGAAAGTTATGACTATTTTACGAATATTGTGTAGTGCAGCCAAAGCTGACAGAAATTAGGCGGAAATTCAAGGAATGGAGAAATTATTGCCCAAATCCCTTCTTTTAATTGCAGGATTCGAAAATATTATATTTTGAATTAATTGGAGGATACTTTTTTCCATTCTAAATCTTTTTCTAGCTTATAAATATTCATAACCTAAATTATAATCTTCATCTCAGAATCTCCAATCCTTCCCCCCTCTACACATTATTCCATTCCATCTTCCATGCATAATTCATTCATTTTTCATTGGAACGGAGCTCTGCAAATCCAGCCAAGAGAAGACTGAAGATTGAAGATTCAACCTTGAGTTTTATCAATTTCTTTCATGTCTAGTACTTTTATTTTTATTTGTACTACTTGTCTATGAGTAGTTGAACCTCCTTTATAGATTTTTTGGTGAAAACTATTATGAACATGTTTTGATTTATTGAATTGAACCTTTTCCTAGCTCTTGTGATTGTTTTGCTTGTTTTAGTGCTTTTATTGTTCTTTTGTCTGGCCAACTTTAGAACTATGTCCGTTTAACTAGAATTGAGAGATAACTAGTTTTACGTGGTAAAAGAAACGAGTGCAACACATAGGTTTATCTGCACTCGAAAGAGGGGACCCTTTGTGAGGGCTTGAGTTTTAGGAACTTAAGGAGTTAGAATCTAATATATTGGAATGAGACTTTGATAGTTAGAGTCTAATCTACTGGATAGGTGCACTCGAGAGAGGGCTTATCCTAGAATCGCGACTTTCCTAATAATCCTAGGAACACATGAAGGTAAAGGTTCTTTGAGATTAATCATCACTAGGTCGTAGTAGTTAGATCCTAAAATTCTACGTTCTTTAGCCTGCTTTTTATTTTATTTTTAAACTTGTTTATCTATTCATGTCTAGTTTATAAAACCTAAACCCAAAACTCCGTGCCTCTAAATAGTAAGACGCTTTATATGATAGTCCCAAAAACTTTTTGTTTCGATATCCCGGCCGAACTTTTGCTATACTAACACCCAAAATGGATGTTTTTTGTGCTAATAAATGTATCAAGTTTTTTGGGGCCATTTTGGGTGGTATTATTGCT
>NC_062967.1:44867086-44904061 GCF_023119035.1 Salvia hispanica
TATGTTGATCCTCGGGAGCAATAGCAATTTGATTATAACCAGAATAACCATCAAGAAAACAGTAATAATCATATCCCCCTAATCTATCAAGCATTTGATCAATAAAAGGTAAAGGGAAGTGATCTTTCCTAGTGGCTGCATTTAACATCCTATAATCAATGCATACTCTCCATCCTGTAGCTACTCTAGTGGCTATCATCTCTCCATTCTGGCCAGGCACTACAGTCATCCCCCCTTTCTTAGCTACTACTTGCGTAGGACTTACCCATTCACTATCAGATATTGCATAGATAATCCCTGCATCTAGTAACTTTATTACCTCTTTTCGTACTACATCTTGCATGATAGGATTAAGTCTACGTTGGCTTTGCACACGAGGTTTATGCCCTTTGCATTCTTGATAGCCTTCTGCCCCCTCCTTTCCATGGAATTTCAGTGCACCGTAGATGTTAAATGTGATGCTTTCATCGTTCAACTTCAATGTCAGCTCTCCCTTTTGTACATCTATCATGGTTCCGCCAGTGGCTAAGAATGGTCTTCCAAGGATCAAAGGCACCTTCTTGTCTTCCTGCATATCCAACACAACGAAGTCAGCAGGAAAAATAAACTCTCCCACTCTTACCAAGACATCTTCCACTATCCCCATTGGCGTTGTTGTGCTACGATCTGCCATTTGCAACGTGATTGAGGTGGGACGGATACTACCAACGTGAGTTTTATAACTTCTAATGTGGGGATGAGAGATGGAATAGACATCAGCATTACAAATTATGGTCTGAAACATACCTTGATGTGCGACAGGACTGGACATGGTCAGTGGGTTGTAACCCATTTTCTGTTACATCCGGAGGTTCACATATTTCCCAATTCCAGTCTGATACCATTGCTAGGAGCTATATACTCACAACTCTTGAGGAGTCAATACAACTTGTGAATTCAACAATCAATCTTCTTTTGATGGAGCGCACATGTATCCTCTCTTCGTGGTATTACGGTCTTGGTAATATCAACAGTCATCAAACAAAACAAAGAATCTTTCCTGGAGGACCTATGTGATTTCTGGAGACAAAATAAATGAATAAATAATAGAAAGAGCCCTAAATTGATATTAAATGTCTAATTCAGGTCCTTCAGGAGCATAGTTTGTACTTTATCCTAGTGCCACAATAAGGGGAGACAGAGCTTCATTCTACGTTTACATGATTCTTGTTTTGGTTTTAAGTTGGGTCTTAAGATCTTATCTGTAGTTTAATATTGAAAGTTTGTAACTTTGAATGATTACTTTGAATCTCTTATTGTTGACACTAAATGAGAAACAACATAACATACTTTCAAGCTCTTCCTATCCCAGGAGCGTGAGTTGCTGAACAAGTATAATTATGTCATCAGCCTGTGGAGAAGAGTAAGCGCACAGCTGGAATGACACATCATGCACAATGCTGATTAGGTCTCTAGTCATTAGGCGAAAACCACTCATTTTGATTTATCTGCTTGGTTCTCGTTCAGATTTCAAGTGTTACTGGAGAACTACGTTATGCCGATTCCTTGAGACTGCTTTACACTCTATAGGATGCAACAAAAGGGTTAACATATCTGCATAGTTATATATTACTTCTAACCTCTCAATTACCTTTTATTTTTGGTAACATTGGTGCAGATCTGGTTGTTTAACTTGGCATAGTTTTCTGACTTTCCTTTCTTCATGGTTAATAAAATGAATTCCAAATTTGGTGCGAAAACGTTTTAGTTGCTTAAGTAGAGGTCGAGTTTGACATGACTACAATTCCTGCGTTTTTTGTTGTTGGCCTTGCACTCTGGTTTGTATTAAAGCCGAGGAGACCAAAGCCAAAGATCAACTGAGATGAAACGTTTTGTAGCGGTACGTAGGGTCAAAGGATGACTTGGTATATAGGTGATGAGAGCGAGCCATGGGTAGGCGCAGGAGAATTGACAAAAGAATGAAGTGCGTTGTAATATACTTACTTCTCTCTTCACAGTGTAAAAGCAATTTTCCTATACAATCTTTCATGATCTGTAAACCATTGGAGGTGTCTATAGTTGATTAAACTTTTACGGCTTGCTAGTTTAACCATAATATTTTGATTGACTCGACTTTTCAGAACTGTTTTGGTTTATAAAACTATTCCCTCCGTCCATTATTAAGTTGACTTGACACAGGTTTTAAGAAATACTCCATCTGTTCTATGTTACCCACTTTTTCATTTTAGGTTATAAATTTAGGATTAATTTTTCAGTGTAATTAAATTATTATTTTAAGTGTAATGCAAAATCATTTAATAAGGGGGCACTTAATTAACTATAATATATTAATTAAATAATTCTTATTCAAAATATAAATAGTGCAAGTAGTTTAAAATGAGTCAAAACAAAAATGTGCGACTAACGGGATGGAGGGTGTATACAATCAACAATGGCTAGAAAAAGTTAGTAAAAATGTGGGTCCTAATTAGATATAGTATTAGCTTTAGAATAAAATGCGAATGCGATGAGTTAGTGGATTGTGAGGCCTATTACCAAAACTAGTAAAAAGCAATTTAGACACTTAATTGTGGACGGATGAAAAAAGAAACTTGAGACACTTTTAAGCACAACTCAGATAGTAAGACGTTTCTCCTCCATCCAATAAGATAGGTTTCGAGTCAATAAGGGGTACATGGTAACATTTGAAACTATTAAAAATCCTCTTTTAAAGAAGGAAAAAATTCTCATGGCTCAATATCAGCATGAATGCTTAAGAAACAACGTTACCAAAATTGAATAACTACCCAGTTCTCTCAACCAATATCTTTATTAGTTGGCTATGTTGTATAGATAGTAGCACAAGTCACAACCTCTTGAGCTCGATTAATATCTAGCGGTCCATGATTTGTGAAATAACTTTGGATTTGCAAGTAGGATTATATTAAAATGACAAGGTACCATGTTAAGGACCTTCTCCTTAACTGCGATCGGCAGCGCGTCGGCGGCGATCGAAAAGTGTTCCGGCGCCCTTCGTCGGGTTGGCGGAAGTATTAGTTTCAAGCTGTGCGTGGTTTCTCCGTCAGGCAGCGTGAGAACTAGGGTTAAAAGATACTCCCTCCGTCCCGTTTAAGATGACACGTTTTCCTTTTTAGTTTGTCCCAACTAAGATGATACATTTCTTTTTTTGGTAACTTTCTCTCTCCAATTAATACACTCAACCACTTTTTCTCATTCCTATTAAAATATTCATCTTTCTTTATCTCTCTACTCTAATACTTACATCCATCTTCTCTCTCTCCAATTAAACACTTTAACCAATAATTCCTAAAATCCCGTGCCGGCTAAACAATGTGTCATCTTAGCCGGGACGGAGGGAGTAATTCACAAGATATGTGGGCAAATAATATTTTCATTGATTGACTGAATGAATGCAAATAATAACAATCTAGCCCTATTTGTAATACTAGAATACTATACTCAAACTTATTGAATAAGAAAACAAAATATCTAAACATATATGGAAAAGATTTGGCGAATCAAATAATAACTAAGTGAATGAGATTTAGGATCGTATCAACTCCTCCACGGTTAAAATCCGCCTTGTCCTCAAGGTGGAAACCACGAAGCAACGACGATAATCGAAAGCAAAAGCTTTGGCAAGACGTCTCCTCCTGGATCAAACACATACCGAATAGCTGAATGTATCCCTTGATCACCTCCATAAAAAACCAACCAAGGAGAGCTAATGTGGCTGGCATAATTCCGTGCCAAAATGAAAAACCTGTTCACACCTTGAAGAATGCTCAAACATGGTGTGTCATTGCGAGGAGGGATCAACCTTGCATCGGTGTCGAGCGATGTTGATCGATGATTCATACTTGGAACATTACTGACATTCAAACCCAAATAACCTCGGATCTGATCATTCCGTTATATTGAAAATTTTAAAAAACGAATCATATTATGATCATAGTATGAGGGCGGTTGGTCACCAGTTCAGATATTCACGACCAAGAAGTACTGGATTCTCTTTCAGATAGGCCCTGAAAGGAGAAGGAAGGGTGGAATGCCAACAGGCGTCTATTATTGAATTGACCCGACCCGATAGTACCCGTTTTGGGAACGTCCAGTGCCAAAGTCACTGAATGGGTAAGTCACCAATCCCTGGACTATGTAATGTGTATTCATAATTTATTTTAAAGGTAGAGGTGAAATTAAATGAAAAAAAATCAATCCAACCTAGCTGAACAAATTAGATGTATGAAGATGTTTTTTTTTACTATGAAGAAAAGTGTGTGCTCTAGAACATGTAAAGGGCCGCAAACCCAATGTTTAAAAGACTAACAAAAAAAATGGTTGAGTAAACCCAAAGTTTTAAAGACTAACAAAAAAATGCATCAACCAAAGGGCTAGTAGAGCACAATACCTGCGAAAGGTACAAAGCTTCCAGCATCCTATTACGCTAGACCAAATTTTGTTAACAGTGTACTCATTTTTTTTAGGAAAAATAACTCTGTTAGAGGACATGTCCTAGCAGACCCACAATAGCGCACACCAAGTTGTGTAACATGAGTATTAATAGATAATTCCTCTGCCCTAATAAAATAGAGACTTTGAAAATGACATATATTTTAATGGGGAATCCATAAAGTAGGAGACATAAAAAGAAAAAAATAATTGCAAATTTTTAGTGTAAATATGTGGCTTATGTCTTTTTTCTTTGTATAGTGGTGAAATTTGATGGTCAAAATATGTGGCTTATGTCATAAGAGAGAAAAATCTACCAAAATTGAAAACGAGCTAATTTTGTAGGACCGACTAAAATAGAAAATTGTAACTACTAATTTAGGGACGGAGGGGGTATTAGAAAATATATATTGAATGTAGGTAGTGTTAGAAAAATAGTGGGTTACATAAGATTACATTGTAAAGAGTTAACTATAAATTTAATCCCTGAAAAATTAAATTTGTATTTTTTAGAAGATCTTGATGTTTTAAAATGTTTTGGGAAATTTAAAACATTTTAGAAGATATAAGAGTTTTAAAATGTTTTAAAACATGATGTTCAGTGACATAATTAGTGATTGTGATTTTTTGAGAAATTTAAAATGTTTTAGAAGATGTTGCAGATGTTAAACATGCTCTATCTATAAATACTTGTGTGTTTGGCTTTCATAAACCAAGTTGCTCACCTTTCTAAGCCCTTTCTCCTTCTCTCAAATATACATGCTTATAATTTTCTAGTTAAATTATGCACATCATTATTTTTAATTTGTAGTGGTATACTAGGACATGCAAAAATTTATAATAAAGTACAAAATAATGTTAGCATTCATTCATCATTCTCGAATGTTAAAACCCACGCAACATCAAAAAATGCAACAAAACACAGATTGGATCTCGTGCACTACATTTACAAATATCTAAACATATGGTATATGCATTAGTCCAAGTTCCTCAATAAATCAAATGTTTTGATGTGGTAAAATAATGATCATAAAACTAGATTAAACTTTGCGTGAGTGGTTAGAACAAAAGTTAGTAGAAGGTCATAATAGGATTAGATAGATAACAATTCAATTTTGTTGTAAGTTATAAATCAAGTATGTTTTAGGCCCGTGTTAATTTCATTCCGACCTTAGATCAACGCACTTGAAAATACATATCAACCAAAAAAATTTGCTGAAGGTATTGTACGGAACTAGAAATCTAATTGCGCAAGTATTGATATTTTAAAATAATAATATTAAAATAATTAATTGTAAATGAATTATTTTTAAATTTTTATTAGACGTAGATGATAATTATTTTCAATGGGTCGTCGTTATATTAATAGAGAACACAAGAAAAAATTATTAGGAAGAGCTCCTATATATACTTTCATAATCCATATGTAGTTTCAGATACAAAACTTATTTAGGGTGAGATTGGACTCAATAATGATAAATATTACTTAAAATTTTATGATATACTCCCTTTATCCAATAAGAATATGTACTCTTTCTTTTTTAGTTCGTTTCATAAGAATATGCACTTTCTAAAATTGGAAAGTTTTTCCTCTTTAATAAGATGAGACTCATTCTCCACTAACAATACTTTAATTATATTTTCTCTCTATCTCTCTCTTACTTTATCAATTTTACATTAAAACCCGTGACAAGCCCAAAGTACATATTTCTTTAGGCACGGAGGCAGTATATACATATAAATACATTATAATTTAAATAGTATTCCATCTTCTATGAGATAGTTTGATTTACTTAAGTTATAGTAATTGAATTTTAGGAATTTTCGTTGATTGAATTTACATTTTATAAATTGAAATAATAAGAAATAAAGAATCAGCTTGATTCTTATTTAAACGTTTACAGTTTAAAAGAAACAACTTATTTCTTAATATTTTAATATATTAAGTATTATACACTTAAAATACTAGCAGATTTATTGATAAGATAATTAGAAAAGATATATTCCCATCGTTATTTTTAGTCTATTTTGTGTTGGGCACGAGTTTTAAGAAATACTCCCTCCATTCCAGTTTCAGAGTCTTGTTTTGCCATTTCTGTTCGTCTCAGTTTAGGAGTCTCATTTTTGGACATAAAATTAAACCTCATTGTTTATGAATTTTACACTCAAATGACATGACTTTCATAAAAATAAAACGAAACAAAATCCTAAACATATAAAAAGTCCAAAGGGTCTCACTTTCTACTACATCAATTCAACTACCTCACTTCAATTGTTACACACTCCAACAACCACTACCTCACTTCAATTATACACACTTCAACAATTTCTTAAAATTCGTGCCCTACCTAAATTGCACTCTTAAACTGGGATGGAGGGAGTATAAAAAAATAAAGTTTAAGTTAGCGGAATGCGAGTCTTATTTTTATATACTGTATTATTTATATAATAAAATAAAAGTAGAAGGTGGAGCTTACATAACATTTATGATATAAAGTAAAAATGAATAATTATAAAAGAAGAAATAAAAATGACAAAAGTTGATAAAAAATGGGGATGAGGAAGTACTTTAATTCTTAACAATGAGAATTACTGTAAATATTATTACCACACTTTAGACCACTACATAATCTAATCATACACGCCACTTATATTTATACTTATATTTAAATAGTGGAGAAGTACTAGTATATTATATTAAGTACTTTTATGTCAGTAATTTTTCAAAAAATTTATAATATAATATACTCCCTTCGTTCCATAGTAATAGAGTCATTTTGCCATTTTGATAAGTTCTATAGTAATAGAGTCATTTTCGTTTTTAGTAAAAGTCAACACATTTTTTCACACCTACTTGACTCTCTCTTATTTTTTTCTCTCTTCATCTCTCTATCTTTTTCATTTTCCACTTTATTCTCTCTTTATTTAACTCACCTAACACAATCTTTTTTAATCTCCGTGCAGAAAAGAAACGCCTCCATTACTATGGAACGGAGAGAGTATTATACTCTTTTCGTACCATTAAATATGAAACATTTGGAAATCGGCAATGGATTTTATGTAGTGTTATTTTGTAAGTCAATGAAGAGAGAGTAAAGTAAAAAAGATGAAAAAGTAGAGATAAAGTTGTTTTCATTTTATGAAAACGTTTCACTTTTAATGGGACAAAGAGAATATTAGTATATTAATCAAAATACTCAATCATTTGTTGCTTCGTTCTTCGAACTCCCGATTTAGTGAGAAAAACAAGAGAACGGAGCGTAAAACAATAAGGAAATGGAGTTCAAGGATTGACCGATCTGAGGTGCCGGGGCAGTGACCCGGCGGAGGATGGTCGTTGCATGAGGGTTTCGGGGTCTGCCGGCATGGCCCCAAGTAGTTCCGTCACTGAATTATGTATAATATGTCCTAAAATTCGATATTAGATGTACCCACATTATAATTAGAAGACATTACACTCCCTCCGTCCGTCATTAAGAGTCTCATTTCTTGGCGGCACGAGTTTTAGGAAATGTTTAGAAAAATGGGTGAAAAAAAGTTAATGGAATATGGGTCTCACTTGTATATATTAGTTTTAAATGAAATGTGAATGTAATAAGTTAGTGAAAGGTGTGACACTATTACTATTTACGGTAAAAATGAACCGAGACTCCTATTTGCGGATGGACTAAAATGGAAAAATGAGACTTATATTCGCGGATGGAGGGAGTAATTCTTATGCAATAGGTTTTATCGTATTCCTTCACCGACTGCCCATTTTGTCTTTGTGCCTGAGATGTAACGTTTGTGCAACCAAAAGAATGGTAATATTTGGGTACAAAAAAAATTACAACTATAGAATTGATTACATATTTCTTAATATCTTGAATTAAACAATTTTCATAGCCTAAAATGATTTAACTGGAAATAGGAAAATAACAGCTCTCGTAGATCTCATTAATTCCGATTAATAAGGGACACGGAATTTGTATTTGAGTAATGGTCATAGATATACTGATTATATTCTTTGGATATGTTAATTGTACATTATGGTCGTAGAATCATCTTAGATCTGATCATTTTTTCTACATTTACAACTAAGCCCTAAAGGGAACAATAGACTTTTCTTGCTTCTAATTAATAACATTGGCTGATATTTTTTCACTCAAATTACTCTACTCCTCTCCTGTCTCCTCATTTGAACACACTAATTTTTTTTTTTAAAGTTTAAATAAATGTAATAGTAGTATAACTCTTCCTCTATCTTCAACTGCAGCCATCTCCATTAGTGCTTCAATTCCCTCAGCACACGAAATAATATTCTTACAGTTTGCATAATGAGCTACTAAAATAATAATTCAAATATAATTACATTAATAAATCATAAATACAAAACATAACACGTTATAATATTAGAGTGAACTACAAAAATAGTCCCTGGACTATGGGTTTATCTCGCCCATAGTCCCTGGACTTTAAAAATATCGCCAGTAGTCCCTGGACTAAGGGTTTATCTCGAAATTGATCATTTTGACTTTTTTTAGTACGAAAATACCCTTTGATATTACTTTGGAGGATTTGGGCAATTTGATCTTTTTACACTTTTAACATTTTAAATCTAATATTATTTCAGCTATGTACTAACTTTGATATTATTTCAAAGTTATCATCCTTTTTCCCTTTTGTCATCCTTCACTTTGTTTCTTTATTTCAATATTAGATTTAATTTTACAAAATTTTAAATTTTAATTTTTAAATATCAATAAATTTTTTTAATTATAAAAATTATTAAATAGCAAAAATTAATAGTTATAATCAATACCCCATCCGTCCCAGTTTTATAGTCACATTTTGCCATAAAAGTCCGTCCCACATTTATAGTCACATTTAGAATTTTCCATATTTTGACATAAAATTTTATCCCATTATTCACTAAAATTACACCCAAATGCCATTATCAACATAAAAATAAACCAAAACAAAAATTAAAAACCAAAAAGTCAACAAGGGACCCACCTTCAACCAATTCACTTAATTTATTACACACTCCTTCATCTCACTTCATTTATTACACACTTCACCATCTCACTCTTCCATCTCACTTCATTTATTACATACCCCACCATCTCACTCTTTCATCTCACTTCATTTATTACATACTCCACCATCTCACTTCATTAATTACACACTCCACCAATTCCTTAAAACTCGTTCCCTAACTAAATGTGACTATAAATGTGGGACGGAGGGAGTATTTGATAATGTATAGTACTCCCTCCGTCCCGGAATATTAGACTCACTTCTTTTGGACACATGATTTAAGGAAGTGATATTTAAATAGTTAAAGTGGAGAGAGTAAAGTGTGAGAGAGGGAAAAAGTAGGGGAGAGAAGAGAGAAAAAAATAGGTGGAGAATAAAATAAGATAGATGCTTTTTGCTAAAAAAGGAAATGAGTCTAATATGTTGGGACATCCCAAAAAGGAAAGTTGGTCTAATACCTTGGGACGGAGGGAGTACTATATAATCAATAAGGTATGACAACGCCTTAGTTTTAATCAATATTTAATACAATAGCTTTAATCATAAATAGATTATATAACATAATTTATTCTGAAATAAATATGCATCTAATGTAAGACTAATATAATTTTCGTTTATTAGTTTGAAAACAATAAAAATTTACTAGAAAATTTCAACAAAAATACTCCTATATAAAATTTTTAGTAGGATCAAATTTTTAGTCAACTTCATAATATTTAATCACAAGCAATTATAACAACCGAACGGAGGCTAAATAGAATAACTCTTATTTTCCCATCATGATTAATATTATTTTTTTGTACTTCTTCAATTCAACTGAATATTATACTCCCTCCATCCCAAGATAAGTGACCTACTTCTTTTGGGCACGGGATTTAAGGAATTGTATTTAAATAAGTTAAAGTAGAGAGAGTAAAGTATGAGAGAGGGAAAAGTAGAGGAGAGAAGAGAGAATAAAGTAGGTTGAGAATAAAGTAAGAGAGATTACTTTTTGCTAAAAATGGAAATATGTCACTTATAGTGGAACACCCTAAAAAGGAATACAAGTCACTTATCTTGGGACGGATGGAGTATTAAATAACAAAAATTAATAGTTTTAATCAATATTTATAGTGTCCATGAATTAATAGTTTTCATTAAAAAAATTTATTGATATTTAAAATATAAATATTAAATTTAATTTTATAAAATTAAATCTAATATTGAAATAAAAAAAAAAACAAATTCAGTGAAGGATAACAAAATGGAAGAAGAATGATAATTTTGAAATAATGTCAAAGTTAATACTCCATCCGTCCCGGAGTATTAGACTCACTTCTTTTAGGCACATGATTTAAGGAATTGATATTTAAATAGTTAAAGTGGAGAGAGTAAAGTATGAGAGAGGGAAAAAGTAGGGGAGAGAAGAGAGAAAAAAGTAGGTGGAGAATAAAATAAGATAGATGCTTTTTGCTAAAAAAGGAAATGAGTCTAATATGTTGGGACATCCCAAAAGAGAAAGTTGGTCTAATACCTTGGGACGGAGGGAGTACATAACTAAGATAATATCAGATTTAAAATTTAAAAGTGTAAAAAGACCAAATTGCTCAAACCCCCCAAAATAATATCAAATGGTATTTTCGTACCAAAAAAAGCCAAAATGACCAATTTCGAAATAAACCCTTAGTCCAGGGACTATTGGCGATATTTTTAAAGTCCAGGGACTATGGGCGAGATAAACCCATAGTCCAGGGACTATTTTTGTAGTTCACTCATAATATTATTATATAAGTAGATACAAAATGCACTCCCTCCATCCAAATCAAAATATCCACATTCTTGAGTAACATGAGATTTTAAGAAGAATTATGGTGGGATAAGTATAGAGAAAAATGTAGTTGGATATTTTTAATGAGATGAGTTAGATTTATTTTCAAATATAAAAAACGGATATCTTGAGGAAGACAAACTAAAAAAGAAAGGTGAAAAAAAAGAAAAAGTGGACATCTTGAGCAAGTGGGACGAAGGGAGTAATTGACATGATTGCAATTTTGAAAACTTTTTTAGATACTATAAGAGAGATTGATATATTTCTCCCGGGTCGAAGCACAAAAACAAACACAAACGAGTAAGTAGATCAAAATGAGATCTCCGTTCCCAACATAAAATTGTGGTGATATAACAGTTGCACACTTACATCTGCTGCCAAAACTCCGCTCTCTCAATTCTAGTTAATGTAGATCGTCGGAGGCTCTTCTTCTGGGATCTAAAATTCCAAATGCAAACATACATTTAGACCATTTTCTTTGGGTCATAGAATAGACGAATAAAAGTAATACTCCTAATTTTGAACATGCTTAATTCACATAATCCTTTAAATACTCCATATATTTGTTCCTAACCAACCTCACTCATGCGCAGTTAATAAAGTGAGCAAGGAAACCTAAAGAAGGGTTCAACCAGCATACCTCGCCGACATTCCATTCAACTTTTGTCCAAATGCCAGCATCCACATTAGTGTTTTCTGTTGGAATGTTGTTGCTGGAAAAGAATTATAAGCATAAGAAGCACATTAAGCTTAGTCACGGGCCATTTTAGCATACTAATTCAAACAGGTGGTCATGGAAAATAATAATCCTAAAAAGCAACCGTGATAAAGATATCCAATTATATGAAACATAGAATGGTAGGCTTCGCGGAAGCAAATTTCAGCAGAATGTGGTGCATATTCAGTCTAACTAACCATTTTTCCAAAGAGTCAGCATAGTAAATATTGATGAAAATGTTGGAAGAACTTACATCAACTGGGTGGTGGTGTTGGTCAATCCAATGCCACTGGAAGCTGAAATTGGTTCATTGGTGAAAAAATTTAACTGTTTACCCGCCCCATTTCCTGTCTGTGGTAAGCTGGCTGGAGTTGAAAACGGATTCTGCTGAGCACTTATTGCACCATTGTTGGAGTTTGTAGTACCAAAAGGAGAGAAGCTTTGGGTAGAATGTTGAGGTTGGATACCAAAAGAGCCTACAAGGTAAAGTGGGAGATTAATGTGCGTTTCAGAATTCAGATCATTACTCCATTAGCATAACTGCACATTTAATAGCGTACCTGAAGTGTTGAAAGGTGAATTGTTTGTTTGAAAACTAGACGGCTGAGTATTGTTCTGGAATGCGTTTGGTTGACCAAAGCTAAAATTAGGTGCAGCTGCAGACCTAGATCCAGCATTAAACACTGGAGTTTTTAATGAAAGCTAAACTTATGCAAGTGAATGAATAATAAATTCTAGCAAAAAGGACAGAAGTTGCCTCATCTAAGACCTTGTGTTTGATGATCCACTCAATTGACTAAAGCTTGACACCTGAGAAGAAAAACCATTGTTCACGACTGGAGCAATTGTACTGCCTCCACCAAACATATTTTGAGAACTCGGAGTAGGAGCTGAAGACACTGGGTAAGGATTTTGTGCAAGTTTCTGAAACTCAAGTAACTTGGAGTTGAGCAAATTCCTCTCTCTCTCAACCTGATCAATGGGAGCAACCAATCAGTCAGAAATATACATATAATTACCATATTCTTAAGCAGCAAGAGAGAAAGAGACTGGAGGTTTAGTAAGACTCTAACACAGATTTTGGTGTGTTAGACAAGAGCTAAAATGAAGATCTATTAGTGCGAATTTCCCTACAATGGACGCTATGTCTTTTCCATGTTTGGCATCATCATATGCTAATGCACGCAACTCATCATAGCTGATGTCACCGACAATGTCACAGGAACCACTGCAGATTAAAGGAAATTTCAGTCATAAAGAAATAGACAAATGTTTTGACTTGAAATAAAGGCTATAAAATATCCCAGAACAGTAGTTAAAATGGTGCCAAACATGCCTCCCTTGAAGATGTACATGAGGTGCAATAGGAAAGCAGAGGCTCGGTTCAATTATTCCCTCAATAGTTTCTATTGTTATTGGATTCAATTATTATTAGTATAATAAAGTCCAATGCATGGCCGAATATCGGATGGTCTGCATGAATAAATAGTTATGTTCCAGGTCAGGATTTCATCTTTTGGGATCACCATCATTTGGAACAGCCTGGTTTAGTTCTATGCTTCCTCACTAACTCTACCAACAATAGGCAAAATGTTGAAATATACGAAGAATTCCGGGTACCATCCAGAGGGTTCAAAATTCCCCTTCATTAGGAATAAAATTGCAAAGAGGTAGAACTAAAAAGTTAGAACATACTTTCGCATGTGACCATAACAGGTAAGTTTCCATAGGGGTTTCTCATTTTCGAGATCTTCCAGTATCGCCCGTTTGCAGGACTCGATATCAGTGGGGTTGCACCTGTATAAGTACCCAAATCATATGAGTCAATAAACTTGAATAATAATATAAGAAAGAGAAATGAATAAGCTTTCCATCTGAAAGACATGAGATGCACTCACGTATGATTAGCAGTTGAAGGCTGATTATTAGCTTGCCTCGAAGCAGGAGCACTGCTATTGTTTACGTTGGAAAAACGACTCCACTTATTATCAAATGGCTGACAAAAAGACATCAACAAAATTAACCACTTTGAGATAAGTCATTTTTCAATGTATCTGTCACTAAAATATATTCAAATCTAAAACATAATAACTGGCAGCACGGTGGTATATACAAACACAATCAACTGCTTGAATAACCACAGAAAGAACCTTGACTTGATTTGGTTTGGATACAAAGCCATCACCCCCTCTTGAGTGTGCATTGCTCTGAACACCAAAACCAAAAGGGTTTGGCTGCGGATTTGGTTGCTGATTTGGAGTACGACTAGTTTGAGCACCAAAACCAAAAGGGTTTGGCTGTGGATTTGGAGAACGACTAGATCCAAAAGGATTGCTCTGACTTTGCTGTGGCGTGGTGTGAAGAAACTTACAACGGGTGCCATACTGACAGCTGAAGTGAAAGAAAATAGGCACTCATTAGAAAGTGCATCCAGCAACTGCAGCAATAGACCTATGATATGAAGTCATTGCATTTTAATCCCCAAAACCAAGCAGAAGATCATATAATCAATCAAAGCATCCAAATTAATCAACTGCTGGCAAGTTG
The DNA here is from genome assembly GCF_023119035.1 of Salvia hispanica. Lineage (NCBI taxonomy): Eukaryota > Viridiplantae > Streptophyta > Magnoliopsida > Lamiales > Lamiaceae > Salvia > Salvia hispanica. The sequence continues at coordinate 44,881,627 of NC_062967.1, forward strand.
TTTAATGAGTGAACATGTTAATTGATTAGTTCTCATCCCTTCAATTTCAACTTTTACATACTAAAGACTTATCTTCCAACAAATGTAACATCTCTGATCGCTAGGGCAACTCATCCATAGCGAGGTATCAAAATCCCCCTTTATCAGCTCGCATTCATAAATGGGTTCTCATCTACTGGTGAATAATCATATTAATTCAATTATAGCATCGAAAAGCAATTAGGTTGTGACGAAGAAGTAGTAATCGATTCAAGCAAAGCAAGCAAGAAAGCAGATGAAATATACCCGAATTGAGATGATACAAATTAGGAACAATGGCAGAGATGAGAGAAATAGAATCATACCTGCCACGCTGAAAATACCTGCAGAGTTCTTTCTTGGGAGGCATGATTGAATTTGGGATTTAATTTTGGGAGGGAAATCAAATAGGGGTTTATGAAGTGAGGAAAGGAACCCTGTTGCGTCACAGTGACGCCACTGGATACGCCGTTACCATTTTCCTGTCGGCTATTAGTATTACATTAAATTAAATTACAATTTTTTGGATAAATGTTGGATTTTCCGAACATGTCAATTTAATTTTATAGTTACTCCATAATATAGATATTATTACTCCACCGTTTTTTAAAAAATAAAAATTATAATATAAAATTGATAATTGGAATGATGAAAAAAAAAATGGATAAAGTAATTAAGAAAGAGGAACATAAAAAGTAGTAGACTTATTATCTCTCTTACTTTATTTTTTCTCCATTATAACTATTTATTTTAATTTTTCAAAATGAATGTGTATATGACTATGTTATTATTTAACTATTTATTTTTTTCTCTAATTTAACTATTTGAAAACGCCTCTATTAATATGGAATGGAGGGAGTATTAAAAATGATATATGGCTACTAATAATAACGGGTATTAACGGGACTAACGGGTATACCCGTACGGGTAGTGGGTATACCCGCTACCCACAAAACTCTAAAACACACTACCCGATCTCGCCCCATTTTCCGTTATCGTCGGGTATCGGGTACCCGATACCCGGCGTGTAGCGGATCGAGATGAGAATTACCCATTACCCACTATCCATTTTTGCCACCCCTATTATTTACATAAAAATAAAACAACACAAAATTCTAGACATACAAAAAGTCAAAGAGTATCATTTTCCACTATCCCACTTCAATTATTACACACTCCAATAATCACTACCTCACTTAAATTATTATACACTCGAACAACCACTATCTCACTTCAATTATTACACATCCCAACAATTTCTTAGAACTGGTGCCATAACTAAATCTTACTATTAAACTGGGACGGAGGGAGTAAATGTTACTGTTAACTCCATTAGTATGATATCTTTTGAGGAAGTGTCCAAAAATAAAATCGTGAGGACATAGCTCAAAATATATCATATTAATGTTGAATCCGAGTGTGCATCCACAAACTCTCACGTTCATAAATATCACAAAGTTTAATATATTGTCGCCCTTAATACAACCCCATCCGAAAGGTATTCATCTTTAAAATGTAGTACGGTCTTGTGAAAGTTGATAGACAGGTATAATTCTAGTGCTGATCTAGTTCATAGGTTAACTTTGGTATTTCTAAATTTAAATTTTCATCTTTCTGCAGTGCAACATCTAAATCCCATGATTATTGTGTCACATAATATGTTTTCAGAACATATGCTATAAATTATCACCGTACTTTGATCACTCGCTATTTAGATACGATGGAAAGGTTAGGATTCTATCTTGTTATTATAAAACTCCTTGGCTCTACTTTAATAACATGCTTTACCTATAACTATCTAGAGATGAATGATAAATTGCTAATAAATATGAAAATAACTGTTATAACCAAGCCAGCATACTTTTAATTTTAATTTAGGTTTTCTTTGTTACCATTACATGCAACATATAAAGTTATTTTCAAACTTCTAGGTAAATCCTTTGATTTTTGAGTCTTTCACAAACATTGAGATTTTCCAAATCCCATATCCTATTCTTCTACAGTGTTGGTGTTGTATTCTTACCTTTCCCGGCTACCTATTCAACTATAGTAGATGAACAATTTTCGTGAGAAGGCAAAAGCTTATTAGAATTAGATAATGATATTAAGAGTGTGGTGCCAGCTCAACCATCCTATCAAATTCATTTGGTATAAGCAACCTAGTACTCTTAAATTTAAGATCAAACCAGGTATTGGAAAGATTCTAAACTAGTCCTGGTACCGGACAGGCTCGACATGATTTAGGCGGTTTGGTTTTGAACTAAAATTGGCGGTTTTTCCCACATTCCAAGTTTTGTATTAGAGATTGCTAAACGAAAATGGACCATCAAATCCTTAATCCTGTGTTGAATGATCGGTAAAGAGGCTCATATATTATTCACTGATATGTTATGCTACATAGATACAAGATTATATAGCCTTAGGAGGATCCACATATGGTGAACCTAATTAGCTTCATTACACTAGTTGGCATCTTCTGAGTATGGTAAAGAATAATCAAATATCCTCTAATTGATATCTTCCGGATATTGGGTGATTTCCTTCTAATGCCCCACTCAAGTTAAGTAATGTTAAGTAATGAGATTGTCAGTACTTAACTTTTGCATAGTACTTCTTGAAATGACTTCAAGTTCTTAGCCTTTGTCAAGATATCAGTCAGTTGGTCTTCGGATTTCACAAATGACATTTCTACTACCTTTGCCTTAATGTTCTCCTTGATGAAAGTGTTTGTCTACTTCCATGATAAGCTCGGATTTTGCACTTTTTTAAGGCCTTTATTTGTTCCGTTTTGTGTATCGCAGTTGCATTACATGTCCATTATTTGCATATTTTATCTATTTTGATATTTTGACGTATTTTGTGAGAAATGTACAAAATAGAGCCTAAAAAGATAGCAAAAAGGCGAAGATGGAAATCTTGAGTATTAAAGTCAGCAAAAAGAGAACCCTTTGCTTCAATATTTTCAGAGTATAATATTTAAGAGTTCCTTCCACTGTTCATCAAGATCCAAGGTGTTTGAAGTGTGGATTCAAGAGAAGACAAGACTACAAGATTGAATCATTGGGTTCTATTGCTTTAGTTCTTATTTTTTTTTCTATGTTTTCCCTTCAAGCTATGTTTTTAGATTATTCAATCATGTGTAACTAAATCCGTAGAATTCCAGGGATGTGTTAGTAACGACTTTGGTTTATACAGCTTCTATTTATTTAATATTCGTTTTGTTCATTACTTTGCTTCTATTCTAATTGTTGGATAATTGCTTCATGTTTGAGTGACATATTCTGTGATGATCTATTGACGTGCAACATAATCGTAAGAGGAGGTTTGCATGTTAGAAGAGCGTAGTTGATGTTACAATTAACTCCCCTTAAAATGGTATTGTTAATTGAGGGCAAAAACATTAGGAGTCTTAGGAGCTTTTATGAGTTACAAATCTTGGATTGATACCCCTAGTGTCTATAATATATTTTGTGCCGCATGGACAATAATTATGTGACTCGTTCTAGTAAAGCATGAACTGTGCTAGGGTGCTGTAGTTGGAACTTGTATAACCTATAACTGTGAAAGCACATCCTTGGATTTCTCTATCTCATATATTTATCTCCGTTATTGTATCTACATTTGTTTACTTGTTATGTTATTTTTCAAAATTTTCTTTTCAAAACCAAAAAATTCTTTGTTTTTCCAAATAGTTGAAGAAGCCTAGTAGAGGATAGCCAATTTGTGATAGTTTTTCCCGTGATCAATATCCGGTTTTGACCTTTAGCTATACTATATATACTTTGTATACTTGCAGGTTTATTTAGTGCTAATAAAAAGTGCATCAAGTTTTTGACGCCGTTGCCAGGGAATACTTTCACTTTTGTGATTGATATCTTTCAACTAATTTTTTTTTGCTAATTTGGAGTTTACTACTTTTATTTAGTTTTTGTTTCAATAGATTTTCCTGCAGGAATGGAGAATCCATACTGTTACTATGAAGAGAAACAAGGAGGATACTACGAAGAATATTATGACCCCAATCAAGGGAGAGAATACTATTATAATGATTGCTCTGATTATTCATATTCTGCGCAAGATTACTACTCAAACGAAAACCTTGAACCTTGTGCAGGTATGGAAGAAGAACCTCGCTCTAAATGGGAGGAATTATTAGAAATATGCATGATTGAGGTGGAAGAAATCGGAAAACAACAAACTAGAGGCTGGACAACTTGGAAAGAATAACAGGACTCCTGGAGCAGAGCTTATCTAATCTTGCCTTGCAGGTAGAAGAGATGGAGTACCACACGGGGATCTTAACCACCTCAATACGATGCAAACATACACCGGGGATATTTCCTAGCTTACGAGAAATTATTCCCAAAGGAAACTGCCATGCGGTGCAACTGCGCAATGGGACTACCTATGAGCCCCCAAATCCATCAGATCTGGGAAGGACAAGGAGAAGGTAAGGAACGGGTCGACTAGGGACCTACTGTCGACCAAACCCAGCGGCCCGCTGCACAGTTTCACAGTGCCCCGCTGGACCATCATCATTAGCTGAACCAGAGCCAGCGTCCACTGCATCATTAGACAGTGGTCCGCTGGAAAGGATCCAGATTTCAGGACCAGTTCAGCGACCCGCTGAGACACACTTTAGCGGTCCGCGGAAGTTTACCAGTACACTCGGCATCCTTTTTCCCCACAGATTGACGAGCAAGAAGTTGAATGTTTAGTTTGCCAAATTCCTGGAAGTAATGAGTTAAGTCCACATCAACATACCACTAGTGGAGGCACTCAAATGTTTAATTATGCGAAATTTTTGAAAGATGTGGTCGCTAAAAAGAGGAAGTAGGGGAAATATGAGACAGTAACACTGACCGAGAATTGCAGTGCCATAATTTAGAAAGGACTACCTACCAAACACAAGGATCCAGGGAGTTTCACTTTATCTTGTGTCTTAGGGAATAATGTAAAAAGTAAGACACTTTGTGATCTTGGAGCAAAAATTAATATGATGCATTTGTCCTTTTACATGAAGCTCGACATTGACAACATCCAACCAACATCAATTACTCTGCAGATGGCGGATAGGAGTACAACAACACCCAGGGGGATTGTAGAATATGTATTAGTAAGGGTAAGAGAATTTATTTTTCATGTTGAATTCATTGTTTTAGACACACAGGAGGACAAAAATGTGCCATTGATACTTGGGAGACAATTTCTAGCCACTGAGGGAGCTATGATTAATGTCCAAAAGGGAGAGCTCACCTTGCGAATGAATGATGAGAGCATTGCCATCAACATGTATAATGCATTGAAATTCCATGGGAAGGCAGAAGGTTATGCGGAATCAAGTAGTCACAAATTGTGTAGGGGAGGTTGAAGTCACATATCACCGAGCCCATGACCCATTGGAAGCTTGTGTAGTAAATTCTTTTATTTCTATCGATGACTTATCTAACTGTGAGACTGATGTGTGTGCTATAGTAGGAGAACTCGATGTACTCCTCGAGAGAATCCTTTAAAGAGGACACAATTTCCTTCCCTTGCGCACTCTTGAAGAAAGAAAGAAAGAAAGGAAGAAAGAAAGAAAGAAATGTGGAAGCCAAGAGGACCCCCTAAAGTGGCGTTGAAGCCACTCCCCACACGTCTCAGGTATGCATTCTTAGGGAGGGATAACACTTACCCTATTGTAGTTTCAGCTGCTTGGACAGAAAAGGAATGTGAAAAGCTGTTGTGTGTCTTGAACAATCTTTAGTCTCCTTTTCACCCTGTTAGTTGTTGCTGACAGAAATTGACGATGGTTGTTGTAAACTCTGAAGGTCTAGAATCTGGAAATTCTGATAACCGACGAAGAAGATATCGTTGTTTCTATTTCATTCAATTTTGTCGCTAACGACTTCTGTACAACATACACTATTTTTGTAGCCAACAGTTGTAGATATCAACTTCCATAATTCTTTCCAATGTCCTTCACAAATTTTTATTTTATCTGATTGCTAAACCTTAGGTATTTGAATATCCATTTCTGTTGATAATTCTTACCGATGACTGTCATTGTTTTGATGTATGTTTCATTGAAATAAATGAGACTATACCTATAGAACATGGGTTGTACTCCATAATTGAGAATTTACATACAAGCAAATGAGACATTTTTTAAGAAATAAATAATACCACAAATGAAATGATGTATAGCTTAATTGGTAAGACATTTTCCCTTTAACTAATAACTCAAAGGTTCAAGTCATTAGGGCTGACAAAATGGATAGCGGATAATGGATAATTCCCTTCCTGACCTGATATCCACCGGGTATCGGGTATCCGCTACCCGACGAGAGCGGAAAACTGGGGGATCGGGTAATAGGTTTTAAAGTTTTGCGGTTACAAATTTACCCGATAATCCTGATAATACCCGATATTTATAGGATTAGGATTTTCAAACCTTTTATTTTAGTTATTTAGTTTCAAATATTTAATGTCCGATAAACTTTATTTCTATTTTTTCTCATTTTATATACAACACAGTTGCACACACATATACTATAATATTATATGGATAGCAAATGCGCACGTATACTATATATAAACCCCACATATGTAGTGTCTGTCATTAGGAGTCTCATTTGAGTTCGATACGAGTTTTAAGAAATATAAAGAAAAGTGAGTAGAAAAAGATAGTGGGATGTGAGACCTATTTTTATATATTACTTTTATAATAAAATGTAAGTGAATTGAGTAATTGGAATGTGAGGTCCACCTACATTTATAGTAAACGTGAACCGGGACTCCTAATCGCGATGGACTAAATGGTAAAGCGAGACTCCTAATAACGGACGAATTGAGTACTATTTATATACAGTTGTAATTATGAATAACAGTACACACATATATTGGGCACACACATACATTATATATGTACACATAGTGACACACATATAATAACTCAAATGATGTCAGCGGGTTTGGGTACCTGCAACTGCGGGTTCAGGAAACCCGATGCGGATATCGGGATACCCGTATAACTATATGGGTCGGGATTGGATAGTAAAATATTGAGCTTTTCAGGTTTGGGTATCCGCAAAATCGGGTTTGAATACCCATTTCGACACCCCTACAAGTAATCATATGTGTTAATGAGAAACCATTATTGATCCTCTCGATGTGAGAGAAAAAAATAACACCACAAAAGATATTGCACAAGCTTGCACCACACGTGTCAGCAGCTCCACATGCACCCCAATCGTGCCCCCAAGCCAATTGGCATCATGCGTGCACATAACTCGTATCCCGTGCGACTAGGTGTAATTTTTTTAAAAAATTATAATTTGTGAATTGTGTGTAATGATATAATCGAGACTCATGAGTGTATTCTATATTCAGTGCTTTTGCACTTAAAAGTAGTTGTGAGGGTTGTTCTATAGTTGTGAAGTTGCTCCATTTGCTGTAGATGCTCTTAAGGTGACTTTTCAGTATGATTTGATTGTGCTTAGGGCTGGCTAATACGGTGAGTGTATCATTTTTGAATTGAATACAGCATGAAATCTTATTATAGCAGGAATTTGTTTATGCTACTCCCTCCGTTTCAATAAATATGAACTATTTAGTTTCGCACGAGATTTTATACAATGTTGTTTTGTGAGTTAATTAAAAGATACTCCCCCCGTCCCGCTTAAGATGACACGTTTTCCTTTTTAGTTTATCCCAACTAAGATGACACATTTCCTTTTTAAGTAACTTTCTCTCTCCAATTAATACACTCAACCACTTTTTCTCACTCCTATTAAAATATCCATCCTTCTTTATCTCTCTACTTTAATACTTACATCCACCTTCTCTCTCTCCAATTAAACACTTTAACCAATAACTCCTAAAATCCCGTGCCAGCTAAGCAATGTGTCATCTTAGCTGGGACGGAAAGAGTAGTAAAGTAGGAGAGATAAAAAAGTAGAGATGTTTAATGTTTTACTTTTAATGGGACAACTTAAAAAGAAAAACATTTCATTATTAATGAGACCGAAAGAATATTTGTTAGGATTCACTTGATAGTTGGGACAAGATGATGCAAGATATGTTAACGTTGACAGGAAACACCCGCAATAATCAAGATTGTCACTAATATAACACGTGAAAGGAAACAATTGCCTTTATTGCTGATATGTACACAATCTTCTACCAATGAAATAGTAGTAGTGATGTGTCATGTAACTATTGAGTAGGTAGGTTAATCTAAAACTACCCTCGTCCTCCAAATTTTGCCACAGTTTACTATTTCAGTCCGTCCATGAAAATTTAACACACTTCACTTTTACCATTTTGGGTAGTGGACCTCATATTCTACTAACTCATTCTTACTCACATTTTATTATAAAACTAATACTTTAAAAGTAGGACCCATATCCCACTAACATTTTCAACCCACTTTTCATTATATTTCTTAAAACTCGTGTCGGGTCAAAGTATGTCAAAATTTGGGGGACAAAAGTAGTAACTTTTAATGATAAACTGATATCAAATAATTAGTAATACCTCTTTCGTTTTATTAGTGTTGATATCAAATAATTAGTAATACCTCTTTCGTTTTATTAGTGATGTCATATCTTGTTTTGGATTGTTCCACTATCACCTAGTCATTTATTCTTTTAGTCTCTTCTACTTTATGCCACTTTTACTTTATTTTCATTTTACTTAATTCAGGAGATGTATATTTTTTGAATCTCCTAATCCGGAAAAAATGCTTCAACAGAATAAATAGGATGAATACAACTTGTTATTAGCTTAGTCCATTCTAATTTATACAAACATTTTGATATAAATGTTTTTTTATATAATTGAATTATTTTCAAGCGAAACACTCTAAAATTACATATTTCAACCAATTCTAGCAAAACACTCTAACATTAATAACATCAAGAAAAAAATAGATAAACGATATTGGAACCGAAACTAGTTTCAATTTTCACTATAACAAAAATAACATCTAAGGACACTTTTTTATTAAGTTAGGGACGCTAATTTATGTTGTTAAATATATCATCGACGCTTTAAAAAGCATCCTTAGTGGTGATGTGCCAAAACAAGATAAGGACGCAAAATGTAAGCGTCGGTGAAATAATTTTGAGACGCTTTTTAAAAAGCGTCCTTAAAAAATCAACTTAAAGAAACTATTAAAAAGTGTCCTAAATACAAATTAGAGACACTTTTCATAAAAGCTTCCCTAAATTCTACTAATTTTAACACTACTCTACTATAATATTCCAATCTAAGATGATACCCCTAAATTAATACACCTAACACGACCCTATCTATCTATATATATAGGAATATCAAATGAGTTGTCAACAAATGTGTAGTTTTTTGCTAACACGAGGGAGAAAAACAGTTAGTAAAAAATATTCATCAGATTATCTCATTCACATTTTTGTTCTAGTTGGTAGTGAAAGCTAAAATAATGAATTACAATTTCTTACATGTACTTAATGCCATGAACTTAGCCGTAGCAGTTAAAATAAGATTAGAACAATCTTTTTGTCTACTAATTCAATATAACCAGCAACTCCACTGCAAAATAAAAACAGAGGATGATCAATTAGCACAATATAGAAAAGCAAAGGGTTTAAAGCGTAAAGGTGCTTCTGATCTATGTTAAATCCTTAACATGGCTAAATGAATGACTATAATTGATCCCATAGTTTTTGAAGAAAAATAGAAGCCACTTGAATTACATGAAATCCAGAGGTCACAAGATCGCCACACAGCGATAGAAACATACCAAGTATAGCATGAAAAAATCAAAACAACACTCCAACACTTTTGCCAAAGCATCCCTCCAACAACGGACTTTTCTTCCGTGCTTCCAAAAACTCAGCCAACATATAATTTTTCAAATCACAAGGCAATTTCAGATAAAACATATAGTACTATATTGGGAACTTTTGTTTCAATAAACTATTTAAACTGAAAAAAAAATGCTCACCTGATTGGTAGAAAATTCAACAATGTGTTGAGTTGAAGGTTTCACAATAATCTCATTAACACTATCAGCTGCTTCAAAGTCTCCTTTGCTTAGTCCACCATATTGTGATGGAGTTTCCTCAACAAAAATATATAAGTTCCCACTTACCACAAAGCTCTCATATTCAATTTTTAATAATAACTACTCATATATATATAAAACAATTTTTAAACAGTTCATGAAAAATCAATGTAATGCCAAATAATTCATACCCTAAATTTGTACCATTAAACAGTACTAGTATGGAATAAAGATTCAACTATTTATAATTGTATACATAATTTGGGTAAAACCACGTAATAAGAATATTTGTTGGACGCTGTCAGTTAATACGAGTATTGATTGATTTATGGCCATAATTGATTTTGTCTGTCTAAGAGGGACAATGTAAGCAGATAATAAATGTGAAATTTATAAAGACTGTTTAGTATATTTGGAAATTTTAATGACACAACTGTAACGGTCATAGCATATTTAAGTCAGCACCAGAGGTTAGAAACGGAGTGCAAATTCGCAGCAGATATCTTCAATTAATGAGCACTTAAATAATTCTACTAGTAGTTTTTTTTAAAAATATTACTCGTATTAGTTTAGTTCTGCAGATTATAAGTTGGCCATAACAATTTTAGGACAAATATTATATTTCTTGATAAGACTACAAACTAAAAAAATAAAATTAATTTTTATGGACGGAGAGAGCAAGTACGTTGCTATATATTCAATCTTCTTATTTAACCAACAAGGGCTAGTAGTTTGTAACATATTTCTGGATCTTAAAACATAACAACATTAATCCAACACAATCTACTTTTTCCATTCATGAATAAAAGTCCCAATTCATTTTTAATATAAATGATAATAGGTCCACTGTCTATTAACTCTTTTCATTTAAATCTTAAATAAAATATTCAAATGGACTCATGTATCACTAACTTTTTAGCATTCAATTTTTTTAAAATTTTCTTTGAATCTGTGCCCCAAGAAAATGAGACTTGTACACTGAGAGAGTAAGAAATGATTGAAAAAATAGTTTGTAGCCAATGACAGGTATAAATTTAGATTGCCATATGCCAGAGTATATTGTAATGGATTAAATTTGAAAAATAGGTAAAAAAAAGGGAGGGGGAAAAGGATAATGAGCAGGCCCCTATAAATATTTAATGGCCTGGGACCAAATTATTTAAGATATAGTACAAAATACATAGCTGGAATCTTTAAATGTTATGCCCATATCGCTATTTTTTAAATTTGTAATGACATGTTTTCACTTATGTACGATTATCCATGCCCTAAATCTAAAATACAGAAGATTTATAATGATATAAATTAATAATTGTAAAATACAATATAAGCTGGAAATCTTTTAATTTGTTTGTCATGGTTTTAATCTTTTTAGGTGACGTTCGGTTGCCATGACTAATTATCATGAGACTATCCATCTAAGATTAAGTTGTTGGATTATTTTAGTTGGAGGGGTGAGGCTATGACTAATAATCATGAGACTATCCATCTAGGATTAAGTTATGAGGGTCAATGTTATGAACTAAACATGATACATATTTAATCATGAGATTTAGTCTTGTGAAATGAACACTCCTAGTGTATCCGTACATAAGTTACAATACGTATACTTTAATAAGAGCTAGACAACTTTAAAACCACCCTATTTTATGTATAATGATAAAAAAGAGAGCCAATATTTAAAAAATCATTACCAAAGCTATTACAATTTAGAATGTACTTAATATGTATTAAATCCTTATTTTTCGCACACCGCACCGCACCCTGCCGTCGACGATCTATCAATTTGCGTAATTAAGTTAAAAAGGATATGTGAAGCTGGTTTTGAGGCATAATTTTGCGTAGGATATGCAATAATATGTTTATTCGTTTTACAATGTAGTTGGGAGGAAGATATTTTACCCAAGCAACGGCCGTTGATCACTGATCAGTCATACAATAATATACTAGTATTTATTTATTATTTACGATACTATAACAAATATTTGTCATATATCTTGGAAGAATATGCGAATCTTTACATTTTGAAAAGTCTGAAAGTTCTTTAAATTTAGATAGGAAACAGAATTATTGGCTGAGCCTGAGCATGTGGCTTTGCGACCCCATAAATTAATTATTGCAATAGTCGGATGAATAAAATATTGAATAACATATTGATATATCACGACCTACTTCACCGAGGTTCTCATGGACGATAATAAACTATATGATGCGTGCAAACCATGCAATGAATATCGGATTATTTTGAATTAAATGGTTTTAGATACAAGGGTTTTAATTAATTTAATTTTGATCAGTATAAATATAATGATATAATTGCCATAAACATATACTCCATTCGTCCCACTTTAAGAGTTTAATTTAAGCTCGGCACGAATTTAAAGATATGTAAAGAAAAGTTGGTGAAAAAAAAGTGGAATATGTATCCTAAATTTATATATATACAGTATTAGTTATAGAGGCATGTTAGGGTGCCACCACCCCTTAAAATAACACCATACCACCATTCCTACCAATCATTTGTACACGTGGACGAATAATAAGTTGTCACATGGAAAAAAAGGACCCCCAAAAAAGACGGTCAGTAATTTGCTGGTCTTTATACAACAATTTTTCTTGTCCAGCAATATCCGACACATTATATAGCAATCTATAGATTGTTGTGTAGTGTTTGTAATATTGTTGTGTAACGTTTATAATATTGCTGTATAAGTGGTGTCACGGTGTCACTTTGAGGGGTTGTCATTTTAACACAAACCATTAGTTATATATTAAAATATGAGTGGAAAAAGGTCAGTCTAATGTGAGGCCTATTACTATTTATAGAATATGTCAACTGGAACTCCAAACGTGGGCTCAGAAAAAATGATAAACTGGGACTCCTAAAGTTGGATGAAGGGAGTGTTGTAAATGGCATTTTTGTATGTAGTGTATTTGCAATAAAGAAGATGAAAACTTATCAATTTCCATAATTTGAAAATTTATATAGTATATGAGGTAAAAAAATTGTTGGGACGTTTGGCGATTAAACGAAGAGTCTTTCGCCTCTGCTCGGAACTATCTAGAATAAATAAATTAAGAATAATTAAGAATTGGGAGAGCAGTTGTTCACCGCAGGAACTGGAAACCACGAGGCATCTAATGGACGAGGGAGGCAAACGGAGGTGGCACCGGAACCCTAAATATTTTCCTTATTTACTAAATAAAACCCCATGTTTCCATTTATCCTAGAAAATATCCTACTCTATGAAACATGCGACCCTACACATTCGGAGATGTTGAATTAGTGGCCAAAACTCTATAAAATCATATTTCCAGACCCAGAACTTTAATTATTGCAAAACATACCCTAGTTTTGAGAAATTCACTTAGATAATCCCATTTGTGACTAGAACGGGATTACACCCCCATGATCATGAATTACCAATAAGCCGGTAAAAAAAATTAATGGATTACTTCCTGCAGAAGGAGTATCCACTGCATATAATATATAAAATGAAAATAACATAGGTAGAAAGTGGTGGATTTTTTATTGTGCGGGCACGGATACGAGCATCTCCAATGGTCGGCGAGCGACCGGCTAGCCGATTCTCGGCGCTGGCCGGTCCGCTCGCCGAACCATTGTAAGCGGCGAGCGCTCGCCGATTCCCGGGCGCTGGCCGAAGCGCTCGCCGATCCACTCGCCGCCATTGTAGGCTGGCGATCGGCGAGCGATCGGCCAGAGCATATTTTTTTCAATTTAATATCCAAAACACTATATATACGCGATTTGAACGTCATTTTCATTTGCACCGCTTATTTTAACGAGCTTTCTCTCTCTCTCTTAATTTATGTACAAGAGCAATAACGCGAAATGAGTAACGCGGGTGGTAGTGGTGGTAGTGGTAGTAGTGGTAGGGATGCTGAGGAGGAGTTCGAACAGCAAATGTTGGAAGTGTTAGAGGCCTATACGACCCGCGAGGCAGAGCGGCTGTTATAAAGGGCCTTGCAGCCACCGGTACCTCGACCTCGACCCGTTTTCCACCGCCGAGTAGTGATTGATCGGGATCACCAAGCTGCACATCAGCGGCTATATGACGACTACTTCGCTCCGGAGCCGCGGTTTGGGGCCAACCTTTTCAGGCGGCGTTTTAGGATATGTAGGGAGCTGTTTATGCGTATTGTCGACGCTTTAGAGCGTCGATACCTGTGTTTCCAGTTCAGGTACGACGCGGCGGGCAAACCCGGCCACACAACTATATAAAAGTGCACTGCGGCTATCATGCAGTTGGCCTACGGAGGCGCGGCAGACATGTGGGATGAGTAACTCCACATCGGCGAGACGACTGCCACTGGATTGTCTGAAGTATTTCTGTGAGGGCGTCGTTGAAATATTCCAGGGACCGAGTATCTTCGAAAACCTACCCCGGAAGACAGGATCTGGTGCAGATGCACGGGGAGAAGCATGGGTTCCCGGGGATGTTAGGCGGCATAGATTGTACGCATTGGGAGTAGAAAAACTGTCCCGCTGCCCTCGGAAGGGTTCTACACCACCGGCTACAAGGAAAGAATCACGATGATCCTCGAGGCCATAGCTGATTACCGGTTGTGGATATGACATGCGTATTTTGGGGAAGCCGGTTCGAACAACGACCTCAACTCATCGCCCCTTTTCAACGGCGGTGCCGGGAGGTGTCGGTTCGGCCATCGCTTTTGTCGCCAACGGCAACCGGCATGATATGGGCTACTACTTGGCGGATGGGATATACCTAGGTGGCCCGTCTTTGTGAAGACGATCGAGATGCGCAAATGAGGACATGAAGGCCTACTTTGTGGAACGGCGAGTCGGCGCGCAAGGACGTGGAGCACGCATTTGGTGTGCTCCGAGGCTCGATGGGCGGCTTGCAATTAGAAGTCCAACGCGTTTGTGGCATGTCGATTGCATTGCTTCTATAATGTACGCCTGTATTGTGTTTAATTTTAAAATTGAATAGTTTTTTAATTTTGATTGTTGTGGCTAACCTATGGCTAGCCTATTGCTTGTCCAGTTGCTTGTCCTGATGATGTGGCAGGAGGAATTTTAGTGCTGATGATGTGGCAGGAGGAATTTTAGTCTTGCTGATGATGTGGCGGGGAGGAGTTTGTGGCTAGCCTATTACCATTGGAGCTGCTCTTAGAGTGAATTGTATTTTCATTTTGTTCCTTTTCAGCTAGAGTTTATTGTTGGTTCTAGGTGCTTTTATATCATACTCCCTTTGTATGAAGATGGTTGAGTCGTACTTTCTTTTTTATTTGTCCCAAGTTAGTTGGCTATTTATCTTTTTTTAGGAAAATTTTTATTTTCTCTCATATTTTACTCTCTATTTATCTCTAATATTTTATTTTCTATTATACTTTACTCTTCACTTTAATATTTAAATATTACTCCATCCGTCCCAAAAAGTTTGTCCCAATTTGACCTGCGTTAGTTTTAAGAAATTGTTTGACTTTGTATTAAACGGAAGTGTGTAATGGAATAAGGGTCCCACATTGAGAAGATTGAGAGTATATTTAATGTCTATTTTTAGTAGGTTTCAAATGAGATTAGCTTTATGGGACGGACGAAAATAGTAAAATAGAAAACAAACTTTGTAGGACGAAAGGAATAATAATTTATAAATCTGGTAGTAATAAAAGAAATATTTCAGGATGGAGGAAGTTGTATATATATAGTCATCAAATGGGTTGTTCTATCATCAAGAAAATCATATTCAAAGTTATACTCTATTGACTATTCTTCCTATAAATATGTACATTTTTCATTTTCGTCTGTCTCATAAAAATATGAGCATTTCAATTTATGAAAAGTTGTCCTCAACTTAATATGTTACAATAATAATATTATGACTGTATCAACTCCCCCGCAGTTAAAATCCACCTTGTCCTCAAGGTGGAAACCACGACACAATGAAGAGAGTCGACAACGGCGAGATATCTCCCCCCGGATCAAAAACATGAGATCGTAGTTTTGTTCGCCTATAACCGACTATCGCGTGACAACGTATGTGAACTATTATGCACGTTCCAATAATTGCTTCAGACCTCTTCCAATTACGATCAAAACTTTGGTATATATGCCCTCCTGGATCAAATATACAAGACTGCCCAGTCCCATTATACACTTCGTTCGGCTCCATAAATACTTCATTTGGCTTCAGAGATTCCCCAATGACATCAACACCAAGAAATGCATCGGTCCTTCTCCCCTCTTCTACACTGACATCGGGGCTGCACGACAGAGAGATCGTAGCTAGAGGGGGTGGGGCAACCATTAGCATCTCATCTCTGTCATAGGACTTGCAATTGAAGAGCATGACTTCGCTGCAACACTTATCTTGGACTTCCTCTACAATGGCATCATCGGGTACGACAGTGGCGTTCATTGGGCATCCTCGGTACGGCTGGACAACCACTGCCGGTAGTGGTGCTGCTGAGCAGTGGTGACTCGTTAGTGGAAAACAGCCGGTAGTGGGTTGAATCTGGGCCTGCTTTTGCGGTTGTGCTCCAGGGAGTCCGTAAGACGAAGCTCCATGTGGCGGTGTCGGAACAGGTCCACCAATGTAGAATGGGTATTGCGGTGGTGTGTGCAACTGTTGGGTTGGCGGATTCCAGAAAATTTGATCAGTTGCGCCCCAATTGTAAGGCTGGTATGGCTGCTGCCAATCCCGGGGGTCAGGCGGTTGAGTGTGCGGTGGATGAAACCCCGCGTCGACTAATGGCGGGTGGCCGTACAGTGGTTGTGGGAGTTATACATCAGTTTATTTACAATCTATACCACTATGACCCATTACTACTCATCCAACAATAATAATATGCGTCCTACTATCCATTAATATTACTGTAACTATATTTTTTACTATTGCTTACTTTATTAAATATGCATTAATTTTCATATCATTTTAAGTTA
This sequence comes from Salvia hispanica, assembly GCF_023119035.1. Classification (NCBI taxonomy): domain Eukaryota; kingdom Viridiplantae; phylum Streptophyta; class Magnoliopsida; order Lamiales; family Lamiaceae; genus Salvia; species Salvia hispanica. Next base: position 44,898,594 of record NC_062967.1, read on the forward strand.
ATATCTCCTTTTTATCTACTTTATAATGCAGTTTAAATTCTGATACCTTGTTGCTTTCATGGTTTGGTTAATATTAGAATATAAGATAAAATGTAAAAACATAAAAATCGGGATGGACAAGAAGAGGCCCGGTTGTGACGAATAATACGTGAGGTCATCTCATTGGTGGCTACAAGACATATACTACTATTCTACTACACCACACTAATATCCTGTTTGTGTTTATATATGTAATAGTAGAAAATCTAATTTGTTCCACAGACCTCTGAATCATATAGTGCTTCTCTTCTCCCACCGACATACCTCACTTCTCTCTGAGCAACCATGGAAAATATCCAACCCGAAAAGCAACACAAAAACAAACGAAAAATCCTAATCCTCTCCGCATTCCTCTGTCTCCTAGTGGTGGCAGCTGTCTCCATCCCCCTCGCCCACCGCCACAACCGCCACACCAGCGCCACCTCCCACGCCGCTTCCTCCGTCGTGAGGTCCACCTGCGCCGCCACATTGTACCCGGAGCTGTGCCTCTCCACGGTCGCTTCGGCCGCCTCTTCTGCCGCAGTGAAGAGCAGCAAGGACGTGCTGATCGCGGCCCTCAACTACACGATCTCCACCGTGGAGCGCAACTTCTTCACCCTGAAGAAGATCAGCCGCGAGCAGCGCAAGACGCTGACGCGCCGCGAGAGGGTCGCCCTCCACGACTGCTTCGACATGGTCGACGACACCCTGGAGGAGCTCCACGAGAGCGAGCTGGAGCTCGAGGATTTCGGCTTCAAGAACTACTCCCTCGCCGCGCATAAGGAGAACCTCCTCACTCTTCTCAGTGCCGCCCAGACCAACCAGGTACAATGACACTTATATAATGATTTCAGTTTTTTTTTTCTTTTTTAATGATGTGTGATACTATAATATTTTTTATTTTTTTTTTCATTTGCCAACACCAGGAGTCTTGCCTGGACGGCTTCTCCCACGACGGCGCGGATAAGAAGGTGCGCGAGGCGCTCATCGCGGGCCAGATGCACGTGTTCCGCCTCGTCAGCAATGTGATGGCCATAATAAAGAATTTGTCCGACCACGAAGTGGCGACGAAGCTCAAGTCGGAGGGGAGGAGGCTGGCGGAGGCGGAGGAGCAAGGGGAGTGGCCGGAATGGTTGTCGGCGGGGGATAGGCGGCTGCTGCAGGCGACGACGGTGACGCCGGATGTGACGGTGGCGGCTGACGGGAGTGGGGACCACCGGACGGTGGCGGCGGCTGTGGCGGCGGCGCCAGAGGGGAGTAGCCGGAGGTATGTGATTAGGATAAAGGCGGGGGTTTATAGAGAGAATGTGGAGATACCGAGGAGGAAGACCAACTTGATGTTCGTCGGAGATGGCCGGACGACGACCATTATCACCGCCAGCAGGAACGTCGTCGACGGCAGCACCACCTTCAATTCTGCAACTGTTGGTTAGTTTTTACCTTCTTTATTCAATAATTAACGGTCAATGATTTAGCTTGAATACTCCACTAAAAAACTTACTCCTTCCTACTTCACTAAAAAACTTACTCCTTCCGTCCCACTCAAAATGTCCACAATCTTGAGTGTCACGGGGATTTTATGAGGAATTGTTAAGTCGAGTAAATATAAAGAAAATATAGTTTTTATTCTAACAAGGAGTTCAAATATTGAAAGTGGATATCTTGAGTGAGATTGAGAGACATGTTTTAAGCACGTAATACGGACACTTTATGAAGCGTTAATGGTATAATTAGATACACGAATCATCTCCTAAGTAGGATTAAAAATATTAGCCATTTGTTGTTGTAGTGCTCTAAGCATCGGAATTCCGGTTTAAGAATATAAGGGGGTAAAATTCGTTTTCAAAGTAACAAGGATTTTTTAAAGGAACGACATTATTTTGGAAAATACTTTTAATAGGGACCGTAAACTATGATTAACACTCATTTAACTGAGACCAAGTTTGTTTTCCTAATGTAATTATGGTAATCCAAAATCTAATGATTTAACACTCATATATTTCAGTCACATATTTATTAAACTTTACTTGTTGAGGAGATGGAGACAAAACGGTGATGTGCTGGAAAGAAATTGATGTTTTTGGAGTATTATTGTTATTTTGAGGCTTTAAATCTATGGGGCCATAAACTGATTCTAAATTCTTTGGATATGGTATAAACCATTTCTGACTTTTCTCCATTTGAAATTGTTGTTCACTACCGCTATGGGGAAACGCATACGTACTGACTAAATAAATTGATGTTTGTGGTTTTTAACTTATAAATGGTAGCCTAGTTTTGGTGAAAAATAGGCGTCGGTACAATAAGACAAAAACATTTTTAAATATCAAGCTAAATTATATACGTATCTAATTTATACAAGTTTTCTTCCATAAGAAATTCAGGTCATGATAACATTTTTGCTTATTTTAATATGTGTCTCTATTTTACATAGTTGATTAATTAATTGATTTTATTATTTATTTTAATTAATATTATTGATGCAATACATGAGCTCATTTTCTATGCACACATCCATCAACCCTTCTTTCTTTATTGTTGATAAACTATACTATCAACCCAAGATCTGGCTCAGAAGTTTCCCCGATATATCTTCTACTTTAATAATAAGTAAATTATTGTTAACAAAATTAAACTTAGACATAGGACGAAACGAATTTATGTCCATACGAGGATAACAGAAATATCTCAAGAATTAATATCAATAATTTTTTTTTCAATTTTCATCTAATAACGTTTTAATAAAAGTTTGAGATAATAAACTAAGATTCACTAATTAAAGTGCATGACAAAGGATCTATCAATTCTTTAAGATTTTTTTTATGATTAAATGAACATAAATTTAAAGGTCACGAATATTTTTAATGGTGATACTAAATGTAGAATTTTGACGCGTGCAGCGGTGGTCGGCGGCGGGTTTTTGGCCCGGGACATCACCTTCCAAAACACGGCAGGTCCGTCAAAGCACCAAGCCGTGGCCCTCCGCGTGAACGCCGACCTCTGCGCCTTCTACCGGTGCGACATGCTTGCCTACCAGGACACCCTCTACGTCCACTCCCTCCGCCAGTTCTACACCGGCTGCATCATCGCCGGCACTGTCGACTTCATCTTCGGCAACGCCAACGCGGTCCTCCAGAACTGCGACATCCACGCGCGCCGCCCCAATTCGGGCCAGCGCAACATGGTGACCGCCCAGGGCCGCGACGACCCCAACCAGAACACGGGCATCGTGATCCAGAAGTGCCGCATAGGCGCCACCTCGGACCTCAAGCCCGTGCAGAGCAGCTTCCCGACGTACCTCGGGCGGCCGTGGAAGGAATATTCGAGAACGGTGGTGATGCAGAGTGACATCAGCAATGTGATCCATCCGGCTGGGTGGTATGAGTGGAATGGCAACTTCGCTCTTGCTACTCTTTTCTATGCTGAGTATCAGAACACCGGCGCCGGCGCTCCCACGGGGAATAGGGTCAAGTGGGGAGGGTTTAGGGTGCTGACGAGCGCGTCGCAGGCGCAGCCGTTCACCGCCGGGAATTTTATTGGTGGTGGGAATTGGTTGCAGGCGACCGGCTTCCCCTTCTCTCTTGGGCTTTAATTTGCCTATAATTGTGTTTTTTGATGAATAAATCTGTTTGTAATTTGTTTTTCTTTTTACGTTTTGTTTCCAATTTGTATTTCCATGAATAAGTTGTTTTATCTTTTCCAACTCCAAGATTACATGTTACTAGCATGTAAGGATGGAGCAAGAATGGTAAGACCAACAAGATAATTAGCAATGATGTTGAAGCCACGTCCCCAACACCTCATGAAGTAGAATTATATTTTAATTTTATGAGTATTGAGTATGATAACATCACCAATTGTATTTTGTCATGTCAAAGGCTTAAAATACAGCTACAAAACCAGTCCCAATCCATTTTTCATCTGTCACGTCAGCATTTTAAATTTCAGCCATAACACTTCTAATAAGTTAGCCACAACATCAGGTTAAAGATATAAAAACTACAAGCAAAAATCTCAATGATTACGGGATCCAAATGTAAGAATATTTATATTCTTATTTGACCTATGTGTCTATTGGTTTGATTTTATGGATCATGTTTATATTAAATGTTAAAGATTCTAATATAAAAGACGATACCATAATAGATTGGATTCGATTAAAGAATTAGAATTGGGTGTATTGATAACCCTCCTCTCTTACCTCATAATTAAATATACTTGTATATGAAATGAGTATATATATATATATATATATATATATATATTAATAAATGCGTGTGCCGTGAATTTAATATAAGAAATGATTGACTTTGATATTATTAATATTAAAGTAATGGTTGAGTTTCTACATAATTGAATGGACGGTTAATGGTGGTTAATTAAGGATAAGAACATTTATTAGTTCGTTAATTAACTTCCATTAATGAAAAGACACGTCTATTACTTGAAAGTGTATGATGTCTATATAAATAAGATTACAACGAGGGAATTATACATGAAATTTTTCAACATGAGAGATTCATGAAATACATGCAGCAAAGTAAATTGCATGAGAAAAGTAAATTGCATGATAATTTCCTTACTACAATTATTGTATAGATATACACTCACGGCATTCAAGTATATATTTATATATATATACATTAAAGTTATTGATTCTTTATCCATTAAAAGAATCAATAAATGCTAGAGGTCAAATAGGGGCAACATCAATTGGAGAATGCAGTCAATGAAAGGACGAACATCAAATGGTGGATTCAACCTCTACATCAAAGAAGAAAGCATGGATGTAGGTTAGTGATTTTATCTTCACTTATAGTATAAATGTTATGGTTAATTAATTCAAATCTAGAATTAGATTTCACTATAGAAATCATTAAAGTTGAGATATGGCTTACAGTTGGTATCAGTGTCAATCTAGATTTGGTTAATTCACCATTTATGTGTTTTCAAAATTGAATTTTGAATGGTCTTGGATTTTTTTCGATTTTGGTTAAATATGCTTCCGCTTATGTGTTGGGTAATTGTTTTATGAAATGTTAAGACAATATAAGGATATTTTACTCATTAAAGATTTCAATATTTAAATAATATATAACTTGTTTATCACCAAAGTGGTCTTGTTATATTGTATTTATTTATTGAAAATGATAAATGTTAATTAATTGATCATGATTATAGAGATGCTATAAATGACATAAGAGTTTGATTGATCAATTATTTTATTATCTATATACTGGGAGATCACCCAAAGGTTGATCATTGTATATAGATAATAAATACGAAGTTGATTAATCATTTATTCATGTGTCATTTAGTATGTACACCCAAAGGCAACATGCTTATTTGATATATGTTTAGTTTGATTAATTGTTAAAGTATATATTTAGCATCGCTGAAAGTACATGTGCTTAAGTATTACCCAAAGGTTACTTGAATGCATGTTATTT